>NC_090448.1:287800948-288103979 GCF_031143425.1 Pleurodeles waltl | reverse complement strand
GCTAGTGTCAGGAGCCCTTTTGTGTGCCACTGTGTCCCTCGTGGTGTTGACCATGTCTGCCAGGACCCCTGCAATGGTGACCAGGGTGGTGTTGATGGACTTCAAGTCCTCCCTGATCCCCAGGTAGTGTTCCTCCTGCAGCTGCTGGGTCTCCTGAAACGTGGCCAGTACCATGCCCATGGTCTCCTGGGAATGATGGTATGCTCCCATGATGTTGGCGAGGGCCTCGTGGAGAGTGGGTTCCCTGGGACTGTCCTCCCCCTCTCGCACAGCAGTCCTCACAGTTTCCCTGTTAACCTGTGCCTTTGTCCCCTGAACCATGTGCCCACTGCCACTGACCCCAGGTCCCTGATTGTCTTGGGTTGGTGGGTTTGCCAGGGTCCCTATAGTGGCGGACACACTGCTTATTGATGTCTCCTGGGGACAGAGGGATGGGCCTGCTGGGTGGGTGCTGTGGTGGTGTTTCCTGAGGGGGGAGGTTCAGTGATGGTTTGTGACTGTGGCAGGGGAAACAACTGTCCAGAGGTCCCCGATGGGCCGGGCTGGTCATCTTGATCCAGGCGTGCAGAGCTGCCGTCATCACTGTGGGCCTCTTCTGTGTAGTTGACATGTAACATATCCTATGCATAGCAATGTTATGGCACGATATGGAAGTTGGCATTGGTAATGTGTACAGCTGATGTTGGGAATGTGTGGTACATTGGATTGCCCTGATAATCATATCAGTGTCCTATTTCCTCCTCTGACTGTGCAGGTGTATTTCAGTGACCAGTTACATGTGTCCTCCCCCTCAATGCTGTTGTCTGAGCAGTATGACATTTGGGATGTTACATTGTGACCCAGGCACAGGATGGACCCTGACATGTGCAGCATATGTATGTCCATAGTGCTGTGTAGCTCCTATTGTTGTTGACATTGGATGATGTTTGCAACAACTATGGGCATTGACATTTGACAGTACTGGGGCCTTTGTCTTTTTTCAGGGGATTGTTGAAGTTGTCATTCTCAACCCTCTAATTTAGGTGTGTATGATCCATGGGGAGGTTACTGTTGTTGGCTACTTGAGCTGCATACACAGCAGAGGTGGTAGTGGCAACTGTTGTTGCAGTTACATTCCAGTTGTCAGTATGGCTAGAGGTTATTAATAGGGCCCTAGTTAATGTAGGGGGTATGGTGGCTGACGTGTGCCGGGATGTCAGTTTCACTTTGTGCCCTTCCCTCCTGGCGTGGCTTTCCCTTTGCTCCATAGTTGGCATGGCAGCATGCCCCCATGGGACTGTTGTTGGTGTAGTGTAATGGTGTGCCCTAGCTTCTGTCTGTGCAGGCCATGCCCCCATGCCATCCCCCTTTACCCATGCCACTCCATGTATATGATGACTTACATGCATTGTGTAGTAGGTATTCCCCCCAGCTGGCAGTTAACATTAGTGCATTTTAATTCCCCATGCGACTTACCCTGCATGTGTGTTGTCTCCTGATAGTCTGCGCTGTCCTGTCCTTGAATCCCTGTGACGATCTCCTCAGGGATGACAGCTGCGACCATCTCCTCCATGTGGTCCAGGGCCTCCTGGTGTGCTGGACTCCCACCTCCAGTCTGCAGTGCTGCCTTCCTGTTCCTGGCCATCTTTTCCTTGGTCCTGCGCTTGCAGTCATTCCAGTGTTTTTTGCACTCGATGACTGTTCTGCGTACTTCTGCCACACTGTTGATCTTGTCGACAATTTGTTGCCATATAGCCTCTCTCCTACCAATTGTCAATTTAGAGGTGATAAACAGTTGGTGCTGGTGTTCCGTCACCTCTTTAACCAGAAATTCCTGCTCCTCTGCACTGAAGCAACACTTTCTTTTCTTCTTAAAAGTGTCCTGGATCTTGTGTGGGTCCTCCTGGTGGGTTCCTGGTCTGTTGTCATCTTCTTTGGGTCTGTAGTGGCATCTGGGATCCATTTTGGCTCTCCTCTGCTGAAATGGCAGTGTTTGCAGAGTTTTTGGACTCTATTGCGTCAAACAACGCCACATATCCGGTTTGCGGGGTCGCAAATCGACCCACAGTCATTTCCGCCACGTTAACGACGTTTTGCTTTACGACTTGGCGCTGCGGTGTGCGTCAAAATAAATGACTCCCACCTGTGGTTTGCACCGCCGTGCGTCAAAATATAAATTTGACGCCCGCACGGTGAACCAAAATGGCGTTAGCCGGCGGTATTATTTTTGACACAAAACTGCACCGGCGCAGTTTTGTGTCAAAAAGTATAAATATGGTCCCAAATGTTTCCTTTAGAGTCAGGTAAAGGTTTGTTTAGGGCACTACCCCTGCAAGTAGTTGTTAGCATTAATATTCAGTCAGTAGAATGTGGGAAGCTAAAGAGATTTTGTACTTGCTAAGTTGCAACGTGCTGAAACTGCCCACATCTTTGCAGATGGAGATTCTAGTAAAAACATTCTCTTGGAGAATTTCCCTGCAAAAATGTATTCACAAGATACCACTGTTTCAGCAAGTAGTTGACTTATTATCTCCCAGAAAACCTCCGGCAGCATTTATTTTCACACTCTGGGATTTTAAAAGCTTGAATCAGTTTAGAACTAGAAGATCACCTCTGGGAAAGAACAAGCTAACTGACCTCTATCTAAGAAGGCATAGAATAGTTCATCTTCCAACAAATGGTGAGAAACATTAATCCATTTTACGGCATCATTTTCCTACACCAGCTTTAAACAAAGCCTAATGACATATATTTTCTAACTAGCTTTAAAAATTAAAACTTTACAATGTTGTCTGTCCTGCGAGACACGTTCTTGCCAGTCACAAGTCTTATTTTAGCTGGGCACTAGACGTTAAGGAGAACAAAATAGTACCTCAATCGTGCCCAGAGCAGCGGATGGGCACTAATTAAGTAGAATTAGTTAGTGCTTGATCACTGCTCCTCACAGAGGAACGGAAATGATGTAAGGCGTGCCTTGCCGAATTACGAGGCTGTTAGAAAGAGTGCCACGCAAACCGACAAATTGTGAGAGACAGGTGGGTTTCAATCCCTTTACTGAACACAAGTGAGACTCATGCGCTAGTAGAAGCAGATGTGGATTTCAAATGACCCAGCAAGAGAGGAATAATTCAATCTAACATGGGTGGATCCAAGTACTGCTCCTCGATTGCTATTTGAAGTGCCCTCATCCACAGTTACCTCTATTGTGTCACAGTCGCCTCCAGTTGTGAAAAGAAGTGAACTGACCCCATTGATGCACACTTAATTTGGCAGGAAACAATAATAAGGCATCAAGGTCCATTCATAAAAATTCTTCTTTCACCAAATGTAAATCTTGTCTTTTCTTTAACGTTCCCTTACTCAGGTTGAAACAATTACATCGATGCTACCCTGTCACAGAAAGATTCCCCAACTAAGCACCAAAGTTCTTCCACTAAACTCCTTAGATCTTTTGTTGTAAGCTTGACAACTCATAAGATGTTTATCAGGGCTGCAGATGACTCGCTCAAAAGACAATTGCACGTGGATGGGCTGTTTTACATTATATCCTTAAACGGGCAAATATTTCCTCAATATAGTGATCTGAGGTGCACATTTTGTATTTTCTAAAGACTCTTTTTTTCAAGCTCTATTATGTAAGCCAAAGCATAGTTTGGAAAATGTTTACACTTCTCTGCCCTACATTATATACTTGCAAATATGGTTTCACAACATATAGTTAGCAAACAAGGGCATTCACATCAGCATGTTTGTAAATGAGACCGAGCAACATCAATGTTGTGGGCTGTTTCCCGCTGAGCTAGTTTGCACCCGCAAACTCTGTTTCCACCCGCTGACCCAGCAGGAAACGCTTAATAGGGGCCACGGGAAGGAGATCGCACTGGCGGTCTCCTGAATGCAGGAGTTCACCGGGCGGCATTTTCTGCCTGCCAAACTCGTAATGAAGGCCTCTGTCATACAAGATGTACTGAGCTTGATGCAGGCTCCCTCTCTCTCACACTCTTTCTGATTGCCTTAACTGGAGTATTTTCCTCACTGCAACTGAATAGCTTCAGAGGCTAGACTGATTCTCAGATGTGCAGTTTTTTTTGCTATTTTATGTTTTATTTCTTGATACTTTCTGACTAGAATAATGTTCTGTAACTGAGTCCCTATTGCTGCTTTTCTGAGAGAACTCTTTATGGGTTGCTCGACTAAATGCAATTAGTCTGACATACGAGAAATAGAATAGGGAACAGATTTACAGGACACACTTTATGCTATGTTTTGTAACTTGTATTGACTAAATAAAGACTAAAAAGACTTGTGAACTAATAATTAGTAAAAGTCTTAAAATCTCATGATTACGCTCATTATTGTCTTTACTTATGTTAGAGAATTGCACTTTTCTTTTCTTCAAAAACTCATCTCCAAGATCCAGATGTCAACTGTCATAAAAGAGTTGCAGAGATTTAACTAGTGTACTTTTTGGGAGAAACGGGCAATGCACAGGTATATTCTATGTCACAAGAGGAATTAGGCATGGCTGCGTCATTGCCCCATTCTTTTTTTCAATACATATTAATAGGGTGGATGCTTCTCTTCAGAGGGTAAAAGCTGAGGCACCCATAGTTGGCACCCATATTTCTCCTATCCGATTGTAAGCAGCTGATGTGGTGTTTCTGTCTAGGATAGTAAATGTCCTCCAACTCTTGATCAATCATTTTGTAGCCTACATGTAGGGCAGAGATGTAAAACGTAATCTCACTAAAACATAAACAACGGTTTGTGGAACAGGGAGAAAAAGCGGTAGAAGTCATTATGGACGGAAGCTTAAACAAATGAATACTTTTAGCTATTTGGTTATAATATTTTCACAAGAGCGACGCTGGGGACTGCACCATAAAACAGCAACTCTTAAATTTATAAGAGATTCTGACACTGTATTTAGATTTGTTAATAAACGTGGCTCAAAATCCATTAGAGAAACAGTGAAAATATACAAAAGTAAATGTTTCCAAGTTGCATCACATAGGGCACCGCTGTGGGCTACGACTCACAGCAAAATGATCCGGCCATAGGAGAATTCTTTCTAATGTAGGCTTTTTGGCAGATCTGCGTTCAACCCCAACTTACATCACCCACAAAGTGTTAGTTGTATTGCATATTGAAGACTCTATTCATCTTAGTACTGTAACCAAAATGTATAGCATTTGGAGTACGAAAGTTTAGTAGAGATATCATAAGGGATTGCTTAGAACTCTATCATTATGATAAAATTCCATGGTTGTGGTACGTAAATAACCAACTGTGGGATTTTGATAATTATTTAAGTATTTGCCCCCCCCTAGCATTTTGCCATATAGTAAAAAATACTTAAGGGCAACTTTTATGGGGAAACAGGAGACTGTTAGAGAGGCATGTGAAAGAGCCAAGATAACCATAGATATTGTCTGGGACAGTTTCCACAGGGGACACAAGCTTACCTGGTAAACATAACAAATACACAGGATAGATTCTATTTAACCAGGCTACGTTTTCAGGTGCCTCATTATGTAGTTGCATTCCCCAAATCAGAGGCAAAGTCAGAACATTTACCCAAGTGTCGATGTGGTGGAAAAACTGGCCAATCGACCATACATTTTATGTTGTTCTGCAAATTTTATAAAGATATTAGATTACTTGTATTGCATCAACTGTTTTTTATCATAGAGGCTTGTTACACCTCACTCTAGTCAGGATAGAGGAGATACCCGCTCAGATAACCCCTGCTCACCCCCTTGGTAGCTTGGCACGAGCAGTCAGGCTTATCTCAGAAGCATTTGCACATAACACACAGTAATAAGTGAAAACATTACAACATTACAAAAGGACACCACACTAGTTTAAGAAAAATAGCCAATATTTATCTGCGTAAAAGAAAACCAAAACAATAAAAATCTAACATACAGCGCTACAGATATGAATTTTGCAAGATTTACTAAAAAATACAGTTTCCTGAAGTCAATAGCTCCACCTGGGGCTATCACGGCATCGTGATCAACAAAACCAACAGTTCAGGCCGGCCACAGTGTTGCGGGCCAGCTACGGTGTCGGGGAGACCCGCAAACAGTCACTGGCATCGCAGTGTGAGTTCCAGAGTCAGTGCCGGGGTTGTCGGGCCCTGGACGTCACTCACATTGCAGATCAAACTCCAGGCTGATGAAGTCAGGATCTTTGGTGTGGATGGCATCAGGGCTGCGGTGTGAAGCAGGATGATGCAACGTGCATTACCCACAGGTCACGGTGCAGGCAGCAGCTCAGTGGCGGCGTCCAGCAGCATTGGTGAGTCTTGGGCTGCGGTGTGAAGCGGGGCGGTGCTACGTGCGGTGTCACCAGGTCACGGTGCAGGCAGCGTCGTCGTTGCTGAAGCACTGTCATCGATAGGCCCAGGCCGGCGGTACAGGACGGTGCTTTGTGACCCTCACAAGTGGTGTCCATAGGCCACGGTGTAGGCAAGGATGCCTGGTGATGACACTGGAGTCGATGGTGCTGGTGTCGGTGGACCAGGGCTGCAGTGCAAGCGGTGCGCGACGGGACGGTGCTTTGTGCACCTCATGAGCAGTGTCCACAGGCCACGGTGCAGGCAGCAGTGCTGGTGTCTGCAGGAGCGGTGTCGGGATGCCCAGGCTGCGGTGTGAGCAGGCGATGCCAGAGTGCGGGGCCTACAGGTTGCAGTGCAAGCAGCGGCTCGGTGAAGTTGGCCGATGATGGCGTCGGTGAGACCAGTGCGAAGCGGGGCAGTCTGGCTCCGTGAGGCGTCAGCAGGTCACAGTTCAGGTCAGCGGCGTCGGTGACGCTATTGTAGTGGTTTTTCTCCTTGAACAGCACAAAACACACAGTTCCCAGTGCTGTAGGAAGAGGAAACTGACATCTTTGATATCTCTGAGACTTCCAACAGGAGAGAAGCTCTACTCCTAGCCCTTGGAGAACTTCCTCAAGCAGGACACGCATCAAAGTGTTGCGTGGGCTCTCATTATCCTAAATGAGACTACTGGATTTCTAGGCAGCAGGATCGATAACGGTGTAGGGGACTGAGTCTGACCCACGTGTAAGGAACTCTGCCACCCTAAATCCGGTTTTTGCTCCGGCTAACTAGCAGTGTCTCATTTCT
Source organism: Pleurodeles waltl (assembly GCF_031143425.1). NCBI lineage: Eukaryota > Metazoa > Chordata > Amphibia > Caudata > Salamandridae > Pleurodeles > Pleurodeles waltl. Next base: position 288,096,868 of record NC_090448.1, on the reverse strand, counting down.
CCCACGGGGAAGAAATGATTAGGCAGCAGAGCGCATGACATCTTTGGAACTTCTCAGGGAAGTCGTGGTCACTCAGATCCAAACCAACTCTCTCATTTACAATATGATCTCATATACAAATGACAAAGACAGTATAAGTTTTATATAATGTTTTAATAAAACGACTGTATTTTAGATAATAAGGTGTGAGCCGCAATAACCAGAACAATACAACACAGTAGGATTGAAATAGTCACCAGGAGAGTAAAACATAAGAACAAAGCTATCATAGTGCCTAACAGTTTCTACTCTCCCTCTGCTTGTTCTATTTAGAGCACAGCATGTTAAGCTTCTAGCTTGCCTTTCCGAATCACCGGGGAGACATCAGCCCTCATACCTGAGCAAAGGCCCGTGATCTGGTTCAGCATCTGCAACGAGGCAGTCAGCGTCTAGTTGTGGTTCCCTGGTCGGAATCTCCCTCTCGCGTGTATTGGGACAAGGAAGTGATTTTATAACTAACATGTCATCGTGATCACAAAATGTCCCTACGCAGGAATGCCAAATCTAAACTCCTACCACGTCTATCGGCAATGTACCAGACTGTATCCTTGACTGAAGCACAGAGTGAATATGTTATGGAGAACTCCAGTGCTGAAGTAGGCAAAACAGTGTGATATGAATAAAAAAACAACACCGTAGAACTGGCTATTTGAAAAATAACAGTACGAAGCCTAATAAAAAGCATTTAGAGCAAAGTGCACAGAGGCTCTAAGCTGCCAGCAAATGAATAAAACACATCCAGGGCAAAGTGCACAAAGGCCTAAAGCCTGAAGCTAATGCGCAAAGGATACGTAAAACTAACCACACTACAAAAGTTCACCCTTTGCACTCTTTTCAGGCAGAAGCAGCAACTTCAGGCCAGTCCTGCAAAGCAACACAGCAAAGAGACTGTACTCCTCCAGCTCTTCAGTTCTTCTTCTGGGCAGAGGTTCCTCTTGATTCCAGAAACATTCTAAAAGTCTGGGGTTTTGGGTCTATTACTTATACCCCTTTCTGCCTTTGAAGTTGGCAAACTTTAAAAGCAAAGTCTCACATGTTTGAAGATCCTTTCTTGTCCATGCCAGGCCCCAGACACACACCAGGGGGTTGGAGACTGCATTGTGTGAGGGCAGACACAGCCCTTTCAAGTGTGAGTGAAAACTCCTCCCCTTCCTCTCAGCACAGATAGTTCATCAGGATATGCAGGCTACAACCCAGCTCCCTTTGTGTCACTGTCTAGAGGAGAGGTATAAACAGCCCAACTGTCAAACTGACCCAGACGGGAATCCACAACCAGGCAGTCACTGAATGGTTTAAGCAAGAAAATGGCTACTTTCTAAAAGTGCCATTTTCAAACTCACAATCCAAAAATCAACTTCACTAAAAGATGTATTTTTAAATTGGGAGCTCAGAGACCCTAAACTCCATATTTCTATCTGCCCTCAAAGGGAATCCGCGCTTTAAAGTTATTTAAGGGCAGCCCCCATGTTAACCTATGAGGGAGATAGGCCTTGCAACAATGAAAGCCGGATTTGGCAGTATTTCACTGTTAGGACATGTAAAACACACCAGTACATGTCCTACCTCTTAAATACATTGCACCCTGCCCATGGGGCTACCTAGGGCCACCTTAGGGGTGCCTTACATGTAGTAAAAGGGAAGGTTTAGGCCTGGCAAGTGGGGACACTTGCCAAGTCGAATTGGCAGTTGATAAACCGCACACACCGACACTGCAGTGGCAGGTTGCAGCCATGTTTACAGGGCAACTAATGTGGGTGGCCTAACTAGTAACACAGGCCTACTAGTAGCATTTGATTTACAGGTCCTAGGCACCTCTAGTGCACTTTATTAGGGACTTACCAGTAAATCAAATATGCCAGACATGGATAAACCAATCACCAATAAAATATACATAGGGAGCACTTGCAGTTTAGCACTGATCAGCAGTGGTAAAGTGCGCAGAGACAATAAACCAGCAAAAACAGTCCAGTATACCATAAAACAGGAGGTCAGAAGGCAAAACGACAGGGGAGACATGCCAAAAAGCTGCAAGGTCTAACAAGGCTCATCTGTTATCAGAGGCTTTTAAATCTTTGTGTAATGTGGTGGATGCTCAAACTTGCTGTGTAACCCTGACCTATATTAAATCTGCAATTAGGAGGAGTAAGTCACTCAGTCATTTAAAAAGGATGCATTATGAGGAAGAGTAAATAAGTTCTCGGTCCAGTACTGTTTTTGTCTAAGTTGCACTGTCAGTTGGTGAATCCTTCTTATATCATTGGTGAAGCAGGATTAGAAGGAATATACCACCATCGAAATGGTGTTGTCTTAGTATTGTATATCCTTTTAAATTATTTTTAGATAAATATTATGATAGTTTTTACCGTGTTAATTTTTATATTGATTGTTTTTTAACCAAAGTACTTGTGGCCCCATATGAAACATCGTTTTGGACACATGAAATTCTTACTTTGTCACTAGCTAAAATGGATCATTATCATGCCCCTGCTGCATTTATGGCTCTAAATGTTGAAATGTAAGAATATCCTTGGTAGTTGTCTTAACCTTTCTATGGTTCTGTATGCAAATGATTCTATTATAACTTGTGAAGTTTAACGTGTTCTTGTTCCGCCTGTACACATGAGGCTCTCCTCAGGTAGCTAGGTGCTATTATTCTGTGCCTATTCTTGCTACCTTACACTGCCAATCTGCACTTTATGTCTTTGTTTTTATCTACTTTATGTTGATATTACATGGGATTCTTTATTAATGTGCCAGATATTGTCCTGTTTTTATGCTTTTATGGATTTTTGTATAATCCGAATAAAGACTATTGATTTTATTTTAATTAAATAGAAGATAAAATTTTAAAATCATGAGCTCTCTCCCAAAACCAAAAAGTTGATAGCAGAGAAGAGGAGACTGCAATAATTAAAAAGTGCCCAGATCAGATAAAAGCCCAATTCCCCAGAATCTGATTTTGAAGACTGATGGAGTGTTGTTTCTGAAGCTGTGCTGATATCAGTTGAAGACTGGTGATTCAAAGGGTGCGAGTATTGATAGGGTGATGCTTCAAAATTGTGATGATTAATGTGGTTTATGAAAAGCAAACTGCATTGAAAATTGCTTATTGATGTTTTGAAGTACACTATTATTGCTTATATGTGTTTTTATCACAGAAGAGATAAAGGTTATCGGACTAAGACGTACTCTAAGATTCTGGGATAGAGAGAAAAATAAGAAATAGAGTTACAAGGTATTCTTGTTTGCTATTGATTTTTGGTGCTGGTCGTGAGACGTCAACAACAGTACAATTGAGGCAAGGACACTAACACATTTGTTGTGGTTGTACTAAAATTAGTCAGTGTTGGTGAAGCCTGATGCACAAAGGTGACACTATATTGATTAGGTGATTTCCTGCCGGTCGAGATTTTATCAGTACATGTGAAAAGTCAGAAGTTGTACCAAAACCTTGCTTTACCGATTGAAGATTGCATTATCCTTTTCTTTAGACAAAGCAGACAAAGACTGATGTTATTTTACATTGTTTAAGTCATTAGATTAGAAGTTTTGTGCTTTACAAAAGAAATTGTACAGGAGATGAGTTGCTGCAAAGAGCGAGTTGTTACATCATATTGCGCTGTGCTGGCATTGGTTGGTTGGTGTAATGCCATCCTATCATTGGTTAAAGTCGAGTCACGCTGAGATTGGTTGATTGAGCAACCGAACTGCATTCTGATTAGGACAGAGGGTTCTGAGGTTTTGACATATACAGAACAGTTTCCAAACACAATTTAGACTCTCTATTTTTGATTCTTGATCAATTGAAATAAAATCGGAATTATGACATTTTCATGGCTCTTAGAAGCTTTGTTAGAGGTGATGTGATGATTCTAGTAAGGCAGGGCCTGCATATCATATTATTGTTTGAGGAAAGGTTGCATGCATGTGTTTGGCTTTGTCAATGGTGCAAGATCCCTGAGAAGGAAGGTGCATTGAACTTTCCCAGATGAGGAACATTTAATTTAAGGATTATTGACAAATTAAGAGAAAATCTACATGAAATGAAGCCCCCCTAGTCCTACACAAGTTAAAGCACTAAGTACTTTGGAGAAAAGTTTATGAACTAAAGAGAAATAAAAGTATCAGAGAAAACAAAAAAGGCACTGAGAAACTATGCAGATACTATTTAGGATGGTCAAAGATGGAGAAAGAGAGCGGTAGAGGGTGCTAGATTACATTGTGCTTTCCAATTAAAAGAGCACAAAAGCTAAATGTTAGATCTGACACCCTTAGGGTGGTCTGCCCCCACTTTTTTGCTTGCCTCTCTCCATTCTCCTGATCCCTTTTTTGCTAGTTTTAGGAATCTGCACACTTTACCACTGCTGACCAGTGCTAAAGTGATTGTTCTCTCTCCCATAAACATGGTAACATTGGCTCATACCCAATTAGCATATTTAATTTACCTGTAAGACCCTAGTAAGGTGCACTAGATGTGCCCAGGGCCAGTAAAATGAAATGCTACTAGTAGGCCTGTAGCACTGATTGTGCCACCCACATAAGTAGCCCCTTAAACATGTCTCAGGTCTGCTATTGTTAGGCCTATGTGTGCAGTTTCACTGCCACTTCGACTTGGCATTTAAACTACTTGCCAAGCCTTAAATTCCCCTTTTCTTCAATATGTCACCCTTAATCTACACCCTAGGTAAGCCATAGGGCAGTGGGCTATGTAAGTAAAAGCCAAGACATGTACTTATAAGTTTTACTTGTCCTGGTAGTGAAAAACTCCCAAAGTCGTTTTCACTACTGTGAAGCCAGCTCCTTTCATAGGCCAGCATTAGAGATTCTCTTATATGTTTTTTAGATGGTATTTACTGATCTGAGAGGAATAGGCATCATATTTGGTATGGGTGAAATGGTAGTAAAACACCCTACTTATTGGTGTAGTTGGATTCTACATTACTATTTCAGAAATGCCACTTTTAGAAAGTAGGCATTTCTTTTCACTTACTGTCATCTGTGCCTTACAGCCTGTCTCCAACCCACATCTGGTCTGCATTGGTTGACAGCCCCCCTTGTGCGTTCCACCCAGACAGCCATAAACACAGGACTCTCAGCTGCATCTGCTTTCATCTGCATACAGATGGGTTTCCCTGGGCAGGCAGGGTGGAGGCATGTTTTCAATTGATTCATCATCCAAATTTACACTACAACCTTTCTGCAATAGGGTGCTTTTTGTAATGTCAACATCATATTTTTGTGCTAATTATGTTTCATTTGATGTGTACTGTTGCAGCTCTCCTTGTACTCTCTTAGTACAAATACATTATTTTTTTCTCTTGATAATTATTTTAGTGATCAAGATCTAAACATCCTCTAAGTATTTCTTCTAATTCTATTTTTAATCTTGGGGCATTTAATGATCTTTCCTTTTCTGAGTCAGGATTAGTATTTGGACACAAACATGTGCTTGTTTTTTTGGCATCCTCCACTTTTACACACCTTCCGGCAGCTTCTTCAAACCAAGAGGGAAATAACACACCTTGAGTAAATCTTTTTCTCCTGACACTTTCGATGTCATGAAGACAAATCCTCTTTCTTCTCCTAATGCTTGAATAGTGTGTGGAGGTGTCCAGGCCACAATCTGTGAATTTTTCAAAGTTGGGATATATCCATTTACTGGAGTATCTCCAGTGACTCCTTGAAACACTGTAGCTGGTGCGCAACCAGCGTGTCCTGGCATTGCTTGAGTTGTGATAAATTCAGTTATCCGGCCTGGAGTCGTAATCACAGAAGCCGTAGCTTTCACAAGTATTACGGTTTAGGCAGTTCCCGTTGTTGCTGGGACACTGGTAATTGTTTGCTGTGTTACAGGTTGTACAGTATTAGGCTGTGTAATGATTGGTTGCACAGCTACTGCCTGTATCCTCTGCAATGGACTGAGAACTATACAGTGATTACACATAACTGAATTACTAAAATGTGTCCGTAGATGGAGCGAATTTGATAAAGTAGAAAACAAATGATCACAAAAATATGAGAAGATACAGAAACAGGCAGAAGAGGCTAAGAAGAAAAGAAAAAGAGCTGAAAATGCTGGAAAGATTAGTGAAACTGCTTCCTATCTCCAGAGAGCGATACCAAGTGGGGGCTATATTCATGTTCCTTGGAGTAGAGGACTTTGCATCATTTTCCAAATAAGTTTCCAAATTTGAGAGAACATCCTGTGCATCGGTACACGCAAGTCAAGAGATTTGTTGAAATTTCAAACGTGTTGTGGATTGAGTTAAATACGTTCATTGATATTGTGGTCCTCAGTGATTTGTGAGCAGAGTATAAGATTGCTCTTCAACTGCCAGATGCAGAGCCAGTAAGAGATCCTCACAGAAATTAGGGGATGGTGGAAAACATCACTCCACTTGCAGAGTTGGTAGAGTTAGGGAACTCCACGCTACAAGTGTAAGCGCAGAGTTCCCTGATAAATTCCACCATCCGGCCACCTGCGCTTTTTTCGTGCTGCTGGTGAGCGTGAGCACCCACGGCTGTACCTCGAGCAGATTCTCTACTCAAGAAGCAGCTGAATTTACTCAAAAAGATGTTTTCAGTTGGATATTCTACTCGGACCATTCAAGTTGTTTTTTAGTGCGGGAAGCCTTTTTTTTTACAATGGGATGGAAGTGCCCTCGATGACTTCAACTTCCTGACCAGTAGGCTCCTCCCAGTTCTTTGTCCATCTCCTGGTCACTTTTCACTTGGATTTCGAGAAGGAAGGATCACTCTCTTTGTCTGCTGCATATATACCATTGGAAATAAGGACTTTGATTTTTGGGATATCAAAAGTGAGTTAAAAACAACTGATTCTTGTTTTTTGATAAGGCATCCACCAGTATTTCTTTGTACTTTTATTTGATTTTTAAATGTCATTGTGGTGGGTGGTCTGGAGTTTCAGTAGGCCTAGTTATATTTTTTGCATTTAATTTTTCATATTTTAGAAAGGAAAAATGCTGCACAGTCCACTTCTTTTTCTCCATGTTTGTAATATTTGCAATATTCAATATGTTTACTATGTGGCCTAGTCTGTCGTTGGGCCATCCAGCTAGTAGGCCCAGTACTAGTCATCAGTGCATAAAAGAACTGTTCATGTGGTATATGTGTTTTAAATAAAAAAACATCACTTAGGGCAGGAATGGCATTGGATTAAATGTTGCTTATAGTTTGTATATCACTTTTGTCTGCAAAAAGTGTACCTGTGGGTTAATATTTGATGCCATAGTAGGATGCGTATTGTAGTTTTTTTTTTACTCAGTTAAATTTCGTGTTTGATATTGCTGAATGTATGGTAGTGTCTTCTTCAGTGTTACCATGCCTCCTTTGTCTGACCATTGTGTACGTGAGTGTGTTTACCATAGACCACCATTTTGTGTAGTCAGTGTCCATAGGTGTCCATAGGCCTGAATGTGCTCTTTGTTTTCCATTCCTCATTGCTTGTTGGTTGACCATGTGGCTGGTGGACATTTTCTGTAACCAGACAGTGAGCTTTGCCATATGCTTGCATGTGTTCTTTGTTCTCCACGCCCCCTTGCTTGATATTGTTGTTTTACCATGCAGAAGGAGCGCCATTTTGTGCAGCCAGTCAGTATGTTTTTTGCCATAGGCTTGCATATGTTCTTTGTTTTCCATGCCTCCCTACTTGCTGTTGTTATTTGCCCATATGGCCGGTGGCCATTTTGTGCAACCAGTCAGTGTGCTTTTGCCATAGGCTTGCATGTGTTCCTTGCTTACTGTTGTTGTTTGACCATGTGGCCAGTGGGGCATTTCGTGCAGCTACCCTTTCTTTTTTCCAGTTTTCAAAGCAATTGTCTAGGCAAGCTCATACAAGCGGTCTATGGCTTTAACTTTTTTTTTTTTTTGTTTACTTTTCCCTTATAACAGTTTAATAATATGCTGCAGTATCATTGTAGTATAGGTATACTATGAACAGTGTTTTATATTACATGCATTTGTTTGCATTTTATACCTGCAGCTCCTTGCCTCCCAATGGCAGTGCGTTGCCATTGGACTGGATCTGTCCATTTCCCAAAGTAGTACTCAATCATTTCAGGAAACAGAGCAAAGTGGACAGCAGCTGCAGCCAGCAATAGTAGATCTTCCTGAAGTTTGAGCAGAACAAGCAAGAACCTCCTTTTTTAGAATCACTGGCTCCCAAATCTCCAGCAAGAAAAAGGAAGCATACCCCACCATCTTCTCCAAGCACCCTTCTGATTATCTGGATATGAATAGGACCTTGGCAGAGCCCAAGACATGCCAGAATACGCAACAGAAAAGAAAATGTATTGACACTGGCACACTAAGAAAGTTCTCCTCCTCAGTTTGGGACTATTTTACGGTTAGCAAGTAGGAGGATAACATTGCAATACACTCCATTTGCCACACAATTGTTCATCGAGGTAAGCTTGGTTCACATTATGGTACTGGAGTCCAAATGACGCACGTGTGAAAACATCATGCAATCCGGTAGAAGGAGCACCTTAAAAAATTGCTACAAGTGGTGGTGGTGAAAGTGAGGAGAATGGGGACTCAAATCCAAACATGGTGGGAGGTGATGAAGAACAAGAAGGTGACATCTTAACACACAACAGCCCTGTCCCAGGCAGTGCGCCAGGATCACCGCCTCAACAACCTCAAATGGCACCAGAGTCAAATGGTGACACTTCAGCATAAGAATACAATGACTGCCCCAAGACGCACATTGAGTCTATCATCTCCTATTTCTCAGAAGTCACTTGCGTCAGTGGCCCCAGAAAAGAAAATCATACAAGCTACTATTATGGGCATGTTTAGGCTGGAGGGGCACTATGACCTGACTACCCAAGGCATGTTGTACAAAGGGAAGCTGACTAAAATGTTAGCGCTGGACGCCTCCCTTTTTTTTTTGTGGAAGGAGTGTGATTTTTAGAATTTGTGGTGGCCATTTCCCTGAAATGGAAGGTTTGCAGTTGGACCTATTTTTTTTCCAGAGTTGCTGTTTCAACACCCCACCATGATGTGCTGCAATTGGTTGGACAAGCTTTGCAGCAAAGTGCTGTTCACACTATCTACCTGATGACAGACATATGGACCGGTTGTCAAGCAACTGATTACATGTGTTTCACTGCAAAATGGATCTCTCTTACGGTGGTTAGGCAACAGCTATTTATAAGTCTCAGTACTGAAGATACTTTTAAGGGTATTCAACAGCAGGCAACAATAGCCATAATCACCATGGAGCAATCCCATACAGCTGCAAACATCTTGGAACACTTTAACAGCAAGGTGTGAATGGCTGCGACCCAGAGGTTTCATAATTGGATTAGTTGCCACGGACAATGTAGTCAAGACCATTGCAGATTGTGGCTATTTCAAGGTCCTGTGTTTGGCACATTGCATCAATCTGGTTGAGCAGGACTTTTGCAAAAAAGAAGATATAATCCGCAACATACTGACCACCTGCAGAACACTCTGCACTCATTTCAGCCATTCCTCTAAAGCCCAGAAGCAGTTGAGGATCATTCAGCATGCTAATTGAGTACCAGTTAAAGCCCTCAAACAGGACGTACCAACATGGTGAAACTCAACCTATTACATTTTGCAATGTCTGTTTGAACAAAAGAGACAGTTCGATGACTATGTCATTCAAAGACGAGGGGATGCAATTGGGAAAAGCATGAGAATGGATGCAGACAAATGAGGCCTAGGCAAATCTGTGCCACACTACTTGAAGCATAGTAAAAAAAAATGCTGGCCTCTTTCATTCTTTTTCTGAAGGGGGTGGAGTGTTGAGCAAAACTTACACCTGAAAGAAGAACGGTTGAAATTCACTAAAGTCCCACTCCTGGGCAGAAGTTCTCGGGTGCCGCCTTCAAATTCCAGAGAGGGCAGTCTTGTCTCACAGCAGCCAACACCAGCAAGAAGAACACCGGCAACAACCACAACTACAGGCAGAGAAGAACTGGCCTCAACCTCTGCGTTGGCTTGGTTTCAAGTGGCAGGTCTTAGTGCAGAGGCAAAGGCAAAGGTGATTGTGTAAGTGGCAGTACCAATGACCATTTACAGGATGTTCCAAGGGTATTTCCATGACCTAAAAGAGGTCTTTGTGGATCAAAACTCATTTGTGTGCTAGTATGCGAAGATACACCAATGGCCAATGCTCAGCACACTGGCAATGAAGTATCTGGCTTGTCTGGTAGCCAATGTGTCTGCTGAGTGTTTGTTCAGGGCAGCAGGCACAGTAACCACAGCCTCTCACCTCAAAACATGGAGAGAATGACCGTGATCAAAATGAACCAGCATTTCATACCACACAACTACACTGTTCCTGAAATACCACAGGAGGAGGAAGAGGTTGACTGCTCAGACTCAAGTGTGTTAGCCAACCAATGCCTGGGCGAGCCACCTGAGTTTGAGGATAAACTCTTCTTCCCTGTCAGAGTAGGCCACCATAGTACTGTTTAATTATTCACATTGAATTTCTTTCTTTGAAAAAAATAAGACAAACATTATATAGCTAGAGGAATATTATACTTGTGTCTAACTTATGCTGCCCATCAATTTTTAGGCACATGTATGGCTGGATTGGAGTTGGATCAGTGTACGGTGAAGAAGCCTCCCCATTTCCTTCAGGACATTGGAGACACTGCCTGCCTCCTTCCCATGCCTATCCTATTTTTATCACCTAGCAGAGCCGCCCCAGAAGGAATTCATTACAAGACTGCCAAATTCCAGTGTGTTGCTTGCATTAAAGATGAGATGCAATTGTGCACCTACCAACATGCTTGGATTGGAAAAGGGAACTATTGCACCAATGAGTGAATATAAATTATTGAGTGATTGTGAGAGATAGATGAAGATTATAAGTGGTGGCAGACAGTGAGGAAGGGTGTTCAACTAATTATTAAACTTGGGGCCATATTTATACTCCGTTTGCGCCGAAATTGCGTCGTTTTTTTTGACGCAATTTCGACGCAAAACTAACGCCAACTAACGCCATATTTATACTATGGCGTTAGAGGCGAATAGCGCCAAAGTTCCCGGAATGTGCGTCATTTTTTAGCGTGAACCCCTTCCTTGCGTTAATGAGATGCAAGGGAGGCGTTCCCGTCTAAAAAATGACTCCCAGGCCTTTACGTGGTATTTATACTCCCGGGCAAAAGAGACGCCCGGGAGTTGGCGTGGCTAAAAACGGCGCATTTGCGCCACTTTTTAACGCCTGCTCAGGGCAGGCGTTAAGGGGCCTGTGGGCTCAAAATGAGCCCACAGGTGCCCTCCCATGCCCCCAGGGACCCCCCCTGCCACCCTTGCCCACCCCAGGAGGACCCCCAAGGATGGAGGGACCCACCCCAGGGACATTCAGGTAAGTTCAGGTAAGTTTTATTTTTTATTTTTTATATTTTATTTTGGTGGCATAGGGGGGCCTTATTTGTGCCCCCCTACATGCCACTATGCCCAATGACCATGCCCAGGGGACAGAAGTCCCCTGGGCATGGCCATTGGGCAAGGGGGCATGACTCCTATCTTTACAATGATAGGAGTCATGTTGATGGGGGATGGGCGTCGAAAATAAATGGCGCAAGTCGGGTTAAGACGATTTTTTCGACGTAACCTGACTTGCCCCATTTTAAGACGCCCATGCGCCATTTTCCCCCTACGCCGGCGCTGTCTGGTCTACGTGGTTTTTTCCCACGCAAACCAGGCAGCGCCGGTCTGATTGCGCCATCTAACGCCATTCCATAAATACGGCGCCCGCATGGCGCTTCAGAATGGCGTTAGACGGCGCAAAACTTTTTGACGCTAAACTGCGTTAGCGCAGTTTAGCGTCAAAAAGTATAAATATGGGCCTTGATTCCAATGATTTGCAGTGGTTGGGGGCCGGATGGGAGATCGTTTTTTCTGAAGGTGATTGGCCAAATTTACCTGCAGGGTCCACTCCTTTTGTCTGGTTCTTCAGGGACAAGATCAGTCACTTTAGTTAACAAACATAAATCTCCACAAAATACTCCAATTCTATTTCTCTACTTGTTCTTCAACAACAGTGTACTACTGATCTATCTTGCTCGGGTCGGAAGTGGGACAGGGTTACTCAGAGTCAGGAGAAGGATGTAAGGACTCAGGGTGGGACTAACTCAACAGCCAGAAGAAGGAAGTTATCAACTTCAAAGGGAAACCATGATGATGATGACTCTGTGGCTTACTACTCTCAGCTCTGTGGACTGGAGAGAGGTGTGTTGATTTGGGAAATGCTGCTGTGTGAAACTCCTCTTATGTTCTTGCTCTTCCTCTGAGTCTTCACTCCTCACAAAGCTTACCTTCTGTCTTTCTCCTTTACTCTGTAATACAGTTTCTGTTTTACAATCTGCAGGCCTTCTTCGAAAGGCAAAAGCTCAACACCTTCTGGACCGGTTTATCCAGGCACCCAAGTGTGACAGACATTCAGAGAGGGATGCAGATGCATTGCCCAATTCGGCACTACGATATCATTTTTCTTTTAACAATCAATTTTTTGAACTGGGTGGGTTCAGTACACTCCTAATAATTTGTATTTTTCAAACCTAGATGGCAGAACTGTTAGAATAGATATCTAAGAATAACTTGGGTCTCTAGGCTGAAGGACTGCTTGCAATGCATTTAACGGAAATGTGTCATACTCATTCCCTTCATTTCATTCCACAACAGAATGAGGATGATGTGCTGCTAATCTCCCTGATGAATATTGTTGTTGTGTAGTGTTTGTCTTTATCACACCTTCACCAAATCTCCTTTCCCATCCATTCATCAAACCCCTAACTCTCTTCCCCCGAGCTGTGTGATTTATTGAGGTGTGAATTAATTTACACTAAATGGATCACACTCTTGGTGGGGAAGATGTGGTTAAATGCAACACCAACTCACTGCAGGGTCATCTATTATATGAGCAATAGCCAATACGAGCCCCACTTACCCTACCACGCATAAGGAGATCCATATATTTTGGGTGCAGAAGAACATCGTTCATCAATTTCAACATCACCATTCAGGCATTGTGTTGCATTAACACGTAACCGTTTCCACTCCAGATTTTGAGTACACTTTTCCTGACTTGAGCATTTCATAACTTTAGTTTTAATAAAATTCCATGTTCCCCATTGCTCAGAATAGTTTACTATTGCTAGTTTGTGTTATAATATCTGGTATTCTTTGTTGTGTCATGGTGGTGGTAGACTGGTCTAATTCTTTCTAAAGCTATAATAATTTCTTTCAATTTAGTTGACTGTGATCGATAATCCTTTGATTAGTCCTGCAGTTATAGCTCACCTAGGTGAGAGTGGAGCCTCATTTTTGATTTCTTCCCTGTTAGTGCACTACCACCACCATTAAGATGGTACCTGGGAAACCATGCAGTGAGGAAGAGAGAGAGGTAGCAGCCATCACTTCATCTACTCAGGTAAAAGAACTATGGATTGAAGTGAACTTGTTTAGTTAGTAAGTATCTAACCTCTCCTGCAGATGAGTTCTTGTTTATCTAGGTTGTTGTAGGCAATAGAGGCACTAGCAGCATACCCCCTAATGGTCAATATAGTTATAGAGGGTAGTAGGACAAGGGTATAACTAACTATAACTAACTGGTATACACTTTGATAATCAAATTAAAACATGCTGTGGGAAAAGGCAGAAGTGCAAAGTAAAAGAAAAACAAAAAAAACGAATCCAGGCATAAGGTGTAAGAGTATGTTTTCCCTTTATCAACTTCATTTTAAATATAAGTAAGAGAACCCACCCTCTCCACCCACAACAGGCCACTTCTCTCACCAAACAAATCACTGCATCCCCAACCAATGGCCCAAAAAGTCCAAACAATCCAACCAAACTACCAAAGTCCCTTCCCAATCCCAATCCCCATCCTCTCCACCCACAACAAAAGTCCCTCCCACCAAAGCAAAAAAATAAAAAGAGCTCAAAAGAGGCATTCTCTGTGAGGGTCTGCAGTTCTTGTTGCTGGGCCTTGAGGCATGCCATCCAATGGCCCAAGTGCCTCACATCGTGCAGCATACAGTGTTGCCACAGGTAGTCTGGGGGGCAGCAGCAATGGTGGTGTCATGACCTCATCTTGCTTCCTCTGTACAGTGGGTCTGGCACACAGGGCTCCTGTGGTATTACTCCTGTGGTATTTCATGGCCCACAGCGACACAAGGACAGACTTTCCCCAAGGCCCATGGTCCAACTGCATGTAACACTATGGCAGGGCCCCTCCCAGAGCAAATTAACCCATAATACGGGTGGTTAGTTAGGCTTTCGGTTTGCGCACCTGTGAAAGAACAACACATGTTTCCTGGTTTATTGGCTCCAACTATCATTGCTTGTTGATTTCACCTGCTAATGTAGACTGGTTCCACCTGCCATGGTTTATTGGCTCCAACCATCTTTTTGCACCTTTCATTTATTAAAAGTCAAAACCATTATGCTGACATGAGTTCTCTCCCAGTCCCGTTGTGAGTCTTCCTGCTTATCACGTGCACCGCGTGCCTCTCAGGAATCCTTCTCTAACTGCAATTCTAAAAATGCTGTGTATGGTATCTGGTGACCTTGCTTAATAATATATATACATCGATATCGTTGCAACCCCAGTAAGAGGTGGGGAACATCACTGTGATCCTCAAGAAAAGTGAGGTGAGGTGGATTGAACATTGCAATTTAATTAGCCAAGGACTGAATGCAGCAGATGAGTGGCATGGATATGTAGCTGAATGTTGATTAAGCATTAACACCTGGGCTCTTCCAAATGATATTGATGTTTGATGTATAGAGGAATAATACGGTTTTCATACAGCCTATTGAGTTCAGTCTCCCCTTATGGTGTCAACTTATGCACATACTGTCTACTGTTACATGAATTTTCAAGTGGTCTGAATAGAGCTTTTATTACATCATGGTTAGTTGGTCGCCTATAAGTCCGTAAAGGTCTCTTTGCCTTAACCAATGACTGTGGCGACTATGCCATTAGGATACAATATTTAATAGCTCTCCATCTGTATGTATGCTCGCTCAATATGAAATAATATTTAATTGTTCTTTACCTGGATTAAGGGTGATGTGATTCTCCCATTTTTTCAGTGAACATTTAACTTCATTTTATTTTCTAATTCTTAGAAAAAGTAGTCCTTTGCTTATGCATGCAAATTGTGGGTCTGTCCCTCTCTTTGTGCTATTTATGCTTCTAGAGACTGTATATTACTGGGCCTTGCCCCAGTTTAGGAGATCCTTTCCCTATTGCATGTTTGACCACATTAAGCTTTTTTTCCAGTACTGATTTTTATTTTCGCTTGCTCCTTTCTGTTCCCTTAATCATGTTCTTGGGAACACACCAGCCTCTCCATTATTCTTTAGATCAACCACAGCCCCCCTCGGAAGTAATATGGTTGATGTTAGCGTTTCAAGCCTTGCTTGGAATGTCCGTCTTTATCTTGTTGGTGGCACACCGAGTATCAAGGCTGTCCCTGATGATGCAGCAAGGCCATCCCATCCTGCATGTTTTTATAATGTAATTCTGTGTTCTGGTGCATTAGGGATATTACAGCCCACCACAAAAGTCTCCGTTTTACCCATCACCTCCATTCTGTTGCAGGGCACTGAAATTGAATACAGATGCCACAGCTACACCTACTAGCTTTTTGGTAAAAAGCAGTCCTATTCTTGAATATTGTCTGCATGTTTGCTTACGCTATTAGCACTACTCTGTACAGGTAAGCCACAGAGTTGCCACGGTTGGTGTTGTGCACTGGGGCATTGCTTTTATATTAGATGTGTGCATTATCACATTTTTTATAATCGGATTCTGTTCACTCTACTTTAATTTTGCAGCATGTTCATAAGTACGTGCTTGTATTTTCTTTCAGGTGTCCCTTTTATTTGTTTAGTCCTGATGAGACCCTATATTAGTTAAAGGGTTGAAACATTGTTGACTGAGCTTAAACAAACCTAATACTGTGAGGCCTTGAATTTATTTATGTAACAAGCATGGACATTGAGTAACCTAGGTCGTTCTGGCCATATTTAGGAAACCTTTTTTTTGTATGTTATAATGTGTACATGTGTGGTTTCCTGAAATTTGTAGGTTCCATGTCTTTAAGAACATGTCAAAATCACATTTGAACCTTGCACAAATACATTGGCGTAAAGACTGGTTTCAACATTTGACCTTTTTTCGTCTAATAATTGAGGCTGCCTTTTCCTTCTTATCTTTCCACTGCTGTGATATCAATACAATTGTGTTTTGTTTTCATTGACTATCCATTTATTGTCCGATAAGAACCACTGTTTTTCAAAGAATAGTTTTATGACCCGGGTTCTTATTAGGTAAGGCTGCCTTTGCTGGTCTGTATTATTATCATCTCAGGAATCAGCCGCACCTATTGGGCACCTATTGGGCCCCAGACAGGGTATTTAAACCACGCCTGAAACTCGAGTCAGTGCTTGGCCGCATTACTATCCTGAGCAAGCATCATCCCTTCACTCACCTGCTGAGTCAGCTGGAATCTTCCAGCATTCTTGTCTTCCTCAGCCCAAGCCGATCTGCTGTTCCTATAATCCTGGCCTCATCTGCATCTCCGTCATCTCCTCATTTTGACTCCCTGCACAACAGCTACAAGATTTTCTCTGGAGTCCAGAGTAAGAATGATAAACAAGACTAAGTAACCTCACACCAGTATTTCTTGACAATTTGTTGTAGCAAGAGAAGACTTGTTAAAGTGTATGGGATATGTATATGAACTTGAACACAAAACTGTATGTAAAGTGATTCTTGGGAGTGATAGAAACTCTAGCATTAATCTTGATTTGTACCTGCTCTCATGCAGTCTTTGACATGAAGCCTGTAAGTGTATATTCTGATTAATAGCTATTTAATCATTGTATACTAAAGAATGGTCGATGAACTATTGTTCTTGTTGTTTCTAGTGCACTGCATCCTCACTAACACAAAAGGCCCAGGGAGTAAAGATCCTGTTGTGCAGTATTGCAAAGCAAAAACAACAAGTGATGGACGGAATGCTGAACATTGTCAAACATTCACCCCCAGTACAGTGATCTGGGCCTAAATCCATCGTTTTTTTGCTGCCCATGCCATTCCAGTTTGGACCCAGCCATATGCAAATCAGTCTTGACCCTGTTCCCCATGGGAACAGTCCAGCCCGAACTGCTAGGCCAGGTCTTCCCTGGACTGGAAACAAGCATCCTGGGACCAGTTTCGTGGTTTCACCCCTCATCAGCCAGGCTAGCTTGAATCCAGTGGCATGGGAAGCACGGGACCCACGTCTGGGCATACCCTTCCCACTTAGGGCGACAAAGCAAAAACAACAAGTGATGGACGGAATGCTGAACATTGTCAAACATTCACCCCCAGTACAGTGATCTGGGCCTAAATCCATCGTTTTTTTGCTGCCCATGCCATTCCAGTTTGGACCCAGCCATATGCAAATCAGTCTTGACCCTGTTCCCCATGGGAACAGTCCAGCCCGAACTGCTAGGCCAGGTCTCCCTGGACTGGAAACAAGCATCCTGGGACCAGTTTCGTGGTTTCACCCCTCATCAGCCAGGCTAGCTTCAATCCAGTGGCATGGGAAGCACGGGACCCACGTCTGGGCATACCCTTCCCACTTAGGGTGACAAAGCAAAAACAACAAGTGATGGACGGAATGCTGAACATTGTCAAACATTCACCCCCAGTACAGTGATCTGGGCCTAAATCCATCGTCCAGGATGCTTGTTTCCGGTCCAGTGAGGACCTGGCTTGGCAGTTCGGTCTGGACTGTTCCCATGAGGAACAGGGTCAAGACTGATTTGCATATGGCTGGGTCCAAACTGGGGTGGCATGGTGAGCAAAAGAACGATGGATTAAACCCAGATCTATGACTGGGGGTGAGTGTTTGACAATGTTCAGCATTCCGTCCATCACTTGTTGTTTTTGCTTTGTCGCCCTAAGTGGGAAGGGTATGCCCAGACGTGGGTCCCGTGCTTCCCATGCCACTGGATTCAAGCTAGCCTGGCTGATGAGGGGTGAAACCCCGAAACCGGTCCCAGGATGCTTGTTTCCGGTCCAGTGAGGACCTGGCTTGGCAGTTCGGTCTGGACTGTTCCCATGAGGAACAGGGTCAAGACTGATTTGCATATGGCTGGGTCCAAACTGGGGTGGCATGGTGAGCAAAAGAACGATGGATTAAACCCAGATCTATGACTGGGGGTGAGTGTTTGACAATGTTCAGCATTCCGTCCATCACTTGTTGTTTTTGCTTTGTCGCCCTAAGTGGGAAGGGTATGCCCAGACGTGGTTTCCGGTCCAGTGAGGACCTGGCTTGGCAGTTCGGTCTGGACTGTTCCCATGAGGAACAGGGTCAAGACTGATTTGCATATGGCTGGGTCCAAACTGGGGTGGCATGGTGAGCAAAAGAACGATGGATTAAACCCAGATCTATGACTGGGGGTGAGTGTTTGACAATGTTCAGCATTCCGTCCATCACTTGTTGTTTTTGCTGTGCAGTATTGCAAGACAGCAGAGCATAAGAGGTCCAGCATCATCTCTGCGGTTGGAACCAGGTGAGTGTATGAGAGGTGGTAAGGGTGCACTGGCAATGATGTGGCCAAGAGGATGGGGGCGATAGGGGCGGGCTGGAAGAACTGGGGCCCGGGGCAGGAACATATGTGTCACCTCCTCCTCCAGCCATTGGTAATCCACCTGAGTGCCTTCCAAACTCTACTACCTCAGCCAGGCTGCTATCATTTTCCAGTTCGGTGGTGGTAGTGGACCAGGAAGAGTAGCCATATCAAGAGAGAAAAAAAATAAAAGACAAATTGTAAACAATGCTCTGTGCAAACACTTTTTTAAAAGTATATAGTGGCACAGTAGCAGGAGATTGGTGGTCCTCCAGCGCCAT
Organism: Pleurodeles waltl; assembly: GCF_031143425.1. NCBI lineage: Eukaryota > Metazoa > Chordata > Amphibia > Caudata > Salamandridae > Pleurodeles > Pleurodeles waltl. The sequence continues at coordinate 288,077,912 of NC_090448.1, read as the reverse complement.
TGGAATTTTTGAAATGATTAGGGAAGTCATAGGGACATGATTTTACCCACACATGCCTCACATAAAAGCATTGACTGTCTGAAAGTAATTAGGGCAGCATGACATCAGATTTAAAAAAACAAAGTGATTTTTTAGGATCAAGCCTGCGAGTGCATGCACTAGCATATGTGCTTCACTTGCGAGACTCTGTTGTGCACAGTAAACGACTTGGAGTTCACCATTTGTTGGTTTGCATTGTACTCTTCTTTACAGCCTTGTAATTTGTCAAGGCACATCTAGCATCAATTCCGTTCCTCTGTGTGGAACAGGGACGGAGCACTGATTGATTCAACTTAATGAGAGCCTGATGTGATTGAGGTACCATTTTGATCTTTTTAACTTCTAGTGACATGCAAGCAGAAGGCTTGGGACTGGCAAAAATGTGCAAATTAGTATTTTTTAAAGCTAACTTTCTTTTATTTTACCAAGTCATCTTTTCTCACTTTCCGCTCATGTTTTGTTTTGTTTTTTCTTGTGGGTGCTCTTCTCAAAAGATGACAATTAACTTGTTCAAAATATTGCAAAGCAACAGTGTTTCTTTATTATGTGTAATCTCCCAAAATGATGCTTTAACACATAATCGTGCAGTACACTCCAATCCACCTCATTCCAATCCATCTCACTATAATCCACCCCAATCCAACCTACTTTATCCCACACCAATCCACTCCAGCCCTCCCAACCCACCCCACTGTAATCTGCCCCACTCCAATTCGACCCACTCTAATCAAAAACAATCTGCAGCAATTCAAAACAATCTGTCCACTCCAATCCAAAACAATCTGCCCCACTCCAATAAAAAAAAATATGCGCCACTCCAATAAAAAAAAATATGCCCCACTCCAATCCAAAACAATCTGCCCCAATCCAAAACAATTTGCTCCACTGTGATCTGCTGCACTCCAATCCACAACAATCTGCCCCATTCCAATCTGCCCTACTCCAATCCAAAACAATCTGTCCCACTCAAATCCACCCCACTCCCATTTACCTCACTTTAATCCAAAACAATCTGTCCCACTTGAATCTGCCCTACTCCAGTCAAAAACAGTCCACCCAACTCCCATCTGCCCCACTTCAATCTGCCCCACTCCAAACCAATTCACCTCACCCCAATCCAATTCACCCCACTCCATCCCTTTTTACCCCACTCCAATCTGCCCCACTTCCATCCAATCCACCCCACACAAACCCAATCCACACACTCCAATCCATCCAAATACAATCTGCCCCACTCCAATCCAAAAAACAAAAAATCTGTCCCACTCCGATCCATCCCACTCCAATCTGCCCCACTCCAATCCAAAACAATCTGCCCCACTTTACGCTACCCCACTCCAGTACAAAACAATCTGCCCCACTTCAATCCAAAACAACCTGCCTCACTCCAGTCCATTCCAATGTGCCGGACTCCAACCTGCACCACTCTAATCTGCCCCACTTTAATCTAAAACGATTTGCTGCACTCCAACCTGCCCCACTACAATCCCAAACAACCCACTTTAATGGAAAACAATCTGTCCCACTCTGATCCACCTCACCCCAATCAAATCCCAATTCACTCCATTCCAATCCACCACAATCCACCCCACTACAACCCAATCAACCTCACACCAATCCAATCCACCCCAATCCAGCCTAGTCCAATCTACCCTATTCCATTCCAATTTACCTCAACCCAGTCCACCATACCCCAATCCGCTCCAGTCCAGTCCACCCCACTCCAGTCCAATCCACCCTGCTCCAATCCAACCCACCCCACTCCAATCATCCCTGCCCACTTCAGTCATCCCACTCCACTCCAACCCTCCCTACGCCAATCGAGCCCACTCCAATCCAATCTATTCCACTCCAATAAAGTCCACTGCTATCCAATCTACCTCACTCCAATCCACCCCTTTCCAGTACAATCCACTTCAATCCACCTCAATCAGTCCAATCCAGCCCACATTAATCCACTGTACTCCAGTTGAAGCCACCCCACTCCAAACCACCTTAATCTACTCCACTTCAATCCAGTACACCCCTCTCCAAACAATCCACCCTACCCTACTCTAATCCAGTCAACCTCACACCAGTCCAATCCACCCATTCCACTCCACTCCACTCCACTCCAATCCAATCCACCCCACCCCAATCCAGCCCACCCCACCTCTATCCAGTCCACCCCAATCAAATCCACCACACTCAATCCAATCCACCACACCACGCCCTAACCCACCCCACTCAATCCACTCAACCCCAATCTGATACACCCCACACCAGTCCAATCCACCCCAATCCACTCCAATCTACCCCAACCCAATCCAATCCACCCCACCTCTATCCAGTCCACCTCAATCCAATCCACCACCCACCATCCAATCCACCATACCTAAATCCACCCCATGCAATCCCCTCAACTCCAATCTGACACACCCCTCTCCAGTCCACCCCACTGCAGTCCAATTCACCCCACTCCAATCCAATCCATTTCACCTCAAGGCAATCCACCCCAGTCCAATCCATCCCAGTCCAGTCCACCACAACCCTCATCCAGTCCACCCACCAGATCCACCCCAGCCCACTTCAATCTAATCCACCACACTCCAATCCACTCCACTCCAGTCCACCCTACACTACCCCAATCCACTCCACCCCAGTTCAGTCCACCACACTCCAATCCAATCCATCCAGCCAGCCTCACTCCAATACAATCCACTCCAATCCACCTCATTACAATCCACCCAGCCTAATTCAATCCCACCACCCCATCTCAGTTCAGTCCACCCCACCCAATTTCAATCCACTCCATCCACCCCACCGCACTCAATTAGCCCCATCCCCATGCAATGACCCCTCTCCAATCCACTCCAATCCACCCTATTCCATTCCACCACAATACAATACAACACACCTCACCCCAATCCAATCCACCCCACCACAATACACCCAACCGCACTCCAATCCAATCCATCCCTCTACAATCGACCACAATCCACCTACTCACTCCAATCCACCACTCTCTACGCCAGTCCACCCACTCTATCCCAATCTAATCCCCCCATCCCAGTTCAGTCCACCCCACTCCAATCCAATCCAGCCCACCCCAATCCAGTCCAGCCTACCCCAATACAATCCACTCACTCCAATCCAATTAATCCCACTTCAGTCTAATTCACCCCACTCCAGTCCAATCTAATCCACCCCACTCCAGTCCAGTCTAATTCACCCCACTCCAGTCCAATCTAATCCACCCTAGTCTTCTCCATTCCAATACCCTTACCCCAATCCAATCCACCCCAGCCCTATTACTCTAATCCAAACCACCCACCCAATTCAATCTGATCCACCCACTCAAATCCAACCCAATCCCACCCACTCCAATCCAATCCACCCTACATTACACCCAAAATCCAATCCACCTCATACTACTCCAATCCAAACCACTACCTCAATCCACTCCAACGCACTCCTTCCTATTCCACCCCACTCCACTCTATGACACTCCCTGCCACTGAACCCTACTCCCCCCTACTCAACTCTATGACATTCAAACAAATCCACTCTACTCTCCCATTCTACTCTGACACACCACTAACGTTTAGCCATGCTCAACAGGGGCCACACAGGTGCACAACATGGCAGAACACATTGCCAAAGCCAACAGCTCTTGTATAGGCAATACCTTTTGGCTTTGCCAGTGCTTATTTTTCTTGTAAAGGATTTCCTTAAATAAACAGACACTTTGGGGGTCATTCTGACCCCGGCGGTCAAGGACCGCCGGGGCCGGGGTCGGCGGGAGCACCGCCAACAGGCTGGCGGTGCCCCGCAGGGCATTCTGACCGCAGCGGTTTGGCCGCGGTCAGAACAGGAAAACCGGCGGTCTCCCGCCGGTTTTCCGCTGCCCTCAGGAATCCTCCATGGCGGCGCAACTTGCTGCGCCGCCACGGGGATTCCGACACCCCATACCGCCATCCTGTTCCTGGTGGTTCGCCCGCCAGGAACAGGATGGCGGTATGGGGTGTTGTGGGGCCCCTGGGGGCCCCTGCAGTGCCCATGCCAATGGCATGGGCACTGCAGGGGCCCCCGTAAGAGGGCCCCACAAAGAATTTCAGGGTCTGCTTAGCAGACACTGAAATTCGCGAAGGGTGCAACTGCACCCCTCGCACCTTCCCACTCCGCCGGCTCCATTCGGAGCCGGCTTCCTCGTGGGAAGGGGTTTCCCGCTGGGCTGGCGGGCGGCCTTCTGGCGGTCGCCCGCCAGCCCAGCGGGAAACACAGAATCACTGCGGCGGTCTTCAGACCGCGGAGCGGTGTTCTGTCGGGGGAACTCTGGCGGGCGGCCTACGCCGCCCGCCAGAGTTAGAATGACCCCCTTTGTATGGTAAAAGAAAAATAAATAAACTCTCATTTATGGGTAAGGCATCATCCACTATGGAGTACAAGTATTCTTGTTGCGCTAAAATAATGGAGGCATGTTAGCTAGCGCATCAGATACTACCTTGCTACGCTCTCCAGTCTGCAGATGCAATGGACAGTTATCTTACTTTGATTTCAATGGCTCATCTCTTCTCCAATTGCCTTTCAATTCTACCCTGACTCCAAAGAGGCACATGAATGATATACGTTACACAGGTCATGCATAACATGCAAATAAGTAGATAGTTGGAAAAAACACTGTACTGCAGTACAGGTAAAGGAATAGGATATATAGATTTTATTGGACATGTTAGTCACAGAGTATCCCATCCACAAAATACGAAACCACAAGCACTTAATCCCACTTTACTCCCTGGCTTCACCCAATTTTTTTTTTATTTCAAACAAAGACATTCGCATGGCATTAATGAAAGGAAACTTTAATTACTTTACTGCAAGGTAAGTTAGAGGGATTAGGCCGGGTAGGTAGAGGTTTTGCTATAGAATAGTGAGGTGTCACCAATTATCATCATGTGCCTAAGCTTTAGCTTAGTCAGTCACTGTAGTTGCAAGTTGACACATGCCAAAAGGGACAAATTTGAACGGGCACAAAACCATTATGGAAGCCAATAAATATATGAACCACTTGGCCAGAAAAATGTGGCATATGCCAAGAATGGATTTTTCAATTTTCTTGATAGGCTGGGACAGAACTTAGGAAAGAATAAATGAGTGATGTACTAGGAGGTGAATGAGTCAGCACTGGGAGGGAAGGGAAACACAATTTTCACTTTGGTTTGCTAACTGAAGCAGTTGCATGTTGCACAGCCAACAATGCAGTGCAGATTTAAACCATGCTGCAGTAAGGTCACGGGTCATGAAATGCCATGGGCAGGAAGTACACAAATGATGATGGGTGGGATCTGCCTCGCTTAACAAATACAGTGAATATACCAGTAATTGTCAATAACCAAGCAATGCGACTTACCACCACCCATCCTTGCTGTCGCTGGGACTCCCCCTCCAATCGCCTCTGCATCTGATGCGCTGGTGCTGGCCCCACTGGTAGTCTGTGCGGCTAGAAACCATTACACAATTTAGATGCCAGATACACCTCCCCTCTTTATTTTTTTAACAAAATACAGCCACAATGCGCCAGTTCAGTTCAGTTAGCAGTATCTTATCTTCTATCGAAAATATCACTTTGAGCATTTTGTTGGTTGACAATTTAAGAAATGCTAGGTAGTGAAGCCTACCAAATACTTTTCATAATGACTTTTCATGATGGAGGGACGGAGCTATGATGAATGTGAGTCACTTGATGCTCAAAGAAGGGGTCAATGAAAGACATAGGGTTTTGATTGGCAAATGCAATGGGACAGTCTTCATATTACTTTGATGCCGTGCTGCACTGTCACCGAAACTACTGCTATAATGAATAATACATACAACACAACATTGCTGAGGGTCACCGTGACCATGGCCACTCTCTCATTTTACTGTTTGAGCATGAGCTAGAAAAAGGAAGCCTTCTCAACAAACATGCATTGAATAGCTTGCTTCGGTCTTCAATCTTAACCTCTATCCTCTTAGTCTTACAGTAACACTCCGCAGGAGTTATAAGGTAGAGGGGAGAGAAAGCTTGATAACAAAGCAGAATTAGTACAGACAGGAGGAAATCAGGTGCAGAAACATGAAATATAGAAAAAAGGATAATGCAGGGAGAACAAGAATTAACAAACATTAGATAGAATTAAGAGAATTTGAAAAAAACAGTCACAATACAAAAAAACACAAGGGAAATGTATTCTAAAAGTTATGGAAATAATATTAAAAGGAGGACTTACTTGGGAGGGCAGAGCCATCAGTCACGGCCGCGGCGCTGGTTGCGGCTGTGGTACTTCCACCCAAGGAGGCACTGATGGTAGCAGCCTTGGCCTGACCCTGTGTTACCCTCTTCTTGGTCTTTGGTCCTGATGTGAAAAAATAAAGCAGATAAAAAAAATAGATTAGTGGCACAGTTAATCTCCCAGAAAACAGTCTGACAGACATAGACAAACACAGTAATATATTCTAATTTTCTAAATCAGATCGCCTATGTTACTTGTATCAAGTTGACCTATTCCTAATTTTCATAAGCCCTATTCCACATTTCCTAAACTAAATTTGGAACTACTAATGCATTGCAATTAATGATCTTTGCTTCTCAACCCCCTTTGGGGGCCCAACTCAGTTTTTCTTTTCAATGCATACTACCTATTAAGGGGAGATTGCTTGGGACTGTATGAGCTACATAAAAAGAAAGACACAGAGACCACTAATTCACTGATATTACTACTACCTCTGTCTTAGTATCAGAACAGAGGAGTCTGTATGCCTTCTTAAATAATCAGCCCAAGTGAGTGCCGACAAGTACAATTAGATACAATTAAGTAGCACCGAGCACCTGGCTCGCTCAAATTGGATCACATATTATTCATAATGTTACGTAAACTTAACTTACCTCTGAGTTTAAGCAGAATGCTATTTGACAAAAAATATATCAGCATTAAACAATTACTCACCGAGCCCAGCAGCCTGGATGCCCAGGGGATCTAGCAGGTCCTGTTCCTAGTTGAAGATGTTGGCCCAGCAGTGGGTCAACTGCTGCTAGGTGCGCCTCACTCTGGTCCTCCTCTGCACGCACCAGTGCACCCTCTCCCAAAGCAGCCAATAATCCTCCAGACCATACCCCCTCCTTGGCCTGCCCCCTGCTGTCAGCATGGAGGAAAGGTGGGACTGTACATGAAAAACATGTGCGGCCACCTCTGAAAAAATGGTGCTGTACTGCATCCATTGGTGGCGCCCACATCCTCAAGGTGTGCAGTTACCAGCTGCACAGGTGCCGCCTCACCGATGCTCTGGCACAGCGCTGGGTGGGAAAAAAAATGGAAAAAGAAAGGAAGAAGAAAGTAAGAAATAAGTAAGTAAATGGAAAACCTAGCGGAAGTACAAAAGTGATAGAAAAAGGTAAAAATGTAAACTACACAAACGCAAATATATACATTAAAAAAAGGTAAAAGAGGGATGAATGAGTGGGATGGGGGAGGATTGAAAAGTTTTAGGGTGGATTAGGAAAACAGACCCAGCACCATGCATAGTACAGTAAAACAAAAGGATGTGCACACGTGACAGTGTGGTGCTGTTCACGCTCATTTTGTTGCGTGGAACAAGCTACTGGCACTAAGCAACGTGAACGAACAGCCAAGCAAATTCCGCTCATTCTCAGAGTGAGGCAGAATCTTGCAGAGTTTTTTAGGAACTCTGAAGAATTCTGGAGAACAGAACTCTGTGAATTCCTCCCAGACCTAACACAAATGTGTATTCACCTCTTGTAATTACTAAGTATAATGAGGCAATAACATTTACAAAGGGCAGGGTTCCACTGAAAGATTTTGATTATCTGAGGATAAATTAATTTCCACAGGAAATTAAGGAAACTGTGCATTTTATGAGAGATTGATTAAAACATTTCAGCAGCATACAGGACAGGTAGACATTGACCTGACAGATATGGGATTTTTCATTTCACAGTTTGTCCTTGGTTTAAGACCAGAGATTAGTAAGCACATAACACAAAGTGTGATTTGCTGGCAGACAAAGAGTTTGGATTATATTCTGAAATATGCACAGTATTGCAGTAATGAGCAAGAGATGAAACAGAGGAAACTCAAAAAGAGGTATATGTTAGCTCAGACTGGTGTTGATGTTGGAACACTGAAGAGGATGACTCCTTGTCTTTTCTGTAACAGTGTGGGCCATTGGAAACACAAGGGTGGGCTCAATCTAGAAAGCGTAAACAATAATCAATTGCAGGGAGGAAATCAATTGCAGATGGAGAGTACTCTTGCACAACAGGTACAAGCCCTGATGCAAAATCAGGTTCAAATGGTTCCAGTTCCACAGGCTCCTGTAGTTCAAGAAATATGAACCACATTAGATTACATCAAAATCAGTTACCTACAATTAATCATAATGTTGCACAGATGCAAAAATCAAAATACAATTTAGCAATTCTGAGTGCTTAGTGATGAAGACTCCGGCTCAGGCATGTCACACTTGAGAGGGGAGGGAGATTGCATGCTGGGGGCAGACTTAGAGGCAGACCAGAGTAAACCTTTTGTGGATGGTGGAGTAACTGGCCACAAAGTGTCATTTCATATTGACACTAGAGCTACTCATTCCACTGTGAGAATAGCAGAAGTCCCAGACTTACCCCTCTCAGGAATAAAGATCCAGGTTGTAGAATTTGTTAATAGACAGATTAAAAATCCAATTTCAGAAGAGGTTCCTGTAAAATAGGGTCATTTGAAGAAAATCATGAGTTTGTTGTTTATGATTTGAGCCCTGTAAAACTGCTAGGGAGAGATTGGTGTGCAAGTTAAATTGCTGATTTTAAAATAGCTAGACAAGAAGCAGTAGGAATCTACCCAATGATTACAATAGAAGGTTTGCCTGCAGATTTGAAAGAAACTGTGAACTAAGAAGTGTAGAACTTCACTGGAAAAAATATTGAATTTATATGGGAGTAGAACCTGTTTAAAATAAATGTAATACCAGATGCAATTTTTCCAAGAACACCACCATACCACATGACTCCTGAAGTAAGAGCAGGAACACCCATTATAGAAGACATGTTGAGGAAGGGAATTTTGCGAAAAATAATTGTGAGTCCATGTAACTCACAAATTATGGGACCACGAAAGCCCACTGGAAAATTTAGGGTAGTTCACGTTTTGAGGAAGGTGAATGATATTTCAATCCCATGTTGTTCTGCGGTACCAAATCCAGCAACCATAATTTATCAAATTCAATGTACAGTTGAATGGGTTACAGTGATTGGCCAAGCTTTCTTCTCGACTCCATTACACAAAGAAAGTCACTATCTTTTTCCTTCGTGTTCCAAGAGAAAGTATTAGCATGGTGTTGTTATCCACTAGAGTACACGAAGAGTCCCTCAATTTTCAACCAGATCTTGAATAAGAATCTGGAATCATTAAAGATGCCCTGTAAATCAGTTGTTTCAATATATAGACAGAAACAAAAGAAAGGGAAAGAGAGGAATTGGTTGGTCCAGTGTACACCCTCCCAAAGTCATAATTGTAAATACAGGTACACTGTTCCGCTATAAATAGTTCCATTCAACCAACTGGGTATGGAGCTATTAGATCTTCACATATTCATAGTTTAGAACAAATGCCCTCACTCATCATGGGTGACATGCTCCATCTTTGTTCTTTGGTCCTCGTCAGGTCGGCACTGCAATGCATGACGGGCCCCACAAAGGGGCTATTTACCAGAGATCTTTTGATCATAGTTGTCGGAAGGAATGTGAAAAGGAAAGAGGACTGGATGATGTGAAACTAAAAATGACTATAGGATCCCATACTTAGGCCCTCATTACAAGTCTGGCTGTCACTAGACCTCCAGACTCGCGGATGGCGGTTGGACCGCCGCCAATGCGGTGGTCTGACCACCACATTACAAGCCTGGGGGTCGGGCCTCCAGGGAACCACCAGCTCTGCCATGATCAGGGAACCACCAGCTCTGCCATGATCAGAGATCCTGGTGGTCTGGTGGTGGCGGTGGTCCTAATACATCAGGGCAGCGCTGCGAGTAGCACTGCCCTGGGGATTACGACCCTCTTCTCCGCTAGCGGTTTCATGGCAGTAGCACCACCATGCACTGTGCATGGGCAGTGCAGGGGCCCCTTTGGCCTGCACCCTCGCATTGCGAGGGTGCTGGTGAATCCTGTGCTCTTCAGCATTGAGCTGGCTCAATTATGAGCTGGAGACAATGCAGCTAGGCCAGTGGGCGGAAACTCAGGTTTCCGCCCACTGACCTAGCAGGAAACTCCTAATGGGGCCAGCGGGTAGATAGCCACTAAGGTGGCAACCTCCCCGCCGGAAGTTCGGCAGATGGTGTAAGCCGTTCGCCGAACTCATAATCAGCCCCTCAGCCTTTACTCACAGTATATGTAGGAACCTATATCATGATTAAAAACAGAAAAGGGGGCATATCAGGTGTAATGACTTAACTCCCCACTAGTGTAGAATGCCTTTTCAATGGTGCTGAAAGTTATAGATACTGGGGATGAACTGATACAAATGCAAGAAAATGTTTCTGCCATAGAAAAATAAGGGTGGATCAGAGTAGGAAGTGGGAAAGATGGATACAATGTTTGGGTTTCAGTAGATGAAAGACCAGTGCTATCAGGCAGCCTGTTACCCTCAATGACTAGACATTTCCATGGAATAACACATCTAGGAAGGGATGCAATGGTACAAACCTTTAAGCAGCACTGGTTCCACCCTAGATTTATAGCCCAAGGGTAATTGTGTCATTGATGAGTGACGTCAACTGATGAATGTCGGCAAACGAACACAAGTTACACTGAGTCACATAATGAGATCAGGTGGTCCTTTCAACAGAATGCAGATGGACTTCATCAAAATTCCTGTCTGGAATGGGCTGAGATTTGTCCCGGTAATAGTGTGCATTTTTCCCAGATGGGTAGAAGCCTACCCAACAAGGAGAAATGATTGTCTCACAGTTGAGGGAGATAGCACCCAGATACAGCATCCATGCTTCTCCAGAGTCATATCGAGGTACTCACTTTAATAGTGGGGTTATAGAAATGTTGAGTGCAGCATTACAAGTTCAACAAAAACGATACTGCAAGTATCGCCCTGAAGCTTCTGGAAGAGTCAAACAGGTTAATGGCACAATTAAATCAAGGTTGGCAAATATTTGTGCATCCACTTTAATGAAATGGCCTGATGCTTTGCCTTTGGTGTTAATGAGTATACGAAGTTCAGCTGACAGGAAAACTGGTTTGTCGCCCCAAGAAATCCTGATGGGCAGAGCAATGAGATTACCCACAGTTCCAGCAAATGCACTTGTACACATAACAGATGACATGGTACTCAATTACTTTTTTGGTTGATGTGGTGCATCCTGTTTCTAGACAGGTTCAAGCTGTTACTGCAAATCCACATCAAGAGCAATAACATGACCTTAGCCCTGGTGACTGGGTGCTCATGAAAAAACATGTAAGAATGAAAGCCACATTGGAAACGCCCTTATCAGGTTATTCTAATCACTTACACAGCTATCAAATGTGCTAAAATTCCGAACTGGCTACGTGTTTCTTCTACCCAGAGAAAAAGGGATCCTTATGAAGAATGTTCTATGAACTAGAGTCAAGAATACTTGTTATTGTACCACAACAAGCTGTACAAGTCCAAACGCAAAGAAAGGCAGTATGTGATCAGAGAAAGCAAGAAGGAACCAAGAGTGAAGAAACTCTGACAGGTGAAGCAGTTCAACTGTCAGATGTCTCACAGAGTGGCATTGGAGCTCTTGATACTGGAAGAGAAGTAAAGAGTCAAACCTCCAGAGCCACATCAGAGCAAACTGTTGATCCTGAAGATCCAGGTAAGGGAACGAGTTCTGAAGCAGAGACAAAAAGTGATTGCTGTGATGCTAAGTAGCCGAAGGCTTACAGTCAAAAGCAAATGCAAACAAGTGTGTCAGTTCAGTCTATACCACCAACAATCAAAGAATAAAATGAATCAAGTGGTATAAGTGATAAAGAAGAAGACTAGACACCTAGAAAATCCAAAAAAGATTTATAGTACCTTGTTGAAGATATTTAGCACCTGAATTGACATACTATGTTAAGCAAGTACTGGACTTTCGAATTGCAGGTTTTTTTGATTGGAACAAAGAACTGCCAGAACCACTTTGAGTAAAACAAAAGTGACAATTTGGTTATAAAATTGTTTTTAGAGACAAAAAATGTGAACTGTAAAGTAAAGTAAAAAGACTAATAAAAGTTTAAAAAGGAGGTAAGAAGATTACCGAGGTCAGAGGGAGCAAAAGAGTAGGGATAACATTTTAGATGATCAGGGAATAGGGTTAAGGAAGTCTATAGGAAGAATTATTGCTAATAAAACTTGACGAAACACTAACCTGACAGAAGAGGATACTAATAGTTCAAGTCTAATAAAGAGAAGTCAATAACTAATTTGATGTAACAAAACATTTTTTGTAGTAGATGTGATTGTAGAGAATCATGTGTACTATGAATAGAAATAGATGGAAAATAGTTTTTAGGAACTTTACTTTTTTCACAATAATATTTGTTTAGGAGTAGCTAAATAATTAGTAATACAGTTCACACCAGAAAGAAAAAAAAATATTGTTGAATCTATTAACACAACAACTGAGCAACGTATTAGTAAAGGTGAGCTAAAAGCATCCTTCTTAGATTACATGAATGAAGATTACTCAAAAAATGTTTGTTCTTGAGTAGTACAGGAATACATTAAAGCTACAGAAGTAAGAAATCTTTATGTTTGAGCACACATGCCGTCTTCTGCCAATGAAGAGGTTTAATACCACCATATGGTATATAGCAGAGAAAGGCGGAGTCTGCAAGATGCTGAAAATTGTTATATTTATTCCTGATAAAAGTAAGAAGATATATATTACGCTAAGAATTTCAGATCTGAAGCTTGCTCTAGAACTTTTATAAACCACTAGTTTATTATAAGGAATAACAAAGGGGAATACTTCTGCAGGTTCTTGGCTTAAGGCAATAGGAGGAGGGATTTTGAAAACTATTTTAGTTCCTGTGGTAATAGTAATAGTAGGCATACTTTCTACCCTAGCTGTATATAAGACAATACACATGTTATTACTAAAGAAAAGACAAAGACACTTTAATAAGAGGATGAAGAGAGAATTATAATTAAATAAAAGAGTCAGTGAAGAATATTAGAAATCAAATATTTGAAAAAGGAAAAGGAAAGATACTGAAGAAGATGAAAGTGAACTCTAAAAATCACATCTGAGAATGATATTTTGTGATGGTTTAGGATATTTTGGGATGGTTTTAAACCATCAAAGAGGGAAAGTTGCTAGATATTTCAATAGAATTGAGTAAAACCGCATTTAAATCAGTATTAGAATGAATGGATTGTAAGCCTAAACAAAAGCTGCATATTAAATGTGCACTAAGCCAAACCAAATACCTCATATTAAACATGCATTTTGACTTCTAAACTCTGTATGACCTGTGCCTTGTCAACTTGCTAATGCTTGAAAATTCCAAACTGCTATAGCTCACCTGAAATGTTTCTTTCGCACATTTTCTCATGATGCAAACTTCCTATCCTAACAAAGAAAATATATATTCCTTCTAACTAATTGACTTACAGCTAAATTCCTAATTGGCTTAATAAATGTTACCATTTGTTGCTCATGAATAGGATTTTAGTGTGAAGTGGTGAGTGAGAGGAGGTGATGGAATGAAAATATGCAAATAACTTATTCAAGTATTTTGTCTTTCAGAAAGGAAAGCATACAGGAAAATGGCCTAAAGTTTCAAGACAAGTGTTGAATGAAACACATTGTATCTGCTCTTTGGACTGCTTTTTGTTACAATCTACTAACTTTGCAGAAACTGTTCCTGTCTCACAGAGCTTCTTCTCTCTGATTGGTTGTTCATATGTAAAAATATTTGCACTTTGCTTCATTGTAATGTGTAGATGTCCCAGGGAAAAAGACAAGCTCTCACACCTTAGTTAGGGAACATTCTCAGACACTCTCTGACAGACGAGCTGTACAGAGCGTGATGCAGACTCTCTCCCTCATTCTCTCTGATTACCTTAACCAGCTTTTTTTCCTCCTTGCAAATGAATAGCCTTAGAGGCTAGACTGATTTTCAGACCTTGTTCTTTTTCACTATCTTATATATTTATTTCTTGATACTTTCTGACTTGGATAATGCTCTGTTACTGAGTGGCTGTTGTGGTTTTTCTGAGAGAACTCTTTATGGGTTACTCAACTAAATGCACTTTTTATGACCTACAGGAGAAATAGATTAGGAATCAGATTTATGGGACACGCTTTACGCTATGTGATATATATATAATTTGTATTGACTAAATTAAGAATACAAATATTTGTGAACTAATGATTAATACTAATGATTAATTATTCACTCGAAGTAAGAGAACTTGATTGAGTTTATTAATGTTTGAAAATTGCAGTTTTATTTTCTTCATAACCTCATCTCCGAGATCTAGATGTCATAGTTCCTAAAATAATTGCAGAGATTTAAATAGTAGATGAAATGTTAAAACTCCAGCACACTTTTAATACCGTCATATGGCTTCTGTTACCTCTATGTTTATCCAGGAGAGCACAGAAGAAGAGAATCAATAAAGTACGAAGCAGAGTGGCGTGGCCAACAGCCAGACAAGATGGGCACTTTCTAACGAGGCTCTGATCCCCCGAGTGATTTAGGCCCTCACTACAACATTGGCAGTAAAAGCCGCTTACCTCCGTGCAGAAGACCGCCAACACACCGCCGCGGAATTCCGCCAAAGCAATTATGACCCACTGCTCAGAATCCGCCAAAATTGAAACACCCACAGAAGTCCGCCACACCAAAGGTCAGTGATAAACTGGCGAAAACAAAACCTCCACCGTCACGCCAACAGAAATACGCCCACACTATCACGACCCACGAATCCACGTGGTGGTCTTTCAACCGCGGTATTCCATTGGCAGTACACACCGCCACGCTCAAAATACACACACATTTACAAAACACTGCCACATTGGACAAATCAAAATACACACACCTGATACACATACACACACCACTCCCACACACCCAATACGATATAAAACACACACCCACATCACCCACAAACCCCTATGACAACAATTGCGAACGAAGCACAGAGAGAGACACTACAAACTAATACCAAGCATCCACAGGCACACAATACCATCACCCACATAACTTCCACGCACTTCACACAACACACCACTTAATATCACCCCACGTATCACAACACACACTACCCCACACATCACCCACACCACACCATGGCACGGCAAAGACACCCCAGGTTCTCTGAGAAGGAGCTCAGGGTCATGGTGGAGGAAATCATCCAGGTAGAGCCACAGCTATTCGGATCACAGGTGCAGCACACCTCCATAGCTAGGAAGATGGAGCTATGGTGAAGAATAGTGGACAGGGTCAATGCAGTGGGACAGCACCCAAGAAATAGGGATGACATCAGGAAGAGGTGGAACGACCTACGGGGGAAAGTGCGTTCCGTGGTCTCAAGACACCACCTTGCGGTTCAGCGGACTGATGGCAGACCCCCATCTCCTCCCCCACAACTAACAACATGGGAGGAGCAAGTCTGGGCGATTCTGCATCCGGAGGGCCTCGCAGGAGTAGATGGAGGAATGGACTCTGGTAAGTCAAATCTTAACTATTACATCCCCCACCCTACCTGCATGCTATCACATACCCCCACCCTCGCCCTCACCCCCATCACTCCAACTCCTCACAAATTTCCCAATATCACAAACCACACATCCCAACACCTAGCCCTGCATGCAACACCAAAGCATGGACACCCATCACCAATGCATGGCCACTGCACATACCCATACACCCCCCTAAACCACCATCACACAAGGTCCCACACAGGACTCAAAGCACTTGGGTACACGGTCACCCACCCATTGCACACCATGGCACACACAGATGCAATACACATCCTTTTATAACCCTGCAGGACCCCTACCCAATGTCACCGGACAGGAGGGTCCACACATGTCCACACCACCAACAGAAGAGGCCCACAGTGATGACAGCAGCTCTGTCCAACTGGATCTAGATGACCAGCCCGGCCCATCTGGGACCTCAGGACAGTCGGATCCCCACACACTGGCACAGGCCACCACAGAGCTTCCCCCTCTGGAAACACCCGCACAGCACCCACCCAGCGGGCCCATACCTCTGTCCCCAGGACACGTCAAGCAGCAGTGTGTCCACCTCTACAGGGAACCCATGCTAACACCACCCCAACAACAACAGGGACCCGGGGGCAGTGGCAGTGGGCACACAGTCCAGGGGACAGAGGCCCAGGAACTCAGGGGAACTGTGAGGGCTGCTGTGCGACAGGGGGAGGACAGGCCCAGGGAACCCAATCTCCACGAGGCCCTCTCCAACATCATGGGAGACTACCATCATTCCCAGGAGACAATGGCAACGGTACTGGCCAAGTTTCAGGAGACTCAGCGGCTGCAGGAGGAACAGTATTTGGGCTTCAGGGAGGAACTCAGATCCATCAACTCCACCCTGGGCACCATCGTAGGGGTGCTGAAGGAAGTCCTCAACACCAGGAGGGACGCTGTGGCACAACAAGGGGCCCTTGACACTAGCCTGGACAATGAACTGCCCACCACCTCCGCCGGCGGTAGTGGACAGGAGGCACCGCCACAGGACCACCTCACCAGCACCCCACCCCCTGCAGACGGAGAACCACCCCGCAAACAGTCCCTGAGATCCAGACAGAGAACGATGCCAAGACCCCCACCAAGAAATGAGACCACCCTGATTGTCATCCTTTTTCCCACTTTGTCACCCTGTCCATCCTTAAACTGCCCCAGCTCCACTTCCTATGCCCCTTTGGACAATGCACCTGTGAGACTAATAGACTGGACTCTGCCATGGACATTCCTCCACCATCACCCCTCACCATTTTACAACCCCCTCCACTATTTAGCACTTAAATAAACACCCTTAAAGCACAAAACAATCTGGAGTCTGTCTGTGATTTCGAATTAGTGTATTAGCAAATACAGTGTCAAAATGCTCTTTCAATTGTAATGTCAACATACCTATGTCACACAGCTCTAGTCCATGAGGAAACAAGGCAGATGTCACACAGTGGGACCCACATCTGTGAAATCGTAAGGGAAAGTGACAACTCAGTGACCATACACTGGGTGAAAACGACAGACAGTAGAGAGGTAGTAGTGGTAAAGTACATGTAGTAGGCAGGTTTGTATTCTTACCTGTGTCTCACTGGAAGTATTGCAGGATCACCGAGTTCCTGTTGTCGATGTCCTCTTCTTCTGCTTCCTCGTCTTCTCTGTCCACAGGCTCCACAGCTGCCACAACACCTCCATCTGGGCCATCCTCCTGCAGAAAAGGCACCTGTCGTCGCAAAGCTAAGTTAAGAAGCATACAGCAGGCCACGATGATCTGGCACACCTTCTTTGGTGAGTAAAATAGGGATCCACCTGTCATATGGAGGCACCTGAACCTGGCCTTCAGGAGGCCAAAGGTCCACTCTATAATCCTTAGAGTTCGCCCATGGGCCTCATTATAGCCTTCCTCTGCCCTTGTCCAGGGATCAGTGGGGTCAGTAGCCATGACATGCTGGGGTAACCAGAGTCACCTGCAAATATGGAGGGACAACTGTTAGACACACACTAACCTGTAGGGATATCCCCAGACCCAGACAACCATTCCCACTGACTTGATTCCAGGTGCTCACCTAATAGCCACACACGGTGCCTCTGGAGTTGGCCCATCACATAAGGGATGCTGCTATTCCTCAGGACGTCAGCGTCATGCACTGAGCCAGGGAATTTGGCATTAACATGGGAGATGTACTGGTCGGCCAAACACACCATCTGCACATTCATCAAATGATAACTCTTCCGGTTTCTCTGCACCTGTTCACTCCTGCAGGGGGGTACAAAGGCCACATGTCCTCATAGGTGCCACATCAATGGCACCTATGAGGTTGGGGATATGTCCCAGGGCATAGAAATCACCTTTCACTGTAGGCAAATCCTCCACCTGAGGGAAAACGATGTTGCTCCGCATGTGTTTCAGCAGGGCAGACAACACTCTGGACAACACGTTCGAAAACATAGGCTGGGACATCCCTGATGCTATGGCCACTGTTGTTTGAAATGACCCACTTGCAAGGAAATGGAGTACTGACAGCACCTGCAATAGAGGGGGGATTCCTGTGGGATGGCGGATAGCTGACATCAGGCCTGGCTCCAACTGGGCACACAGTTCCAGGATTGTGGCACGATCAAGCCTGTAGGTGATGATCACATGTCTTTCCTCCATTGTCGACAGGTCCAACAGCGGTCTGTACACCAGAGGATGCCGCCATCTCCTCACATGTCCCAGCGGACGACATATGAAGGACAACATCGAACACAGAGTCAACCAACTCGGAGGTACGTACACACAGCTTACACAGAACACGATTAATAATCCGAAATTTGCATGTATGAGTGTTGAGGCAAGGCCTAGGTATGTGTGACGCAGTTAAAAATTAAGCCATGTGTGCCCCTGAAATGGCAGCTGCCTGACCTTTAAAGTGGGACAACGGGATGTGAGGTAAATGCGCTGGCGTTGTACACCGTCGCGGTAGGCAGTCGAAGACCGCGGCGCAATTCTGCATTGGGTAACATTGGACCCTATGGGTCCCAGGAGCCAATGGCGATGTACGCCGGCGGTGATGGTACGCACTGCCGTGGACGTGACTGCCATTTTCTATCTGTTCAATCACTCGATACCTCATCTTCGACAGGAGAGTACCCACACTGCAAGTGCTGCTGTGACCTCAGTCTGGAAGAGACAATGGCTCGTGCATCTGGGGAAAGGGCCCCTGCCTTCACATCGGAGGAGTTGGAGAAACTCGTGGATGGGGTCCTCCCCCAGTACACAGTACTCTACGGTCCTCCAGACAAACAGGTTAGTACACTGGGAGCATACTGTATGGGCTATGCCTGTGTGGAGTGGGGTGGATGAAAAATGGGGGGGGGGAGATTGAGACGTGCATGAAACGAGAGTGAGTGCATGTGCCACATGGCAAGGTGAGGGATGGGGGCCAATGACTGTGACGGTGCAGTTGGTAATAACTTTTCTTTTTCCCCTGTACAATTCCTGTAGGCCAGTGCCCACCAGAAGAAGGATGTTTGGCGTGGCATCGCCAAGGACGTCCGGACCCTGGGGGTCTATCACAGACGGAGCACCCACTGCCGTAAGAGATGGGAGGACATTCGCCGCTGGAGCAAGAAGACGGCGGAGGCCCAGCTGGGGATGGCCTCCCAACGTGGGAGGGGTGCCCGTCGCACCATGACCCCCCTGATGTTCAGGATCCTGGCGGTGGTGTACCCGGAGTTGGATGGGCGCTTGTGGGCATCACAGCAGCCACAAGGGGTGAGTACACTCCAATTCAGCTGATTTAGCGCACAGTGGAGGTGTCTGGGTGGAGGAGGTGGGCTGTGGGTTTCCCTAGGCCAGGGCGAGTGTGCTAGTTAGGTCCCCTTGTTTTGGCAGACCCTGTGGCACCCCACCCCACCTATGTACAGTGACAACTACACCTAGGCAGGCTCCTGTGACATCCATGTTTGCAGATGTCGGCCCTAGCCTTGTAGGCCATGTCTCAGGGATTGAAGAGTGGACCCCAAGTGCGCGGCGTAGTGCAGGAGGCTTCTGTGTCTGTCGTGTCCGCCAACAGTAGCGGTAATGCATGCACTGAACATGTCTTTCTTCTGTCGTCCCCCCCCTTTTTGTGGTCTCCCTGTTCTTGTGTGCATTAGCATCATCAGGGGGAGGAGCAGTGGCACTGGAGCAGAAGGGAGCTGCATCCCACATGGCCCTGGAGGGCGAGACTACGGACTTGGAATTCACCAGTGGGACGGAGGGCGAGGGGAGCTCCAGGCACCTCAGGCCCTGCCCCAGTCACCCCTGCTGCCCTCAGTTAGGAGGCCATTGACCTCCTCAGGTCCCTCACTGTTGGGCAGTCTACCATTTTGAATGCCATCCAGGCTATAGAGAGGCAGTTGCAACAAACCAATGCATTCCTGGAAGGCATTCATTCTGGTCAGGCAGCCCTTCAGCGAGCTTTTCAGACTCTGGCCTCAGCACTGATGGCAGCTATTGTCCATGTCTCTAGCCTCCCTCCTCCAACTACCTCCACCCAGACCCACACCCTTGTACCTCAGCGTACGACAAGCACACCATCAGACCAGCATGCACACACGTCAACACACAAGGGAAGCTCTGGCAAACATAAGCACCACACATCCCACAGGCACTCATGCAAGCAGCACACACATGCAGACACACCAACATCCACTGCCTCCACTGTGTCCCCATCCTCCTCATCTCCCTCCCAGTCTCGTCTCCACTCACACCTGCATGCACTACATCTACAGCCACTACTTCCATCACCAGCACACACACCACCACACCCCTCTCACGTGCAGTTACCACCACCATTCACACGTCCCCTGTGTCCTCTCCCAGTGTGTCTTTGACGCCCCCTCTCAAGATATACAAACGCAGGCACACACTCACCCAACCGCCATCCACCTCACAACAGCCTCAAGCACATGCACCTTCACCCAAAGTCACCAAGCGAACACCTCCTACAACCACAACCTCTTCCTCCACTCCCAAACCTCCTCCAGTTCCCGTCCCAGTGTTCCCAAGAAACTTTTCCTGTCCACCCTTGAACTCTTTCCCTCACCTCCCCCACCCCATCAGTTTCCTAGGGCCCAACTCTCCAGGTCCCAACCTAGCACCTCATCCACAGCAAGGAGCCACAGCACGGACAGTCCCCCACCTGTCAAGCATCAGAAGTTGGCCAGTGCCCGGCGGGAGAGGGGGAAGACTCCAGCCATCAAAGCCGCTCCCAGGGGTACAGGTGGGAGTGTGGATTCAGCTGCAACACCTTCCAAGGTGGGGAAGGGGCACAAGAAACTCAGAAAGTCTGGGAAGAGCAGCGCGGTGGAGAAGACCGCCATCATCCACGCTGCCTAGGAGGCCACCGCCATCATCCCCGCTGCCCAGTAGGCCACCGCCATCATCCCCGCTACCCAGGAGGCCACCGCCATCATCCCCGCTGGGCCAGAAAGGACCGTCAACACCAGCCCTGCAGGGC
Organism: Pleurodeles waltl; assembly: GCF_031143425.1. NCBI lineage: Eukaryota > Metazoa > Chordata > Amphibia > Caudata > Salamandridae > Pleurodeles > Pleurodeles waltl. The sequence continues at coordinate 288,056,634 of NC_090448.1, read as the reverse complement.
CAGACAGGACCGACAGCACCAACCCCGCAGGGCCAGAAAGGACTGTCAACACCAGCCCCGCAGGGCCAGACAGGACCGCCAGCACCAGACCCGCAGGGCCAGAAAGGACCACCAGCACCAGCCCCGCAGGGCCAGAAAGGACCGCCAGCACCAGCCCCGCAGGGCCAGACAGGACCGCCAGCACCAGCCCCGCATGGCCAGAAAGGACCGCCAGCACCAGCCCCAGCCCCGCAGGGCCAGACAGGACCGCCAGCACCAGCCCCGCAGGGCCAGAAAGGACCGCCAGCACCGGCCCGCAGGGCCAGAAAGGACCACCAGCAGCTGAGTCGCTGGGCCAGACAGGACCGCCAGCAACTGAGTCGCTGGGCCAGACAGGAACGCCAGCAGCTGAGTCGCTGGGCCAGACAGGACCGCCAGCAGCTGAGTCACTGGGTCAGACAGGACCGCCACCAGCTGAGTTGCTGGGCGACAGGACCGCCAGCAGCTGAGTCGCTGCCAAGGACTCTGCCGTAACAAACACCGCTGAACAGGACACCGCCGCCACAAGCACCGCTGAACAGGACACCGCCGCCACAAGCACTGCTGCCAAGGACACCACCGCCACAAGCACCGCTGAACAGGACACCACCGCCACAAGCACTGCTGCCAAGAACACCGCCGCCACAAGCACCGCTGAACAGGACACCGCCACCACAAGCACAGCTGGCCCATGAGCGCCAAGGGCACTGACCCTACTGTGTCTGCCAAGAGCAGGATGAAGCACTCTGGGCACAAAGCCCCCTCCAGAACCTGTGGAGATTCACATCCACTACCTCAGTCCTTGGCAGGATGAAGCACTCTGGGCACAAAGCACCCTCCAGAACCAGTGGAGATTCACATCCACTACCTCAGTCCTTGGCAGGATGAAACACTCTGGGCACAAAGCCCCCTACAGAACCAGTGGAGCAATGCATCCACTACCTCTGTCCTTGACAGGATGAAGGACTCTGGGTACAAAGCCCCCTCCAGAACCTGTGAAGATTGACATCCACTACCTCTGTCCTTGGCAGGATGAAGCACTCTGGGCACAAAGCCCCCTCTAGAACCAGTTGTGGAGATTGACCTCCACTACCTCTGTCCTTGGCACAATGAAGCACTCTGGGCAAAAAGCCCCCTCCAGAACTAGTGGAGACTGTTATCCACTTGAGAGACTGTGGCTTTGCACTCCCCATGATTGAACAGTGGGCAAACCACCCACTGTAGAGACTTGAGAGACTGTGGCCTTGCACTCCCCAGGATTGAACAGTGGGCAAACCACCCACTGTAGAGACTTGAGAGTCTGTGGCTTTGCACTCCCCAGGATTGAACAGTGGGCAACCCACCCACTGTAGAGACTTGAGAGACTGTGGCTTTGCACTCCCCAGGATTGAAAAGTGGGCAACCCACCCACTGTAGAGACTTGAGAGACTGTGGCTTTGCACTCCCCATAATTGAACAGTGGGCAACCCACCCACTGTAGAGACTTGAGAGACTGTGGCTTTGCACTCCCCAGGATTGCACAGTGAGCATGTGGCCCCCTCGAGGATTTGGCATTGTGCACTCAACCGACTGAGGTGCCCTCCCTTCTCCTCCTCCCTGAGGTGCCTGTTTTATTTCTATCTGATGCCCCTGCAGTGTTCTCTCCGTCATGTTCGGGTATTGGGTGTGGGCCTCGCCCTTGCCGTGTGGGCCCAGTGTTCCACGGACTTCAATGGAGCAATACTTGGACTACTATTCTTGGTGTATATATTTGTTAATAGTGTATATATATTTTTGCGTACTGGATTTTAATATATTACAATGGTTACACTCATTTTCTTTTGTCTTTTCATTCTTCCAGGAGGTTTGGGGGGTGTAACTGTAATGTATCATGCTCTATTAGTATGTGTGTTGTAGTGGGTGAGGGTGGAGGTGGGAGTGTTGCGCAATTTCGATACTAATCAGGCTACACTATCAATTGGGATAAATCTCTGATCTCCCTTGTCAGTGGTACAGCCCGCATCTGCCCATTGGATGTACTGCCCAAATAATTACAGAGAGGTTCTGGTATCTGGGCATCTATTTCACCAGGGACCCAAGTAGCTTTCGAGCCCATAATTTGACACCCCAGTTAGTGCGCCTACAAATAGATATTGAGCGAAGGAGATCCCTTCCCCTGTCACTCCTAGGCAGGGCGGCCTTATTCAAAATGATGGTGCTGCCTCAGTTCCTATGTGCCCTCAACAATACACCCTACCCGGTCATTACCTCTTACTTCCGATACATCAACTGTGCAATACACACTCTGCTCTGGGACGCAGGCTCTGCATGCATAGCTATCAAAAAGCTTACGAGGGGTTGGTATGACGGAGGCATAGCCCTGCCAGATGTGCACACCTACTACCGAGCAGCCCAACTGGTAACCATTAACTGCTGGGTCCATCTCCCTGAGTCCGAGCCAGCTTATCGAATAGACTGCAGGGCTACGCAACCTGCGGGTTTCCAGTAGGCACTTTACAGGGGCAGGATACCCCAGACCTTCCCTATTCCCACTGCTGTAACTCCCACCATCTGGCATGAAACACTTCATTCATTAAGTTGGAGAAACATGATTACGCCTGCCACCCCACTGTGGGACACTGCAAGATTAGGCACTCTAGGTACACAACCAGGTTTCCGTAAATGGGACACAATCGGAATAGCAAAGGTGGGTGACCTGTGGGTGAATGGCGCTGTCCTCTCCTTTTCAGACCTACAGGCAGAGTATCAGCTAGTACCCATGGAAACCTTACAATATCTGCAAATCCAACACGCACTGTACACAGCGTTACCAAAAGGGACAGACCCCCTTGAGTCCTCCTCACTTGAAGACCAATTGTTAACTGAATACATACCCAAGAAGGCTATTGCTCTCACGTATCGGAAACTTATTAACAACTCCAGTGATGTTTTTGGGAACCTGAGGTACCATTGGGTGTGGGATATGAGGGAACAGGATGATGCCGAAAGGCAGGAGGCCTTGGCTTACCCAAGGGAGGCAGCAGTGCGCTCCACGTTCCGGTTGGTCCAATTGAAAATCCTCCACAGAAGCTAGTGCGCCTGCACAACCCTGACACAATGGCTACACCACTCTGTTTTTGGAATTGTGGGCATATGGGTGCCTTCTATCATATGATGTAGAGCTGCCCAATCATACAGGGGTAATGGGAGTCTGTGGTGTCATGCCTAAACGCTACGTGTGGTAATGTTATTGTGCTCTCCCCTAAATGGTGCCTGCTGAATATCTTGGACGAAACAGATCTCACCCATATGGACTCAACATGGATAACTCTGGGGCTGGCGATAGCAACAAGCAATATTTCCCGCACATGGAGAAGCAAGTCGACCGCCAGAACTGGCAGACTGGAAACTTGATCTGGACTGGTGCATGTTGGCGGAGCGAATGGTATACACGAGTAATTGTTGCCCAAAGAAATGGACCAAAATCTGGGTAAAGTGGAATACCCATAGAGGTGGTTTATGTGCTTCACCTGGCCCTAGGGAAGCAGATGATCGCAACCAGTTACGACCTGATGCTTAGGATGTGTTCTGATTTTGTTACGGGGTGAGGGAGTGGGCTGTGGGGAACCTTCGGGGAGAAGTAATGCTGCTTGACTACTATCCGATCTTGTTGATTTTGATACTGCAATGCTTTGTTTGTTATTCTTATGCAATAAAAAGAATTGAAAAAAATAAGTATGAAGGAGATACAGAAACTGTCATATTGGCAAGAACAACCAGAGATTGTGGAGGACCATCTCTCGATAGCTGGACCACACAATCATTCAGGATGGTAGAAATATTCACTTCTTGTTTGGGGCCTGCAGAGGCACTGGAACACCCACATTGGTTCAAGGGCCCCATAGAAAGGGTAAGATGGTGCCTGGCAACTTCTAAGTTACAGGACTCACACTTTCACTTAGTAGGTAATTACTGCCAATGTGTCCCTCATCTTTATTGTTTTGATTCCTTCCACGGTTTGTGTTCCCCCAACTTGTTTTGTGGTACTTTTCCTTTTGCCTTCCTACTACTCTCCAACACTGTTCAGTTTGCCCTCGTGCTGTGGTCTGTCAGCATTGTCAGTTCCAGTTCCTTTAGGGTCCTCAGGCATTTCCAGGTGCTCCCAGAACTACACATTGACAACTTTTCTGAAGCATCTGTGAGTCATTTAGGGCATATTTACAAGCCACCCTAGCATCATTTTTCTTTATGCTCCCCCCCACCGTGCACCATATTTACAAAGTGTCACACTTTGTTACCCCTTGCACCACATTATACCTGTGCCAGATATAATGGATGAAAGGGGGTCATTCCCATGCAGGGAAGCCCAAAAATAATGGTGTAGTGAAATTAACAAGATTTCACTGCACCCTTTTTTCCATCATTTTTAACACCTGCTCAGGGCAGGCGTTAAAGTGACGCTCCCATAATAACCTATGGGCCTCCCTGTGCTTTGCTGGCCTAGAGCCATAATTTATGGCGCTAATCCAGCAAAGCATCACAATAGCTTCATAAATTATGATGCTATTGTGCTAATGTGCGCAATGGTGTGCTATATAATAAATACAGCACTACCAAGGAAACATTAACGGGGGCATAGGGCAATGCAGTAAAAGTGATGCCTCAGAGCTGATGCGCTACTTTCTTGGAAATGTGCCCCTTACTGTGTGCATGGTAGGATTCATGCTGAGTGCTGGTCAATTGATTCTCTATTATTATTCTGCTACATATTATCTTAGAGCACATCCCATACCTAAATGGTCCCTTAATACATCAATTATATACATGAGTACCTGCACTTGAACCTGTGGTGTCAGACAGGTCTGTTCTGTTCTCTCTTCTTTCCCTCACCTTAAAATCACTTTTCCAGTGTGGGACACTCTCTTTGATGTACTTCATATTCCATGACCTCAAAACATCCATGCAGGGAGATCATGAAAAACACCTCCAAATCTACTGCACCTCATTCCCTTGCATGACTGAACATTACTGTCACTGATCCTGAAGGAATCTATCATTTACCTGATCTGCATCAATATGCAGATGAAGCACAACTGTATCTAAAAAACTCTAATGTACAGGACATTTAGCTATTAAGAGGATGCCTCGCTCATCGGCAAACTTGAATGAAGGATAATGAAGCCAAGTGAAAATTGAATTCCTCCTGTTAACATAAGCAGGGAAAACAAGATTCACTTATTACTCTTGAACTTACTGAACTTAAACATATTCTTCCCCTCATGCTCTCCAATGACAAATCTCTGGATTTTAGACTGACCCAACTCTACCATTTATATTGCACATCACAAAAGTAGTGAACTTTCATCTAAATGCCTTTAAAAAAATTGGTTACCATTCCTCATGAACAGCTCAAAGCAGCTGCAGGAGTGGGGTTCTCAGTTAAGTTATTGGTTTATGAGAAAAGACACCACTTCATCAAGGAGAAATCCCCGCTGTTCTTCATTGGTCAATGGATCTTTGCATTGACTGAGATTAATCAGGAGATGTAAATCACATTAAATTGTCATCACAATCCCCAGTCTATTTTCAGACAGTAACGAGAGTCTGGTAGGAGTTAAAGGGTTTTATTAATCACATCTGTTACTATTTCATCTCTATTAGAATTATCAAAGAAATGTCAGTCATTAGCTTTATCAATAATAAAAATCGCACTCAATATATCATAATAAACCCACTAAGCACATTCCACAAATTAAAGAATTCCTCTTCCTATTCTAGGAAAGAGAATGAAAAGGTGTCAGGAACGCATAAATAGTTCCGATTTGAGAGAGTGGGCATAACGATAAAGCTTCCCCATCAAAGATCAGCTCAGTAATTCAAAAATCAATTGAAGCACAGCTTCTCATGAAGAGAGGTTCAAGAAACTAAGTTGAGTCTTAGAGCTACATGAAATAAGTGGAGAATGTGGATGTGTTTAAAGTGAGCAACCTACTCCAGGAACACACACTATTATAGACAACACATATTTTCAGTGTTGCAGTTCGTCACTTCTTCTTTCTTCAGCCAGCCATCATCTTTTGATGCTCTCATGGGAACAGGATCACCCCTTGTCTACTCGCTGGGAACATAATGAACTTAAGCAGTAGTGTTGAATGAAATAATCTCTCATCAAATGCAATTATCTTTCTCTTACACTTTCTCATAATTCTGCATCTCTGTGTCCGAACAGCTTACTAAATAACACATCTCTATTCATTAGTTAATAGTGATATTTTTGTAAGTAAAAACATTTGCAGAATCAACTGAAAACATTTGTTTAACCATTATTCATTAGGAAAACATGTCCATGGAAAGCTTAGGAAATAAACATGTTGTGCTAGGTTAGCATTCTATGGTAAAGTCAACTTGTCAGACAATATTGTTTCAACTATTCAATCCTAGGTTGAGTAAACAAGGTTGCCTACTACAATTCTTGTATGTAAGCACATTTTTTTAAATTAAAGCCTAAATGTTAATTTTGCTCATTATTGCATTATTCTTCCGTACATGGTAAAATGTGTCAGCAGCCCCCCCTCGATGGTTATCAAACCAGCACTATTTTGTCATAAATGAATCTTTCTAAGTTCACTCTCATCCGAAGTGGAGTCTTTCCTCTTTCACTTTAAACTCTCAGATTCCTTTATCCTTCCATATTATCAATTGACGTGATCATTTAATTCTAATTCATTCTTTATCTGCTTGTTTCTCTCTCTGCTCTTCCTCCTTTCAAGATAACATTTGATACCTTTGTAAAACCCTAATAAGGTTAGGAAACAAACACCAAAGATTAGAATAGGTATTAGTATTGCTTTAAAAAATCCCTCTTCCTGCTGTTGTGAACCAATTGTATATAGCAGGAATTCTGTTATCTAAACATTCTAAAACACTAGTGGGTTCTTGTGATTCTAACTCAGGTTTTAGTTCAGAGATGTTCTTTGTAAATTCTAAAAATGTCTTACTTTCATTGGGGATGTTTATACAGGAATGCTGAGCTTTCAGCATATTAGAGAAATGTCTAAAACTAAGCAATTTTGTAATACCCTTGATCTAATAGTCACTAATTCTGTGTTAACAACTAATAAATCTCTAGACATACCCATTGCCCATTTGTCCACTACCATTGAAAGTTTTCTAACCTTCTCATCATTTAAAACAACTCCCACTGGTGGAATGATTGCTCCAAAAATGTATCTAACCAATTGTGTTCCTTCATATATACTCAGGGCGACTGGAACTATGCTATTGTGCAGCAGCTGCAATTTTTGCATAATTATAGAATTACCACATTTGCCACTTAATCCATCATCTGCTGCGTAATCTGCAGATTTTAAGAAAAAAATTGTTTCTAGCTCAAACAGTTCAAAAGTTACTAAACATGCAGCAAATCATGTTGCCGTGATGTGACGGCCCATTGCAAAGGGTGACTTGTCACCTTTCTGTTGCTTATGTAGGTACTAATGAGGTGCAACCAATGCCAAGACAGGGTTACCAAGTATAAAAATGACAAAATAATGAAGCAATACTATGACAAACTGTGCCGTATTATGCAGCATAATTTCCCTTTTCTTTCATCATAATTTACTCAACCCTGCTGCATGATTTGGCCGTCTCCTGCTGCATAATTCCAGAGGCCTTGCTTATAGTACGTGGGTGTATATGTGATGCTATAATTGTCAAAGCTTCTATACTACAGTATTCACACGATACATCTTTGGAAACAGCTAAGCTAAATGGCAAATATCCTCCCAATCAGCTAGTAATTGAAAATAAGCATCCTGTCCACAAACAAATTAAACTCATGGAATGACTGCTTTTCCTTGCAAAATTTGTCACGAACCTCCCATAATTTTAAATGTGTATAACCAACTGCTAATTCCTACAGGTCTCTTTCTAAATTGGTTTCTCCTTCTGTAAACACATATTATGCCATTTTGTCTTCTGTCTAATTTTAATCTAGACATAGGTCATTTTCTTTCTCTATTCATCTTCCCCTTCTTCCAAACATTTTCCAAAATGTCTTTCCCTCTGTTTTTACTGTGAGGAATGTGTGTCCTCCTTTCTTCTAATGTCATGATAAATGCCTTCTCCAATAGTCTCATTCAATAGGTCAAATTATTTTCATATGCCTTAACAGTGTTTATAAGTATGGATGGTCTAAACTAATGCCAAGCTGTGCCTATTTCCTTTCCCTGTGGATGAGACGCATGCTTCTCTGAAAAGGAACTTGTAAAAGAATCATGTCAAAATTGGAATACTAATATTCAAAATGTTCTTGTCCATACACTAAACTAAGCAAAATACTACAGATAATTGCTTATGAGAGAGATATGTGATGGTACATCATCTCCTTTGCAGCTGACCATATTAAGGGGGTCATTTTGACTTTGGCGGGCGGCGGAGGCCGCCCGCCAAAGTCCCGCCGTCAGAATACCGCTGCGCGGTCAAAAGACCGCCACGGTAATTCTGAGTTTCCCGCTGGGCTGGCGGGCGACCGCCAGAAGGCCGCCCGCCAGCCCAGCGGGAAACCCCCTTCCATGAGGATGCCGGCTCCGAATGGAGCCGGCGGAGTGGAAGGGGTGCGACGGGTGCAGTTGCACCCGTCGCAATTTTCAGTGTCTGCTTGGCAGACACTGAAAATCTTGGTGGGGCCCTGTTAGGGGGCCCCTGCAGTGCCCATGCCATTGGCATGGGCACTGCAGGGGCCCCCAGGGGCCCCACGACACCCGTTACCGCCATCCTGTTCCTAGCGGCGAAAACCGGCAGGAACAGGATAGCGGTAAGGGGGTCGGAATCCAGGGCAGCGGGAAACCAGTGGGACACCGCCGGTTTCCCGTTTCTGACCGCGGCTATACCGCAGCGGTCAGAATGCCCATGGATGCACCGCCAGCCTGTTGGCGGTGCATCCGCGGTCCCCGGCCCTGGCGGTCCATGACCGCCAGGGTCGGAATGACCCCCTAAGTGTCTACAGATGTAACAATTCTTCTTGTCTAAAGCTTGTGTGTATTCTTAAAATAACCTAGAACAAACATGTGTCCTGTAATCTTCTTCCAGGTAATCCAAAAATGATGCCTTCAGTTTTTCTTCATATATTAAGTGTGTAGATGTAATAGGAGCAATTGTTGAGTTAGTTCTCTCTATTTCTAGTGTGTAATAAATTTCTATTAACATTATTCTTACTGGTAATATTACTACTAAAAATGTGACACCCATAATAGCTCTGAATCTTGCCTTGGTTAAGAAACACATTTGCCTAAAATCAGCCCATTAAGTAAGATATTGCAGCACGTGAAGTCAATAATTTACTTTCAGGCTTTTTTGCACTGAGCAGCTCCTTGAGTTTTCTTTTTTTTCTTTTAAAGTTAGTTATTTTATCTTTATTTACCATAATCTTTGTGTAGTCAACGCTAGCCCTACTCCGTCTTCTTCTGAAATGTTATTCCTTTTTCTTCTACTGCAGCCTTTGCCAAACAAAATCTTCTTTATTCTTTTTATTTGTACTTATATAATTTCAGTCTCTTCTTGTATTTCATTTAACAATGTCTCTCAATGTTTGATTTCAACAGTTACTTCAGAACCTTTTCAAATTATTTTTTGCAGTTCTGTTTCAGTGCAAAGTCCAGAAGGTTTGAATAGTTCTGATCTCAAATCAATTAAATTTGATATTGGTGTGTTTAGCACTTGATTCACGTAGTAGGTTGATTCAGGTGCAGATAATCTCTGACAAGGTACTCTTGCACGTTTTGATCTCCTTGGTATCTGTTGATTTTCTTCTTCTGTGCCACTTGTACCATTTGATTCTGCTTCTTCAGCAATTGTTGGTGGTATGCGTTCAACTGACAACCTGATCTTAATTTCTTCCAGCCGTAGTTTTATGGGCATTCAGCATTGTAAGTGACTCATTTTGATCCAGTACTTGTCCCTTCACCTTGATCTTCTGGTTGTACTGGTGATGTCTCAATTGTTATCTTAGGTTGAGCTCTTATTTCTTCTTCTTCAGAAACGTCAATGCCACTTTGTGAAATTATAGGAATTTGGATGGGTGCGACAGTCTGTGATTCTCCACCCCATTCTCTTTCTTGCTGTTGTGTCAATTGCGGTATCGCTCCTTGTAACTGAAAAGCTTGCATTAGTACTGTCACCAGTGCTCTTGGTTCTGGCTCAAAGAACACTATTTCTTCATATGGACTTCTTACTATCTGAGTGTGTGAAGCATGCACCCAGGTTGGTATCCCAGCACACTTAACAGCGGTGTTCATGATGAGGATGACCTCGGGCCTTTCTATCTCAGTTCCAAACACAGCTTTCACACATGCTTCTTTATCAGGACTCAGTCACTGGGACTAAGGTCACAGCACTGTTCTTGATGCGGATTTGCAGTGACAGTTTCAACTTGTTGAGAAACAGAACACACCACATCAGACAATACCTTGCAGTAATCGAGTATCATGTCATCTGTAATGTTCCCAAGTGCATTTGCAGTTCCAGCAGGCAAGCTCATTGCCCACACCATAAGGATTTTATCAGCGATAATCCTGTCTTCCTTTCAGGTGTACTTCGAAGACTCAGCAACAAAAAAGACAAAGCATCAGGCTGTTTCAGTAAAGTGGATGCACAGTCTTTCGCCAATCAGAGTTTTATGGTTGCTTTTAACTGTTTAACTATCCCAGATGCTTCTGGACGATAACTGCAATGTAATCTCTGCTCCACTTGTAAAGCTGCACACAGCATTCTAAGGACATCATTGTTAAAATGAGTCCCATGATCTGACTCAAGAGAAACTGGCAACCCAAAACCTTGGAATAAACTCTCGCAATAGCAGTGGCTGAGTTGGGTAGGCTTCCACCCTTCCAGAGAAAATGCACACTATGACTAAAACATATCTCAGCCCATTACAGACAGGCATCTCAATGAAGTCCATTTACATCCTGTTGAAGTGCCAACCTAATCTTCCTATGTGTCTCAAAGTACTGAATGTTGGAAATGGCCCTTTTTGACAGGGTCACCCCCAAACATGGTTGGGATATGCCTGATTGCCATATTTAATTTACATGTAGAGGGGTGTAGCATATACACAGGGCCCGTAAATTAAATGCTACCAGTGGACCAGCAGCACTTATTGTGCCACCCACTTAAGTAGCACTTTAAAACATGTCCCAGGACTGCCATTGCAGCCTGAAGACAGTGTCCCACTGCCACGTCGACTTAGCATTTAAAACCCCTTGCCAAGCCTTAAACTCCTCTTTTGTTACATATGTCACACCTAGGGTAGACCCTAGGTGGCCCATAGGGCAGGGTGCAATGTAATTAAAAAGTAGGACATGTAGATTTTAGTTTTATATGTCCTAGTAGAGGAAAACTCCAAAATTAATGTTCTCACTACTGTGAGGCCTACCTCTCCCATAGGATAACATTAGTTTTTTTTAATTAAAGTTAGTAAGTTGTAATTCCTAAACCAGAGGTGATATATATACCATGCTTGGCATCTATGAACTTGTAATTAATAATCCTCTTTAATGGTAAAGTCGGATTTATACTTATAAGTTTGAAAATGCCACTTTTAGAAGGTTGGGGTTAAACGAATTCTGTCTGAGTTAGTTCACCAGTGCATGTCTCCCTAGATGTGTTGGGCCATGGAAATGTCAAGTCATGGGAAACATTAATCTGTCTGGAAACACTGGTCTTCCATCTGCTGAAATCCAAATGTCATTTGTATTTTTCTCACAATCTGCTCTGATCCAACCCTGCTGTTCTGACTCTTAAACATCTTTTTTGCAATCTGTTGAACTCTTCCCATGTATCCCCTACTGACAACAACATTGAAAAGGCAGTGTCTTCTTCAGATTCATTTGTGTAAGCCTTGTTAAATGTGCAGGCCACAAGTGCACAATACCGTACAACTTCATCCCCAAATCTGTTTCCAACGGTGGCATATGTGTTGCCACTTCTATGAGCTGCACACTTAACCACTACAAATTCTGTAGGAATTGCACATTGCCCATTCCGAATTGGTTTACCAGGCGAGGTCATGAAATCCCTCTGTGATCATTACTATCCAAAATCATGGATCACACCAAGCCCATAGTGACTGTAAATTTGTTCACTCTCAATTGGGCTGCTAGATTGCAAGCTCTTGTATGGGCAAGCTTGTCTGTAACTTGTGCAGAGGTAACACCTCAAAGACATGAAGCTTCCACAATCTCTTGAATTATATAGACAGTGTAAGATGCTCTCAATGCACCTTCATTGTTTCTCAGACATAAGCTGTCCACAAATATTGCATAATAAGGCTCCATCAAATGTTCATGTTTTATATCTGGCCTTGGCGTTGTTGTGAGGCCTTGGGCCCACTCTAGTGCTCATTTAAGTTTCATTTTATATTTTACATTTTACATGTTTAGGCTGACATTTCTTTTTAGCAATGACATTTTACACACTTTATGCGTGCACAATATTATTTCCAGAATACATTGTGCATGCTGCTTATTTTTAGTTAGCCTACCTCGACAAGTTATGGGTACACTCTCTTCATGGCTAGGAACATAGAACAAAATATCCTAGTGCTTGCATTGGAGACAGCTTCTAACATCCAGAGTAGACATATTACTGCATCAGAGCTGTGACTCTAACAGTGTGGGTTTGATTATATAAACTGGGCACTGCCCAGAGGAGCACTCTGGCTACTCCTGTACTGGAGCCAATCCTGTGTTTGACATGTAGCTCTGCTGATGCATTTTCAGTCTTGCAGAGAAGAATAGCCGACTCTAATCTAGATCAGCACCCTGGCTCAACTCTCCAGGTATAGAGGTCTCAGGCCCTCCTCCTATACTGGGCAGAGGCAGAGGGTACACCCGCTATGCTCTCAGTTTGTTGCTACTACTAAGTAGGAAGATCTAAATCTAAGAGTATTATGGTTGGGTTGTTTATTTTATTCACCATGTTAATAACGCTGGCGACTATGCTTTGTATCATCTGCCCAATTATCTCAGCTCATTCTTTCTATGCAATAATATGATTGTTTCAATAAATGTTTGAAAACCTTTGTTCGTATCTCTCTTGTGTTTACCCTGGGCATGCATGAGTAAAGCAACGAAAGAGGTAAGATCAGGTTCCACAACTTCCTTGGGAGTCAGAGTGTCATGTTCGAGATTGCTGTAATTATCTGTCACCCTGGAAAGGTTGGGGGTCAGGTGAGGCACTGTGAGCTAGCTAGGAATTGGGTGAGCAGTTCCTGATGGTGTAGATGGACATATTCCTCTCGTCATGAAGTTCTGCCACCCTAATACACACCGTAAAAGACGGCGTCACCAACATTTATCGGACAGTTACTTATTTAACAGGTCTCCTGAGTAGTTCTTGTTTGTGTCCGAGGTGCCCTATTCACATCAAAACAGATGCTGTTAGGTATTACATCCTCCTCAGCATTATAGAGAGTACCTATATTTATCTGTAGGTTGTTCAAGCTTGAACATTTAAAAGGATACTCCACTATAATATGCTCCTCCTCTGAATGCCATTTATTAAAATGGCGAATGTGATAAATGTTCCTGCTAATTGTAGACCCGCTATTACAACATATTTAACATTACATAGGTTACCTAATAGGGGTGGAGATGTTATCTTCATTGTTGAGGCTCACAATGCTTATAAAACTGAAGTGTTTTACTAATTGGTCACCTTTCCTGCAGTCAATGCTACTACAAACACATTTCACAAATGTATTAAAGCTGTTTAACCAGGCCAGTACAGAGCTTATAATGATTTAGAAATACCATAAACATTTCAGGAACATTAAAATTGGTTCCAAGCTGCCCTACCATATGTTTTTGAAAATATTAGACTGGTTCCCCTGAGCAATGAGCGGGCTACATAGTCAGTCCTAACTGGCTATACACCATATTCTAATATACAACTCCAACTCAACCAACTCCAAAGTACTGTGTCATGCGTTCACGACCCAGTTTCTAATGATTTAGAAATACCATTAACATTTCAGGAACATTAAAATTGGTTCCAAGGTGCCCTACCATATGTTTTTGAAAACATTAGACTGGTTTCCCTGAGCAATGAGCGGGCTACATGATCAGTCCTAGTTGGCTACACACCATATTCTAATATACAACAACTCCAACAATTCCAAAGTACTCTGTCATGCGGTCACGACACAGCTGGACATGTGATAGTTCCATCACCATTTGGCCTTGCGGTGGGACATTCAGTGCAGAACAGGAAAATTTGGACCACCAATTAGGAATAACACAAGTGGTATGCCTTCAAATACACTCAAATATAAAGAGTGTATAAAAGACTGAATCACTCTGAAAACAGTCTGGAACACTGTGACAAAGCCAGACCACACCTGCAATGTTGTAAGCATTCAATATGTAGTGCATAAGCTGACTGAAAAGTTGGGTAAAGTTTGTAGTAAATAGTGATTGCATTTCAGAGGTTAACCTTCCAATTTGAAGTGTAGATGTTCTATGGACAGATGTGAGTGCCACGTTTTTCGGGAAATATAAAAAAAGGTCTTCAGTCTGCTCAGCTTGTTAAAAGGTCAGAATGGAAGGCCACAAGCTGACTACTCTAATCTCATGCTTGGGAGAAAAGAGCACGTTATTACAGCGGGTCAGTATTAGAGAGACCAAAACCACATAGGGGACACCTGTTCTCATCCCACAACAGCCTTGATCATTCAGCATTAAATAACTTGCATTCAAAAGTAATTGCAATACTGCGCAAATCAAGGAAACTGGTACCCCCTTCAAGTAACGCACCAAAATAGCCGTGGAAGCATTACACATACTGTGCAATGTTACCTGTTTACAAGTCATGGAGTGGCTTAGCGAAGTTTCACATCCATTTCCGCTGAGAAAGACCTGCTTTCCCCACTCACACATTTGTAATCGAAGGGCAACTCCTGCACCTTGTGAATTAAGCTCTCCTCCAAAGGTTCATATCTGCTTACTGGAAAATGTTTCAGACATGGAGTGAACATAAGCATTGAAATTGGCAGTGAGATAGCTCAATAAATGTGCCATACTACTGACAGTGTTTTGGCTACTGTGAAAGGCAATTTTTCTAATCTTTCAATATTCAGCATTGTAGAAGTAGCATCCATTTTGTCATTATTTGTAACTATTTGTTCTTTGTGTGTTAAATTAAAAGTGAAAAACAATCCTGATGTGTTTACATACTTCCAGGGCACACAGTTTGATTTTGAAACCTGTTGTGTCCAACTACACAATCAATCCAAACTGACTTTGTCCATGTTGTCAAAAAGAGACGTAATTTTGTATCATGTCAATTGCAGATGATACAATGTTATGTAAGGTGTAAAGATGAATGAACAATGTATTAATTTCATTATCAATAACAGTCCAAGCTTTTTCCAAATTAGCCTGATCAATTTTCCTTATACGAGCAGCACCTTCCGATTAATAAGGCTTCCAAATTTCATTGTACACGACATAAAGACACCCTTCTGAGTGGGGTGACCTACGACCTAGCAAGGAATCTTGTAATCCATGTCACTAGAGAGGAGCGAGAGAAAGGTGTTCTTTAACTGCAGACGAAATGGAATGTTATAACCATTGCTTGCATGACTTTCCCACGCTATAAGAAGTGACAACACCTGAATATTGAAAATGGACATAACAAGGGTCCAGTCTGCCCTCCTTAAAACCCTGTGAGGAGTTAAAAAAATGTGTATAACAACCTATTCTGTCCACCGGCCACAATAACCACCCATTTGGACCTGAAAGTGTAGAATTAAATTACCATTGTGTACCATGCCATTTAGTTGTTCTTCTCTGTAATGTACAATGTGTTGCCAATCATCAAAATGTGCAATAGATGGAACACTGGGCATATTCATTTGTAAGACCCAAGCAAATAGTTTGCTGCACTGTGTCATTCTTAAAAAGCATCTGTATAGGAATTAAACAGGTTTTAAATAAGGCATCTATGCTCTGTGCTTGCCAATGATTTGTACCCTAAACTGATTTTAAATCAGTTGTTTCCTTTAAGTATTCATTACCTTTGATTGCCAGTTGTGACACAAATTAATTAGAATAAGTTAATTTTGTCTAGTTCAACATATTTTTTCTCGCTTTTTTTAGGGATACTTTTATAATAAGAATAAACCGGGTCATAGGTATCTTGCCCAGAAAAATATGCAAATTGGTCTCTCAGTAAATCGTGGTGGGAATAGTCATGGTAACAAAACATTTCACCATAATTAGCAGAATTCATGTGCATATCCTCACTTTCAACTACAGTATAGTATTCAAACTCATATAAACATTGAAGTCACTGTTTTTACATCCCATTCATCAAACAAGACCAGGGGCTGAAGGAAAGGCCCTACCCGCCCATCAAATAATGAAGCATTAGACCGCCGTCAGTTCTGGGGCGGGAACCACCGCCACACAAAGCCAGGCGGAAACAAACCAAATATAAGGAAACACTCACCGGAGGCTCACACAACACGCCGAAGCAGATCATGCCAGCCCTGCTCCTTGCCATATACCTCCACGACTGAGACCGCCGACGAAGACAACAACGGTAAGTACGGCAACCTATGAAACAAGGCAAGAAAGGGCACAGTTACATACCCACCCACTCCACCCACCCTGCAACGCTCCCACAACTCTTCACAGCAGCACAAGCCATACACCCCACAGCAAGAGGTACTTACCCAACACAGGGCAAATCCAACCTGCCCAAAGTACAAAAATGTGCCCCACAAACAATGAAACGAGAGACCACAGCTCCAGAGTGTGCCTCTAACAACACAGGCCACACATTAACCTTTATTATGCTTACTGAGCAACAAAGTGCACATAAGGCTAATTGCCAGTCCTTTTGAAAATAAGTCTGATAGGCCACAATGGCCCCAACTTGACTCCCACAAGTGCTACAGTAGTCCACCTCATAGGGGCAACAATGGGGCATCCAGGTACCTCAGGGAACAGGGGCAGGGTGGTGGGGATTTACGACGGAGCCTTAGATTTTCGTTTTGCAGGTGGAGGGGGTTTGGTTTTGACCTTGGAAGGTGGGGGATTGGGCTTGGACCGGGGGTGGCAGATGGACCTGGTTCAGCACGGTACTTCTTCCTCTCTGGGGAAGGGGCACAGGCATATGAAGGGCAGATAGGGGCGGGCTGTGACGTGGGAGGAGTGGACAGGGCAAGGAGCTGAGCACGTTTAGGGACCAGACGGGGTGGGCCAGTGGGTTGGAATAGGTCAACATGGGAGAGGAAAAGTTTCTTAGATGCAATTGGGGTGGACCTGGAGGAAGGCGTGGGAGTGGAGGTAGAGGGAGTGGTCGTAAGAGGTGTAGGTGTGCGTGATGTGGGTGCAGATGACTGGACAGTATGCTGAGGTGTAGTGGATGTGTGATGGGTCTGTGTTTTGGTACGTTTTAGTGTCTTGGGAGGAGGGGGGTGGACACAGTGTGACAAGACAGGCTGCCAGTGTAAATGGATGTTGTCTGGGTGTCTGCAAGTCTAGTGAGTGTGCTGCATGTGTCAACTAAAGTCGTTGTGGTGAGTGCAGGTGTGGTGTCTGGGGTGCATGAATGGATGTGTGCTATTGTGGTGACTGCAGGAATAGAGTCAGCAACACTGAATGAGGGTGCAGTGCCTGGGGGTGTGCATGTACTGGGGACAGACAGGGAGGCAGAAGAGGTGGACACACTGGGGGAAGTGGATGTTGATGTGTGTGCATGTGTATGTTGGCTGTGTGTATGCTTGTGGTGGGAGGTGTGCTGCTTGTGTTTTGAAGTGTGCTTCTTGTGTGTTGAGGTGTGTGCCTGCGAATCAGAATGTGTGCTTTGGACGGGTGAAGGGAGTGGGGTGCTGGAAGGGGTAGAGGTGGTTGGAGGGGGGACGGAATGAGCAGGGACACTGGCTGCCGTCCAAGAGGAGGCCGGAGCCTGAAAAGATCTCTGTAGGCCAGACACGGCACCTTGAATGCCATCCAGATAGGCATTGGTCTGATGCATCTCTGATGCTAGCCCCTGGATGGCATTGACAATGGCTGTCTGCCCTACACAGATGGTTCTCAGGAGGTCAATAGCCTCCTCCGTGAGGGCAGCAGGGCTAACTGGGGCAGGGGAAGAGGTGCCTGGGGCGAAGGAGACACCCATCCTTTCTGGGTGAGCGGGCAAGGGCAACTCGGTGGAGAGCAACTGGGAGGGCGGTGATGGTATGGGGGAGGTGGAAGATGACACAGTAGGGGTGGGCCCACTAGGGTCTGCCACCGCCAGGGAGCTCCCATCGGAGGAGGTATCGGAGTCACTACCTCCTGTGGTAGTTGCCTCCCCCGTGGTACTCCCCTCACCCTCCAACCCACTGGTCCCCTTGGTGTCGGATGACTCTGCCTCCGAGGATCAGTGGGCTGCTGCATCCCTACTCGCCGGTACCTCAGCTCCCTCGCCAGATGATGCTGATGTACACAGACAACACAAGAGAACAGGGATGGGGGGGACAAAACAGGAGAGACACTTGTAAATAGCTGAATGGAGGTACAATAGTGGTTCACACATACACCCACCCAGAAAACCTTCCAACAGACAGCACCTACCGCTATACACATGGCTATGCCCCTGTCTAGTGCCCAGACCCTGCTCTACAGCCATTCCCCAACTAACTTAAGGACCTGATGTATTGTAGACTTGACCAAAACACCCCTACTCCCCATGGTGGCCATTATGTAGATGGACATCAGTCATAGTCCCTGCAACTAGACATCATAAATACAAATGCACACACACATCCATCAAGGATCCAAAATATAGTATGTGTACTCACCCCCTTGTGACTGCTGTGCAGCCTTCAAGCGCCCATCCAGGTCCGTGTACGTCACCGCCAGGATGCGTTGCGTAAGTGGGGGTCAGTGCCCGACGGGCACCCCTTCCCCGTTGGGAGGACTTTCCCAGCTGGGCCTCGCAGATCTTTCGCACCCAGCGCCGCAGGTTCTCCCACCTCTTCCTGCAGTGGGTGCTTCACCGGTTGTAGACCCCCAGGGTCCGCACTTCCTTGGCGATGGCATGCCAAAGTCCCCTCTTCTGGTGGGCGCTTACCTATAAGAGACACACAGAAAAGTAACACAGAGGTCAGACACTGGCCAATCATATACAGCTGGATATATGTCAACTATGGGACAGACAGTTCAAACTGACTAACAGCACACACACGCAGCATGTCAGGAACCCTGGACCATCCAGTGTCACAAATGCACACATGTATGCAGCCAACACTAACCACTAAACACATCCATGGCCCCCAATCCTCCTACTCACCTGTACCTCTGGCCGTCCTTAGAGCTTGGTGTACAGGGGCAGGACCCAGTCCACAAGCCTCTCCAATTCCTCTTGGGTGAATGCCGGGTCCCTTTCCCCTGCAACACGTGCCATTTCCATGACCAGAGGCAGGACACAGCAGTACACTCAGTGGAGTACCTGCTTACACAAGATCAGGGAGTCAAGTGAAGTTGGGGTGACGAGTTCGCGTACACACCGCAGTGGTGTGCACCGTCACCGCCGATCATGATACGCTAAGATTCCCCATTGACATCCATGTTAACCAATGAATTTGCGCTCAGCCTTATGCTATTACATCAACCGCTAGCGGTATGAGGTCACTTCCACAATGACATTTCGGGATTACAGGGGGCGGATATTTTGGACATAACTATGCAGTTGTAAAACTCTCATCTGCACAATGCAGGCCCTACGGTTCCCTAAACACCCATAGGCATGTGACAAGAAACATTACCTCACCTGACCAGCCCTAATATATCATTCTGGTCACGTTGCTGTTATGTCACACACACTATGCATTAGTGTCGTCGACAATCATGCCAGCACTGCTGAATGTGAAACAATGTGTGCAGATGTATGTGTGTTCCTCACACGTGTTTTCAACTCCTCCGAGGTACAGACCCTTGTGGCGAGGGAGGACCCAATCGGTGTACAGACCACCTGTTGATTTGCGAACCATGGTGTAGCGTCACATCACTATCAATTACAGGCTCACTCGTGCAACTATTCTTGAACTTTGTGCATTACTGGATCCTGCACTGACAGCGGCAAATTGTAATCAGCATGCCATCCCTAAAGAAGTGCAGGTGCTCTCTGCACTACATTTCCTGGCCACAGGCTCCTTTCATGTGACAGTGGGCATGGGTGCAGGTTTTTCACAGCCAATGTTTAGCATTATACTGTCAAGATTCCTGAATGCATTTGTACAACACCTACAGTCCTACGTGTGGTTTCCCCAAAGTGCTGACCTTCCTGCCATCAAGACTTCTATGCCTTTGCCAACATACCCCATGTGATAGGTGCCATCGATGTCACCCACATAGCTATCATCCCCCCAAGAGTCAGTGAACAGGTGTACAGAAACAGGAAGAACTTTCATTCCATGAACATTCAATTGGTGTGTACTGCAGACCAGTACATCACACATGTGAATGCCATGTTCCCTGGTTCAGTCCATGATTCCTTTGTGCTGAGGAACAGTAGTGTGCCACACAAGATGGAACAACTGCAAGAGGACAGAGGGTGGATCTTAGGTACGTGTTTATGTCACTTATTGCCACATAGCAGAGAGCCAGGCTGTCTGCCTCTGAGGCTTGTCAATGAAAGTTCTGTTTTGCACCTTTTTCTAGGTGATTCTGGCTATCCCAACTTGCGTTGGCACCTGACACCAGTGAGGAATCCTGGAACAGATGCAGAGAAGAATTACAATGAGGTCCATGAACCTACTAGGAGGGTGATAGAGCGCACAATAGGTCTCCTGAAGGCTAGATTTCGTTGTCTACATATCTCTGGAGGTTCCCTGGCCTATAGGCCTGAAAAGGTGTGTAGAATAGTTGTGGCCTGCTGCCTGCTGAACATCGTGGCTGTGAGAAATTCTATCCCCCTCTTGGAGGAGGAGGGTGCTGTATATCCAGACCAGCTTCCTCAGAGAGGGGATGAGAGTGATGGTGATGATGAGGAGGAGGAAGATGTAAATTCCAGGACCCAACTGATAGAACTCTACTTCCAGTAACTTTGTGGGACTATTGGATGAGATTGCTGTCTGTGCATCATACTGTCAGTGTGCCTTGTCATCTAGGGTGGTGTTGGGTCAAAACCCATTGCCACTGTGACCAGGTCTGCATAGGACAGATTTCAATATAGTCTAAAATTTCAACACATATGTAGGCACAACAACATGTAAGGCGTGTGGTGCTTTTCCTGCTACTCAGATACCAATAAAAGAGTTATCAACCAGTTGCATCCATATTTCACTTGGTTCAAACTTAATGACAGGGGACATTGTAACAGGTGAAAAGGTATTTTATTTGGTGCAGGGATTAAATCGTGCAGATTACAGTGATGAGAGTGGCCTCTGGTGGTTGTCCAATATGGCAACATGGTAGCAGCATTGTTGGCAGTAGTGGTAGGTGCATCCATGCTTACATGAGTTTGTAGTGTTTTTAGCACTGTTTGGTGGTTGATTCAGTGGGACACTTGGAGGACAGTTTTTGGCAGAGTCACTTCTTAGAGGGGGCCTTGTTTTTAGCAGGTGTTCCTGTGACATATGTGGGCCTGAGGGTCCGAATGGGCACCTGGTGTTGGCCGGTACAGGTTGAGATGGATGTCCCCTGTGTGTCCTGAGAGGGTGGTACATGAGAAGTTGCTGCTGATGGTGTTGTTGTCCGGTCTGTATCCTGGGCTGTAGTAGGGACTTCCTGGTCTGTGTGAGCCTCAGGCTGTGTTGGGACAAGCTTCAGCAGCACACCTGCTATGCTGGCCATTGTGGCATTGTGCAGCTTCCATTGCTCCATGGCCTCTTGGTGGTGTGCTTGCCGCATCCTCTGACTCTGCTCCAGGGTGGATACTATCTGGGCCAGTCTGTCCTGGGTATGGTGATATGCTCCCAGGACCTCAGAGATCACGTCATGGGCTGCAGCATCCATCCAGTGGCCTCCCCCCTGGACCACTGATGCCCTCCCACTGGGCCCAGCCCCCTGTGCCTGTGTCCCCTGCACAGGTCTGGCGGTACCACTTGTGCTGGGGCCGTCTTCCTGCCTGTTGGTAGGGGGTGACTGTGGCCTCTGTACTTGTGTTCCACCAGTCTGTAGCCTGGATACACAGGTGTGGGGATGGTTGCCCTGGGCTGATGTTTTTGGCTGGGTGGGAGGGGTGTCAGTGGTATCTTGAGTGGGGCTGCTGGATGGCGACAGTCCAGGACCGTGTGAGGGGCCAGGGTGATCGTCAGTGTCCAGGGTTCCATCCTCAGTGTCCTGGGAGGTGCCTCTGTCTCCCTGTGGGGCACTGCCACTCCTTGTCCTGTCCGTCAGGGTGGCATGGGTGGTGGTGCCTGTTGGGAGGAATGGACATGTCTGTTACATTAGCATGGTTGGATGGGGTGCACAGGCCTTGGCGGTTTTGTGCAGGTTACACACTTTGGGGCCATGCAGGATGCTTTGGTGAGGTTAGCATTGCTTTTTGCTTAGGATGTGGAGGTGCAATGTGGGTGCTGTAGGCCATTGTGTTTCTTTGCAGGGGTGGGTGGCTGTGCACAGGGGGAGGGATGTGGGCCTGTTAGTGGGTTTGTGGGCATTCAAGGGGACTGGATTAAGTGCTTGTGGCCTGGGTGGGGTTGTGGTCCTGGTGGTAGTTGGAGGGGTGGGGTGGTACATGCATTCCAGGTGTGATGGATATGGGGTAATTGTAGATGAGTTACCCGAATCCATTCCTCCAGTGAGTCCAGTGAGTCCCTCAGGGTGCAGGATGGCAAGTACCTTTTCCTCTCAATCAGTATAGTCGGGTGGTGTTGGTGGAGGTCCTCCCCCAGTCTTCTGGACTGCAATGTGGTGCCTCGATGCCATGGACCTGACCTTCCTAAGGAGGTCGTTCCATCTCTTCTGGATGCCGTCCCTGGTGCGTGGATGGTTTCCCACTGCATTGACCCTGTTGACTATTGTCTGCCATAGCTCCATCTTCCTAGCGATGGGTGTGTGCTGAATAATTGTGGCTCCACCTTCAGGATCTCGTCCACCATGGTCCTTAGCTCCCTTTCTGTGAAGCGTGGGTGTTTGGGGGGTGCCATGGTGAGTGTTGTGAATCAGTGGCGGCCGGCAGCTTTGGGAGGGGGGCGGGTGGGGCACACACACACACAAACACACACACACAGACTCATTCTTTCACACACAGACACGCATGCACGCACGCTCATCCATTAACAACACTCATACCATTCAAACATGCACGCACGCACCAAACATTCATTTTACAAGATCACACACATTCATTCTTTCACACACACACACGCACGCACATCCATTAACAACACTCATAACACTCAAACATGCACGCGCGCACCAAACATTCAATGTAAAACATAACACACATACATACATACACACACACACACACACACACACACACACACTTACCTTTAGCCTCCAGGTCCCAGGAGGGTTGGGACTGCTGCCTTCCCTCATTGGCTGACCTAAGCCAATGAGGGAAGGAAGCAGTCCCAGCCTCGTCACAGAGTGGGATGGGGTCAGTGAGACTGCTGACCCCACCCCAATCTGTGACGAAGTGTCACTGATTGACACTCGCCATGGGCACTTCAGGGCTTAAACTGAAGCGCCCAGGGAGAGTGTCAATAGGTGACGCTTTCCTCGTCACCCAGGGGAGGGCCTCGAGGCACCTTTGCTGGGCCGAGGAGGTCACGCCCATAGGAGCTGTGATCTCCTCAGACCAGCAAAGTTCAGCTCAGGCAGCCAGGAGTCTGCGCAAATCGCGCATGTCTGCTCCTGGCTGCCTGATCTGAGCATGAAGAGTGTCTGTCAGGCTGACCTTTGTTCAGCCTGACAGACACTCTTCATGGGGTGGGGGGGCATGGCTCCAATTCAGCCAGTTGTGCAGTACAATCCCCTAGGGGCTGCATAAGAGTTTTTTGAGGATGACATTTTCTACCCTTCATTACACCATGTACTGTGGCCCAAGCCGCTGAGTATTGGTATTTAGTGCCTATAGCAGGCTGTGCTGAACCATCACAATATAAGATGTGTATATACTGATCAAAAAGTAATAAGTTAGTGGGCCAGGGGTATTCGTGTTCTTATTGGAGATATTGCTGGCTTTGTAGAGTTGGGTTGAAAACATAGGGGGTCATTCTGACCCCGGCGGTCTCAGACCGCCGGGGCCAGGGTCGGCGGGAGCACCGCCGACAGACCGGCGGTGCCCCGCAGGGCATTCTGACCGCGGCGCTTTGGCCGCGGTCAGTGCAGGAAAACCGGCGGTCTCCCGACGGTTTTCCGCTGCCCGTCAGAATCCCGCATGGCGGCGCAGCTCGCTGCGCCGCCTTGGGGATTCTGACACCCCCTACCGCCATCCTGTTCCTGGCGGTTCGCCCGCCAGGAACAGGATGGCGGTAGGGGGTGTCGCGGGGCCCCTGAGGGCCCCTGCAGTGCCCATGCCAATGGCATGGGCACTGCAGGGGCCCCCGTAAGAGGGCCCCACTTGTATTTCACTGTCTGCATAGCAGACAGTGAAATACGCGACGGGTGCAGTAGCACCCGTCGCACCTTCCCACTCCGCCGGCTCGATTACGAGCCGGCTTCATGGTGGGAAGGTCGTTTTCCCCTGGGCTGGCGGGCGGCCTTTTGGAGGCCGCCCGCCAGCCCAGGGGAAAACTCAAAATACCCGCCGCGGTCTTCC
Organism: Pleurodeles waltl; assembly: GCF_031143425.1. Classification (NCBI taxonomy): domain Eukaryota; kingdom Metazoa; phylum Chordata; class Amphibia; order Caudata; family Salamandridae; genus Pleurodeles; species Pleurodeles waltl. The sequence goes on along the minus strand of NC_090448.1, from coordinate 288,031,878 downwards.
GACCGCGGTACGGTATTTTGGCGGCTCCCGCCGGGCGCGCGGTGACCGCGCCCGGCGGGAGTCAGAATGACCCCCATAGTCTACATCAGTATCCGCCAACCGCCATTGTATCCATCTAGGATTTAAGGCTTTCCTGTTCAGGACGCTAGCCTTTGTTACAGCCTATAAGCCTATAAGGATGAGACAGGAGTAACAACAATTATTTGTTTCCCTTGAGCCAAAGGTTTTTCATTTATGACAGACATCTGAACTGCAGTCAGTATTTTTTCAGTGGATGCAATACACATTTCAGCATTAGAATATAAATGCCATTTATATGCAATGTCCACTGTGTCACCCTTATTAAATGTGACATATGTGAATCCAATGACACCCAGTATTATATGGATAGCCACATTTGTTTTGTTTACACACATGTGTAGGTGTTCAGATGCAAGCATGTCATTTTGTAGTGGTCTGATAATCTGTGTTTGTTTTGAAGTCCAATGTGTACTGGAAAAGGCTGGACAAATTAAATCGTATAAGGGTTTCATGCGTTTCGCATAATGTGGTATGTATGTTCTGGCAAAATGAAAGAATCCTAACAAGGATTGTAATTTTTAATGATAATTACAGGTTGTAAAAGAGCAAATGTTTCTAGGAAATGTGGAGCCAGGCTCTTTTCGTCATTTGATAACTTGCATCGTAAAAATAAGTAATTGGTTAAAGCAATTTTCTTTTTTTTTTAAATTCAATTTGTATCTGTGTTCGCAAATCCCAAAACAATGCAATCTACTTTGGCTAAGTGTGTGTTTAAGTCATCATCTGTGAGATATACATTAACAACATAGGACAATGCTTATGGATCAATATCTTGTAGAATTGATGTTACCCAGGCCGCAAACAGACCAGGACTATTCTTATACCCCTAAGGGAGCCGGCAAAAATGGCGCTTTGAGCCCAGCCTGGAGAAGACAGGTAAATCTTTGCTTTCAGGTGCTATATCTTGACTGGAAATATCCAAGGTTTTTTTGTATTTTTTACGGACAATATTGTTCATCAAAGCCATACTGTGTGAGTTTTGAATTGAAAATCTGCATGTGTGACTGTTTAAATGTCTACAATCTAAGACTATATAGAATGATCAGGTTTAGCTACTGGGAATGAAGGGTTATTCATAGGAGATACACAGAGTTCAAATACTCCAGAGTACTCTAGCTGTAAGAGAATTTCCCTCACAGGAGCTTTCGCTTTGTGTTTAATCGGGTATTGTGTTTGCATTTGTGGGCTATACCTTATGGGTATGGTGCCATAAGGCGAATCCTTATCCCAGCCTACATGGTTGTGGTATGATGCAAGAGCCCATTAGGTAGCATACACTTACTTAACCTCTTCGGGAATAAGGACAAAGAAAGAGGTGATTATTACATCTTCTATGTTATATATTGCAGTGAAGACTGTGCCCCAAGTTGCACAATCTTCTATTGGGGAACAATACAAAATGGCAAGCACATAGTGAGAATTCTATGGTTTTCCTGGGGTCCCATATGGATAAACACTGCTTCAAGCTGGTTTGTTTTTTGTGCAATTCAGAACGGAATTTCCGTCTGTCTGGTGGGTGTGTTACCCATAATAGCATTGATAGTTACAGGACTAATTACAGGCACAGATAACCCTTAACAAACTACGTTAAACATCTGTGTAGTCTCACTACACCATTGCATAGTTGGCAAGAGCTAGAGCAACTTAAGGGAAACTGGCCCGTCTTTTCGGCCAGTGTGGTTCTATTGTGTGTAGTCTGTGTTCTGCTGTCTGTGGTTCCCTCTTGAGTGTGTACTTGACATCTGTCTTGCAACATAATTGGTACAATATATGGACATGGAACTGCAGATGTCCCCGCTGAGGGTTAATTTTCGATGTTGTCCCATTAGACTGCCATTACTTCAGGATGCTTTCTATGAGCCATTCTCTACTTTGGGAATGGATGCTACCGTCCAGGATCCCTTATCACTTGCTCTTCTACTGACGGCAAAATACAGGATGCCACACCTTCGTCGTCAGTTGAGGGCACTGACTATATGTGTTCCTTTGATTTGCTTGCCAAAGCCATGGTAGTCATATCGTCTTTGGAGAGGGATTCCATCCTCGATCCTATTGACACTGATAACATGGATGACAACTTGGAAGCCTCATTTGAGTTCCAAACTTATCCCTTGTTTTTATCAAATTGTTTTACATGAATTTATGTTTTTAAATGGCATATTTTTAAAGGCTTGTTTGCTTTGCTTGTTGAGATTAACATTTTACTCCTTTTAATCGTAGTTTTGGTAGGAAGTGTGTCTTTTCACAGCCAAGGGCAGGGGATTATGAGGCGTGTTGGGCTTGGTCTGGTTCTTCATTTTTGTTTAGTTTTATGTTTTAGGCTGACATCACTTCTTAGCAATGACATTTTAGGCACTTTATGTATGCATGATATTATTCAGAGAATTCATTGTACATGATGCTTGATTTTAATTAGCCTTTCTCAATATGTAATCTGTACAGTCTGTTCAGGACTAAGAACATAGAACAACATATCATAGCGCTTGCATTGCTGGTTCATAGACAGATTCTAACATCTAGCCATATCACTGCATCAGAGATGTTCCTCTAACACACTGTGGGTTTCTGCCCCAGGGGGTCAGAAGAGCACTCTTGCCACTACTGTCCTGGAACAAATCCTCTGTTTGACATACAGTTCTGATGGCACTGATCTTCCATCTTACAGAGAAAGATTGCCAAATGCACTCTGGACCGGCACACTGGCTCAGCTCTCCAGTTATGGAGGTCTCAGGCTATCCTCCTAGATCGCGCAGAGGGTACACCCACTATGCTCTCAGTTTGTAGATAGTAATAGGCAGGAAGATCTAAATCTAAGAGTACCATGGTTTGAATTGCTTATTCTTTTCACCATGTTAGTAACGCTGGTTACCATGCTTTGTTTCATCTGCCCAATTATCACAGCTCATTCTCTCTATGCAAGAGTACGATTGATTCAATAAATGTTTGAAAACTTTTATTCGTATCTTTCTTGTGTTTACCCTGGGCATGCATGAGTAAAACAACGAAAGGAGTAAGATCTGTTTCCAAAACTTCCTTGGAAGTCAAAGTGTCATGTTCAAGGTTGCTGTAATCATCTGATACCCAGGGAAGGTTGGGGGTTCAGGTGAGGCATTGTGAGCTAAGAATTGGGTCTGCAGTTCCTGATGATGTAAACGGATTCAATCGTCTCGTCCTGAAGTTCGGCTGCCCTAATACACAGTCCTACATTTTAGTGGGAACCATATAACAGCTTGGTGAATAAATCCATGACAGCTAGAAAATCACCCTCCCCAACATCAATTTCATTTTAAGGTAGGGGCAACAAAGTTTATGGACTTAACGTCAGACCTCTCTTTAATAGCACATTCTCGGCTGCAAGAATCTATTGTTCATAATGTGTAAGTCTACTGTTGAGTTTTTGTTTTGGTAAGCAAAAATTCTATGAATTGAGGGACCATAGCAGGTAAAGGGTGACCCATCACTATGTTTGGCAACAGGGTCTATGGTAATTGAAAAATAAGACACAAGTCTTCATGAATCTCCATGCATCAGAGTAAGCATTGAGAGAGCTCAGCCCTCCCTCTCACTGCAAAACAATGTGAACATCTTACTGTAATAAGGCATTCCTAGTGCAGGGCATGACAGACACTTTCTCTCAACTCTAGAAAAGCATTCAAGCACTCACTGTCCCTAGGAAGTGGATCAAGCACATCTTTTGTGTGTCATCGTCAGTAAAGACAACCACTAGAAAAAATATTGGTATCCACTGTCTATATTAGCTAATCATTTCTAGCAACATTCAGATTTCTCTCTTGTTCTGGGTGAGTTCATCTTGAGGATAGTCTCTATTCTTTCTTGTGACACCTTTCTTGTTCCTTTCTCAATGATATGTCCCAAGTACTAGACTTCACAATACTGAAGTTTACTTGGGGACACTTTATTGCCATTGTCAGGTAGGCAATTTAGCAATGCAATCGTATCTTGTCTGTAAGCTTCTCAAGTTAGCTGCCACAAGTAGGTTGCAGATATATTGCACATTACCTGAATTGCACAGGCATCTGCAGAGATTTAAGATTTTTCCTCAGGATCTGATTAAAAATTGAGGGACTCTCAGTATACCCTTGTGGGACTGCCAAAACTCTCTCTCTCTGAGCACCACATCAAACAGGAATTGTCTGTCCTCATTTAATGAGATACAGAAGAAAGTCTGACCCAAGCCCACAGGAGTAAACCACTCTGCAGTGCATGGAATTTGGAGAAGGATGGTGGCAGGATTTGGTACCCTGGACTACATGAAACAACAATATTGTTAATCTTTCAGAGGTCTTGAATAATCTGATATTTATCATTAGGCTTTGGCAAGTCCATTATCGGAGAGTTGGAAGGGCTCCCATCAACTTGTCTTAGAATTTCTTTCTCAACATGCCTTCGATTATTAGTGTTATTCCCACCTCTGTCTCTGGGGTCAAATAGTATGGTGGTGTTCTGTTAAAACTACATTGGGCTTCAATGTGATTCAAACTGGTTCTATACCTTTGATTAGTCCGATGTCTGGGTTCACACTACCTTTTAAATCAGGAGGCAAAACCTTTATTGTTTTCACTAGATACAGTCCTACAGCTGCTCTTGTCAGGCCATTTTAAAGTCAACATCTTCATCATGAGCTTGAAACTCAACACCATAACTTGCACAACAAATCTCTTCTTAGGAAACTTACAGGGCTCGAATCACTAACTACAAACTGGTGATTTTCTTCAAATGAACCTATTTTTACACGAACTTGTTCTGAAATTAGATTTGTTATCTGTTTATTTGTAACTCCTACTACTTGGATCTTCTTTCCAGTGGCGGCCGGCAGCTTTGGGAGGGGGGCGGGCGGGGCACACACACACAAACACACACACACACAGACTCATTCTTTCACACACAGACATGCACGCACGCACGCTCATCCATTAAGAACACTCATTCCATTCAAACATGCACGCATGCACCAAACATTCATTTCACACGATCACACACATTCATTCTTTCACACACACAAGCACGCACGCACTCACATCCATTAACAACACTTATCACACTCAAACATGCACGCGCGCACCAAACATTCAATGTAAAACATAACACACATACATACATACATACATACATACACACACACACACACACACACACACACACTTACCTTTAGCCTCCAGGTCCCAGGAGGGTTGGGACTGCTGCCATTCCCTCATTGACCTTAGGCCAGCCAATGAGGGAAGGCAGCAGTCCCAGCCTCGTCACAGAGTGGGATGGGATCAGTAAGACTGCTGACCCCACCCCACTCTGTGATGAAGTGTCACTGATTGACACTCGCCCTGGGCACTTCAGGGCTTAAACCTGAAGCGCCCAGGGAGAGTGTCAATGGGTTTCGCTTTCCTCGTCTCCCAGGGGAGGGCCAAAGTTCACACTGTCAAACAAAGAGAACTGTTGAAATGAGTTCTGATTCTGGGTCTAGTTTGGATTTGTTGTTGGCATCTGATTTACATTAAATCTAGGGTTTATCATGGTTTTCATGGTTTTGTTAGACCATCGGAGCTAGCGGGGCCTGCCACATTGGAACCAGTTTCTACATTGGCACTCCTATTTGTTGAACGGGTACATCCTTCATCTGCACGTGTGTTTCTCCTTGCTATTGGCCATTACTGCTCATTCTATTTTAATTCAGCCTACACTCCCACTTCCAATGCCCAGTTTTGTGCAAGGAGTCATTTTTTCAGTGTTGCAACATCTACACCAGAAGCCAGATAGACTAGAACTCCTCGACCTCCACTCTGTGGAACAATCATACCTCCTTGAACACCAGCTTCCACCAGAATTCACTGCAAATACCAGATTCTGAAATCCCATCTGTGCCAGTTTCTTTTGAGAAAGAGTGAACTTTTCCTTACGTTTCTTCTGGTTCATGCCCTGCTTATCACTACAATATTTTGCATATCTCAGGATCAGGCTGTCAGGAAATCACACTCTGTTGTATGTGCATATTGATCTCTGGCCTTAATCCAAGAACAAACTGTGACACAAAGAACCCCATATCACTCTTATCAGGATGTTCCTGATCACTGTGCTGTTTAAACACCTGCAGCAATTGCTCATAATAGTTATGCACCAATTCTTTTGCCTCTTGTATTGTTAATTTTAACTTTAACCAATCAATATGCTTTGCTGGAACTTTGCCTTTCAGAAAGTTATTCATAGTTAATCATTGCCAGGAAGTGGTGCATTAGTATATTTATCTCTTATTGGTTCTGTACGTGGCTATGGTACAGCAATTTTACGCTTAGCCCACAAATCACTTGGCACCACAATATCATTGAACGTATTCAAATCAGTCCACAACACGTACAAGATTTTGGAAAATTATTTGTAAATGCTGCAAGATCGCATCTACTCCAAGGTACATGGGCATTCCCTCCACCTGGTATTTCTGTCATCAGAAAAGCAGAGGCTTCTCCTACATCTGAGGGGACCTAGCAGTGGTTTTGCTTTATCCGCCTCTAATTGTTTTTTTTTCTTCCTGTTTCCTTGCCCATTTGCAATCTAATTTCTCAACATTGTTCCATTTACAACTCATGTCACCCTTCCCTTGTGGAGCTTATCTGTACCAAGCACTCTAAGTCATACTTCCTTTTTGGTGCCTTCCAGTCTCAAACACTCCATGAGTTCTCTCCCAGAAAGCCAGAAACATTGACCCTCCTATTCTGTTGCTATGCAAATTTGGTCTATATTGCACCTCCAGACATCACATGTTTATTAAGAAAAGTTACATTTCCACTGTGAACTACTCAAATTGTATCATCATGCACTTGGGGCTCCGTTGTTGTTGTCAGTTACCGTTTGCACTTGCCACCTACTAGGCCTCATATCCATTGTGCGTAGCACGTGATCTTCCCCATGTTCATTGGAATATTCCAGCCTTCCACATTCCACACATGCTCTTCTGGGACAATATATTATTTAATATCCTGTATAAATACCCCGTTCTGAACCGGCATCAGCGCTTGGCCTCTTTCCAGTACTGCATCAGCTGTACGCACCTCTTGGGTCTCCCAGAACTTCCATATCTCTAGTCTTCCAAGCCCTCCTGATGATTCTGCAGTCCTGGTGTCTGTGACACTGCCAGTGTCTTCCTTCATGAGCTACAATTCTGCCTCATCTTGGACTTCTTGCACTGAGTCTTCTGTCATCTTCAGATTCCAGTTTAAGTACTGTATTTGCTAACTAACTTCCCCTCGGGTTAGTGTGCACTAATCCATAGGTTAGCATGTACTTCAAAGACAGATACCTTTGAAGGCATTAGCAATTTTTTTTGGGATATTAGGCATTATTTGAGTGTTCATCCCTCTTGAGGTCCAGTGCTCTGGACTCTTTCATTACAGCACTCTGAACTCTACTGTACCTGAACTGAAAGTCTGCCTCTGTTTTTCTTGATAAGATGTATCAAATATTTTGGAACATACTTCTAGAGTTTGTAGTTGTATTTAAGTTTTGAATCTGAATCCTGTATGTTCCAGAGTGCCAGAAAAACTCCAGTTTATTCTTGAAAATTGATCCTGCTCTCTCATATGCAATATTAAGGAAGTATGTAAATTTACAAATAGTGTGAATAATTGATAGATTATTTTGAATTTGGAACCCATGGGTAACATTGCCTCTTGTTATTTTAGTGTCTCACACCTGCATTGAGGATACTAGGGAGTCCCGATCTTACTCGGCAGAGTACGAGATAGCCGAGCAGTTCCTTCTGTGACACACAATTATCTTTTCTTGTTTTATCCCATGGCCATTTCCCCCCTGGGGGCAGTTTTTGGAATCGGACAGTTGTTACTGGTTTCATTAAGCTGCCCCAGCTGGGATCAGAGGTCCAGCTTCATCTCCACGGTTGGAACCAGATGAGTGCGCGACAGAAGACTAAGCCTTGCACTTTACACCACTCCGAAGATATGGAAGATCAATTACATGTTGATGATTTAGCTCAGGCAATATCTGATGTAAAAGGTGAAGTTCAATCCTTGCAAAAAGAAAATCAATTGCTTAAGGAGGAGTTAAATAGATATCTCCCTGCCACTCACCCTGGATAATTGATGCAGTGTCTGGGGCCATTCTTAAAGACACACGGCCTGTTTTACAACTGTCACACTTTGGTGAAACAAAAGATAACACAAGTATGCCGTTCATTGATAATATTAATGCTGTACATGTCACTGTAACTACTTCCTCTCCTGTGCCTTTGGCCCCGCTGGAAAGGTTTTTGGGGAAAATAGTAAATTTTATGCCTTTTGGAGTCAGTGCCAGTTGCAGTTTTTTGTTGAACCGAGACCCTTTCCTTCCAACACATCTAAGATAGCCTTTATTATATCCTGTCTTGGGGCAAAGCTGCTAACTGGGCGATCCCACTCATTGAAAATAATGATGCTGTCTTATATGATTTTGGAAGATTTAAAGAGGTGATGTGTTGTCTCTTTGCCAAATTCACCTTTGTTCAAGCTACTAATAATTTATTGAATTTACATCAGTGTAGTAAGGATCTGCTGGCTTATATTATGACCTTTTGTAGACTGATTGCTGAAACGCAATGGTCAAAATAGAAGCAAACTTCCCTCTATTATAGAGGTCTGAGGGAATGACTGGAAAGACTCTTTAGCACACATTGTGAATCTCCCACCAGACTGTTCGGAGTTTACTGACTTAGTTGCACTGTTAGACCATAGGTTGACAGAACGTAAGGGAGAACATCCTCGAGGGGAACCTAGTAGTAATACGTCCAGAGCATAAAGAGATAGAGAACACAAAATAGGATAGTATAGATTCCATGCAGACTGAGGGTTTACATGATCCATTAACTACAGAAAAAAAAGATCGAAGAAGAAGCTTAAATCCATGTTTGTAATATGCTAAGGGGAAGCATTTCACCCATGAGTGTACTGGTAAACTGTAGGAAGTTGGCTCTGTATGTGCTATTTCAAAGTAAGGAATAGCATGCACAGAGTCCAAGGGTTCCCCTTAGAGGTAAAATAGTGGTAAAAAGAGATAATACTAATGCTCTATTTTGTGGTAGTGTGGTCGAGCAGTAGGCTTATCCAAGGAGTAGTGTTAAGCATTTGTTGTACATACACATAGACAATAAATGAGGTACACACACTCAGAGACAAATCCAGCCAATAGGTTTTGTTATAGAAAAATATCTTTTAGGGTTCAGTTCTTGGTCCAAGGTAGCCCACCGTTGGGGGTTCAGAGCAACCCCAAAGTTACCACACCAGCAGCTCAGGGCCGGTCAGGTGCAGAGATCAAAGTGGTGCCCAAAACGCATAGGCTTCAATGGAGAGAAGGGGGTGCCCCGGTTCCAGTCTGCCAGCAGGTAAGTACCCGCGTCTTCGGAGGGCAGACCAGGGGGGTTTTGTAGGGCACCGGGGGGGACACAAGCCCACACAGAAATTTCACCCTCAGCGGCGCGGGGGCGGCCGGGTGCAGTGTTAGAACAAGCGTCGGGTTCGCAATGGAAGTCAATGAGAGATCAAGGGATCTCCTCAGCGCTGCAGGCAGGCAAGGGGGGGCTTCCTCGGGGAAACCTCCACTTGGGCAAGGGAGAGGGACTCCTGGGGGTCACTTCTGCAGTGAAAGTCCGGTCCTTCAGGTCCTGGGGGCTGCGGGTGCAGGGTCTTTTCCAGGCATCGGGACTTAGGTTTCAGAGAGTCGCGGTCAGGGGAAGCCTCGGGATTCCCTCAGCAGGCGGCGCTGTGGGGGCTCAGGGGGGACAGGTTTTGGTACTCACAGTCGTAGAGTAGTCCGGGGGTCCTCCCTGAGGTGTTGGTTCTCCACCAGCCGAGTCGGGGTCGCCGGGTGCAGTGTTGCAAGTCTCACGCTTCTTGCGGGGAGATTGCAGGGTTCTTTAAAGCTGCTCCTTTGGATAAAGTTGCAGTCTTTTTGGAGCAGGTCCGCTGTCCTCTGGAGTTTCTTGTCGTCGTCGAAGCAGGGCAGTCCTCAGAGGATTCAGAGGTCGCTGGTTCCTTTGGAAGGCGTCGCTGGAGCAGAGTTCTTTGGAAGGCAGGAGACAGGCCGGTGAGTTTCTGGAGCCAAGGCAGTTGTTGTCTTCTGGTCTTCCTCTGCAGGGGTTTTCAGCTAGGCAGTCCTTCTTCTTGTTGTTGCAGGAATCCAGATTCTAGGTTCAGGGAGAGCCCTTAAATACTAAATTTAAGGGCGTGTTTAGGTCTGGGGGGTTAGTAGCCAATGGCTACTAGCCCTGAGGGTGAGTACACCCTCTTTGTGCCTCCTCCCAAGGGGAGGGGGTCACATCCCTAATCCTATTGGGGGAATCCTCCATCTGCAAGATGGAGGATTTCTAAAAGTTAGAGTCACCTCAGCTCAGGACACCTTAGGGGCTGTCCTGACTGACCAGTGACTCCTCCTTGTTATTCTCATTATTTTCTCCGGCCTTGCCGCCAAAAGTGGGGGCCGGGGCCGGAGGGGGCGGGCAACTCCACTAGCTGGAGTGTCTTGCGGTGCTGTGACAAAGGGGTGAGCCTTTGAGGCTCACCGCCAGGTGTTACAGCTCCTGCCTGGGGGAGGTGTTAGCATCTCCACCCAGTGCAGGCTTTGTTACTGGCCTCAGAGTGACAAAGGCACTCTCCCCATGAGGCCAGCAACATGTCTCTAGTGTGGCAGGCTGCTGGAACCAGTCAGCCTACACAGATAGTCGGTTAGGTTTCAGGGGGCACCTCTAAGGTGCCCTCTGTGGTGTATTTTACAATAAAATGTACACTGGCATCAGTGTGCATTTATTGTGCTGAGAAGTTTGATACCAAACTTCCCAGTTTTCAGTGTAGCCATTATGGTGCTGTGGAGTTCGTGTAAAACAGACTCCCAGACCATATACTCTTATGGCTACCCTGCACTTACAATGTCTAAGGTTTTGCTTAGACACTGTAGGGGCACAGTGCTCATGCACTGGTACCCTCACCTATGGTATAGTGCACCCTGCCTTAGGGCTGTAAGGCCTGCTAGAGGGGTGTCTTACCTATACTGCATAGGCAGTGAGAGGCTGGCATGGCACCCTGAGGGGAGTGCCATGTCGACTTACTCATTTTGTTCTCACTAGCACACACAAGCTGGTAAGCAGTGTGTCTGTGCTGGGTGAGGGGTCTCTAGGGTGGCATAATACATGCTGCAGCCCTTAGAGACCTTCCCGGGCATCAGGGCCCTTGGTACCAGAGGTACCAGTTACAAGGGACTTATCTGGATGCCAGGGTGTGCCAATTGTGGAATCAAAAGTACAGGTTAGGGAAAGAACACTGGTGCTGGGGCCTGGTTAGCAGGCCTCAGCACACTTTCAATTCAAAACATAGCATCAGCAAAGGCAAAAAGTCAGGGGGTAACCATGCCAAGGAGGCATTTCCTTACACAACCCCCCCCCCAAACGAAAGAGGATGAGACTAACCTTTCCCAAGAGAGTCTTCATTTTCTAAGTGGAAGAACCTGGAAAGGCCATCTGCATTGGCATGGGCAGTCCCAGGTCTGTGTTCCACTATAAAGTCCATTCCCTGTAGGGAGATGGACCACCTCAACAGTTTTGGATTTTCACCTTTCATTTGCATCAGCCATCTGAGAGGTCTGTGGTCAGTCTGAACTAGGAAGTGAGTCCCAAAGAGGTATGGTCTCAGCTTCTTCAGGGACCAAACCACAGCAAAGGCCTCCCTCTCAATGGCACTCCAACGCTGCTCCCTGGGGAGTAACCTCCTGCTAATGAAAGCAACAGGCTGGTCAAGGCCATCATCATTTGTTTGGGACAAAACTGCCCCTATCCCATGTTCAGAGGCATCTGTTTGCACAATGAACTGCTTGGAGTAATCTGGAGCTTTTAGAACTGGTGCTGTGCACATAGCTTGTTTCAGGGTGTCAAAGGCCTGTTGGCATTCTACAGTCCAGTTTACTTTCTTGGGCATTTTCTTGGAGGTGAGTTCTGTGAGGGCTGTCACAATGGATCCATATCCCTTCACAAACCTCCTGTAGTACCCAGTCAAGCCAAGGAATGCCCTGACTTGAGTCTGGGTTTTTGGAGCTGCCCAGTCCAGAATAGTCTGGATCTTAGGCTGGAGTGGCTGAACTTGGCCTCCACCTACAAGGTGTCCCAAGTAAACCACAGTTCCCTGCCCTATCTGGCATTTGGATGCCTTGATGGAGAGGCCTGCAGATTGCAGAGCCTTCAAAACCTTCTTCAGGTGGACCAGGTGATCCTGCCAGGTGGAGCTGAAGACAGCAATATCATCAAGATAAGCTGCACTAAAGGATTCCAGCCCAGCAAGGACTTGATTCACCAACCTTTGGAAGGTGGCAGGGGCATTCTTTAAACCAAAGGGCATAACAGTGAACTGATAATGCCCATCAGGTGTGGAGAATGCTGTCTTTTCTTTTGCTCCAGGGGCCATTTTGATTTGCCAGTACCCTGCTGTTAAGTCAAAGGTACTTAAGAATTTGGCAGCCCCTAATTTGTCTATTAGCTCATCAGCTCTAGGAATGGGATGAGCATCTGTCTTGGTGACAGAGTTGAGACCTCTGTAGTCCACACAAAACCTCATCTCTCTCTTTCCTTCTTTGGTGTGAGGTTTGGGGACTAAGACCACTGGGCTAGCCCAGGGGCTGTCAGAGTACTCAATTACTCCCAATTCCAGCATCTTGTGGACTTCCACCTTGATGCTTTCCTTAACTTGGTCAGACTGTCTAAATATTTTGTTTTTGACAGGCATGCTGTCTCCTGTGTCCACATCATGGGTACACAGGTGTGTCTGACCAGGGGTTAGGGAAAAGAGTTCAGCAAACTGCTGCAGGACCTTCCTGCAGTCAGACTGCTGTTGGCTAGAGAGGGTGTCTGAGTAGATCACTCCATCTACTGAGCCATCTTTAGGGTCTGATGAGAGGAGATCAGGGAGAGGTTCACTCTCAGCTTCCTGGTCCTCATCTGTTACCATCAACAGATTTACATCAGCCCTGTCATGGAAGAGCTTAAGGCGGTTCACATGGATCACCCTCTTGGGGCTCCTGCTTGTGCCCAGGTCCACCAGGTAGGTGACCTGACTCTTCCTTTCTAGTACTGGGTAAGGGCCACTCCATTTGTCCTGGAGTGCCCTGGGAGCCACAGGCTCCAGAACCCAGACTTTCTGCCCTGGTTGAAATTCAACCAGTGCAGCCTTTTGGTCATACCACAACTTCTGGAGTTGTTGGCTGGCCTCAAGGTTTTTACTTGCCTTTTCCATGTACTCTGCCATCCTTGAGCGAAGGCCAAGTACATAGTCCACTATGTCTTGTTTAGGCTCATGAAGAGGTCTCTCCCAGCCTTCTTTAACAAGAGCAAGTGGTCCCCTTACAGGGTGGCCAAACAGAAGTTCAAAGGGTGAGAATCCTACTCCCTTCTGAGGCACCTCTCTGTAAGCGAAAAGCAGACATGGCAGGAGGACATCCCATCTCCTTTTGAGTTTTTCTGGGAGCCCCATGATCATGCCCTTTAATGTCTTGTTGAATCTCTCAACAAGGCCATTAGTTTGTGGATGATATGGTGTAGTGAATTTGTAAGTCACTCCACACTCATTCCACATGTGTTTTAGGTATGCTGACATGAAGTTGGTACCTCTGTCAGACACCACCTCCTTAGGGAAACCCACTCTGGTAAAGATACCAATGAGGGCCTTGGCTACTGCAGGGGCAGTAGTCGACCTAAGGGGAATAGCTTCAGGATACCTAGTAGCATGATCCACTACTACTAGGATGTACATATTTCCTGAGGCTGTGGGAGGTTCTAGTGGACCAACTATGTCCACACCCACTCTTTCAAAGGGGACCCCCACCACTGGAAGTGGAATGAGGGGGGCCTTTGGGTGCCCACCTGTCTTACCACTGGATTGACAGGTGGGGCAGGAGAGGCAAAACTCCTTAACCTTCTGGGACATATTGGGCCAGTAGAAGTGGTTGACTAACCTCTCCCACGTCTTGGTTTGTCCCAAATGCCCAGCAAGGGGAATATCATGGGCTAAGGTCAGAATAAACTCTCTGAAACCCTGAGGCACTACCACTCTCCTAGTGGCACCAGGTTTGGGATCTCTTGCCTCAGTGTACAGGAGTCCATCTTCCCAATAGACCCTATGTGTTCCATTTTTCTTGCCTTTGGACTCTTCAGCAGCTTGCTGCCTAAGGCCTTCAAGAGAGGGACAGGTTTCTTGTCCCTTACACAACTCTTCCCTTGAGGGTCCCCCTGGGCCCAAGAGCTCAACCTGATAAGGTTCCAGCTCCATAGGCTCAGTTCCCTCAGAGGGCAGAACTTCTTCCTGAGAAGAGAGGTTCGCTTTTTGGTGTTGTGTTGCAGCTGGTTTCCCAGCTGACTTTCCTTTTCTCTTGGTAGGCTGGGCCATTTTTCCAGACTCCAGCTCTACTTTTTCACCCTGTGCCTTGCACTGTGCCCTAGTCTTGACACACACCAGTTCAGGGATACCCAGCATGGCTGCATGGGTTTTCAGTTCTACCTCAGCCCATGCTGAGGACTCCAGGTCATTTCCAAGCAAACAGTCTACTGGGATATTTGAGGAGACCACCACCTGTTTCAGGCCATTGACCCCTCCCCACTCTAAAGTTTCCATAGCCATGGGATGTACTTTAGTCTGATTGTCAGCGTTGGTGACTGGATAAGTTTGTCCAGTCAGGTATTGGCCAGGGGAAACCAGTTTCTCTGTCACCATGGTGACACTGGCACCTGTATCCCTCAGGCCCTCTACACTTGTCCCATTAATTAAGAGCTGCTGCCTGTATTTTTGCATGTTAGGGGGCCAGGCAGCCAGTGTTGCTAAATCCACCCCACCCTCAGAGACTAATGTAGCTTCAGTGTGACACCTGATTTGCTCTGGGCACACTGTTGATCCCACTTGGAGACTGGCCATTCCAGTTTTAGCTGGATGGGAGTTAGAAGTGGTATCTTTCTTGGGACAGGCCTTGTCTCCAGTTTGGTGTCCAGACTGACTACAGTTTCGACACCAGGCCTTTTTGGGATCAAAGTTTTTACCCTTGTACCCAGGATGGTTTTGTGAAGAGGCTCTGGGCCCACCCTCCTGTGCAGGTTTTTGGGGGCCTGTAGAAGACTCTTTACTATTTTTATTTTTGGCTGTCTCACCACCTTTCCCCTGGGCAGGTTTTGTGACCCCTTTCTTTTGGTCACCCCCTGTGGAAGTTTTGGACACCCTAGTCTTGACCCAATGGTCCGCCTTCTTTCCCAATTCTTGGGGAGAAATTGGTCCTAGGTCCACCAGATGCTGATGCAGTTTGTCATTGAAACAATTACTTAACAGGTGTTCTTTCACAAATAAATTGTACAGCCCATCATAATTACTTACACCACTGCCTTGAATCCAACCATCTAGTGTTTTTACTGAGTAGTCTACAAAGTCAACCCAGGTCTGGCTCGAGGATTTTTGAGCCCCCCTGAATCTAATCCTATACTCCTCAGTGGAGAATCCAAAGCCCTCAATCAGGGTACCCTTCATGAGGTCATAGGATTCTGCATCTTTTCCAGAGAGTGTGAGGAGTCTATCCCTACACTTTCCTGTGAACATTTCCCAAAGGAGAGCACCCCAGTGAGATTTGTTCACTTTTCTGGTTACACAAGCCCTCTCAAAAGCTGTGAACCATTTGGTGATGTCATCACCATCTTCATATTTAGTTACAATCCCTTTAGGGATTTTCAACATGTCA
The DNA here is from genome assembly GCF_031143425.1 of Pleurodeles waltl. Classification (NCBI taxonomy): domain Eukaryota; kingdom Metazoa; phylum Chordata; class Amphibia; order Caudata; family Salamandridae; genus Pleurodeles; species Pleurodeles waltl. The sequence continues at coordinate 288,016,050 of NC_090448.1, read as the reverse complement.
GGAGAATCTCTGACCCTATTTATGTTGCTGCCACCATTGATGGGTCCTAGGCCCATCTCTTGTCTTTCCCTTTCTATGGCTAGGATCTGTTTTTCCAAAGCCAATCTTTTGGCCATCCTGGCTAACTGGATGTCCTCTTCACTGGAGTTATCCTCAGTGATTTCAGAGTTGTTGGCCCCTCCTGTGAGGGAACCAGCATCTCTGACTATTATTTGTGGAGTCAGGGCTTGAGAGGCCCTGTTCTCCCTAAATAGGACTGGTAGGGGGGAATTTTCCTCCAAGTCACTATCTTCATCCTCTGTGTTGCCATCCTCAGAGGGGTTGGCCTTTTCAAACTCTGCCAACAGCTCCTGGAGCTGTAGTTTGGAAGGTCTGGGGCCCATTACTATTTTATTTATTTTACAGAGTGACCTTAGCTCCCTCATCTTAAGATGGAGGTAAGGTGTGGTGTCGAGTTCCACCACATTCATCTCTGCACTAGACATTATGCTTCTAAAAGTTGGAATACTTTTTAAGAATCTAAAACTAGTTCTAGGTTCTAATTCAAACTTTTACCAAACTTTTAAACTCTAAAATAAATGCTAACAGGGACTAACACAAGGCCCTAGCAGGACTTTAAAGAATTTAGAAAACTTTTCAAATTGCAAAAATCAATTTCTAATGACAATTTTGGAATTTGTCGTGTGATCAGGTATTGGCTGAGTAGTCCAGCAAATGCAAAGTCTTGTACCCCACCGCTGATCCACCAATGTAGGAAGTTGGCTCTGTATGTGCTATTTCAAAGTAAGGAATAGCATGCACAGAGTCCAAGGGTTCCCCTTAGAGGTAAAATAGTGGTAAAAAGAGATAATACTAATGCTCTATTTTGTGGTAGTGTGGTCGAGCAGTAGGCTTATCCAAGGAGTAGTGTTAAGCATTTGTTGTACATACACATAGACAATAAATGAGGTACACACACTCAGAGACAAATCCAGCCAATAGGTTTTGTTATAGAAAAATATCTTTTAGGGTTCAGTTCTTGGTCCAAGGTAGCCCACCGTTGGGGGTTCAGAGCAACCCCAAAGTTACCACACCAGCAGCTCAGGGCCCGTCAGGTGCAGAGTTCAAAGTGGTGCCCAAAACGCATAGGCTTCAATGGAGAGAAGGGGGTGCCCCGGTTCCAGTCTGCCAGCAGGTAAGTACCCGCGTCTTCGGAGTCGGAGGGCAGACCAGGGGGGTTTTGTAGGGCACCGGGGGGGACACAAGCCCACACAGAAATTTCACCCTCAGCGGCGCGGGGGCGGCCGGGTGCAGTGTTAGAACAAGCGTCGGGTTCGCAATGGAAGTCAATGAGAGATCAAGGGATCTCCTCAGCGCTGCAGGCAGGCAAGGGGGGGCTTCCTCGGGGAAACCTCCACTTGGGCAAGGGAGAGGGACTCCTGGGGGTCACTTCTGCAGTGAAAGTCCGGTCCTTCAGGTCCTGGGGGCTGCGGGTGCAGGGTCTTTTCCAGGCGTCGGGACTTAGGTTTCAGAGAGTCGCGGTCAGGGGAAGCCTCGGGATTCCCTCTGCAGGCGGCGCTGTGGGGGTTCAGGGGGGACAGGTTTTGGTACTCACAGTCGTAGAGTAGTCCGGGGGTCCTCCCTGAGGTGTTGGTTCTCCACCAGCCGAGTCGGGGTCGCCGGGTGCAGTGTTGCAAGTCTCACGCTTCTTGCGGGGAGATTGCAGGGTTCTTTAAAGCTGCTCCTTTGGATAAAGTTGCAGTCTTTTTGGAGCAGGTCCGCTGTCCTCGGGAGTTTCTTGTCGTCGTCGAAGCAGGGCAGTCCTCAGAGGATTCAGAGGTCGCTGGTCCCTTTGGAAGGCGTCGCTGGAGCAGAGTTCTTTGGAAGGCAGGAGACAGGCCGGTGAGTTTCTGGAGCCAAGGCAGTTGTTGTCTTCTGGTCTTCCTCTGCAGGGGTTTTCAGCTAGGCAGTCCTTCTTCTTGTTGTTGCAGGAATCTAGATTCTAGGTTCAGGGAGAGCCCTTAAATACTAAATTTAAGGGCGTGTTTAGGTCTGGGGGGTTAGTAGCCAATGGCTACTAGCCCTGAGGGTGAGTACACCCTCTTTGTGCCTCCTCCCAAGGGGAGGGGGTCACATCCCTAATCCTATTGGGGGAATCCTCCATCTGCAAGATGGAGGATTTCTAAAAGTTAGAGTCACCTCAGCTCAGGACACCTTAGGGGCTGTCCTGACTGGCCAATGACTCCTCCTTGTTATTCTCATTATTTTCTCCGGCCTTGCCGCCAAAAGTGGGGGCCGGGGCCGGAGGGGGCGGGCAACTCCACTAGCTGGAGTGTCCTGCGGTGCTGTGACAAAGGGGTGAGCCTTTGAGGCTCACCGCCAGGTGTTACAGCTCCTGCCTGGGGGAGGTGTTAGCATCTCCACCCAGTGCAGGCTTTGTTACTGGCCTCATAGTGACAAAGGCACTCTCCCCATGAGGCCAGCAACATGTCTCTAGTGTGGCAGGCTGCTGGAACCAGTCAGCCTACACAGATAGTCGGTTAGGTTTCAGGGGGCACCTCTAAGGTGCCCTCTGTGGTGTATTTTACAATAAAATGTACACTGGCATCAGTGTGCATTTATTGTGCTGAGAAGTTTGATACCAAACTTCCCAGTTTTCAGTGTAGCCATTATGGTGCTGTGGAGTTCGTGTAAAACAGACTCCCAGACCATATACTCTTATGGCTACCCTGCACTTACAATGTCTAAGGTTTTGCTTAGACACTGTAGGGGCACAGTGCTCATGCACTGGTACCCTCACCTATGGTATAGTGCACCCTGCCTTAGGGCTGTAAGGCCTGCTAGAGGGGTGTCTTACCTATACTGCATAGGCAGTGAGAGGCTGGCATGGCACCCTGAGGGGAGTGCCATGTCGACTTACTCATTTTGTTCTCACTAGCACACACAAGCTGGTAAGCAGTGTGTCTGTGCTGGGTGAGGGGTCTCTAGGGTGGCATAATACATGCTGCAGCCCTTAGAGACCTTCCCGGGCATCAGGGCCCTTGGTACCAGAGGTACCAGTTACAAGGGACTTATCTGGATGCCAGGGTGTGCCAATTGTGGAATCAAAAGTACAGGTTAGGGAAAGAACACTGGTGCTGGGGCCTGGTTAGCAGGCCTCAGCACACTTTCAATTCAAAACATAGCATCAGCAAAGGCAAAAAGTCAGGGGGTAACCATGCCAAGGAGGCATTTCCTTACATAAACTAAAAGGGATTTTAAAACATGTTGCTGTAATATCTGGCTCGATACAGGAAAACTAAAGAGCCGGGCTGACGTAGGGGTCAACCAGTCAGGTAAAGTCCTAGTGCAGACCCCACATAAAGTCCCAAGATATTTTACCATTTTTTATTACCTTAATGCTTTCAAATCAACAGTGGAAGCTATTACCTATACTCTTAGATTCTGGGACAACAAGAAACCTTCCTGATCTAGCCTTGGCCAGGTCGTTGCATACATCTTCTGTTAAGAAAAAAGTACCGGAACCAGTTGAAGCTGTGGATGGCTCCAAGCTTTCTTTTGGAATGATTACTTATGAAACTATTCCTATTACTCTTTTATGTGAAACTGGGCATATTGAGACCTTGACTTTTGATCTCATATACCCACCCGACATTGGTGTTATTTTAGGGGTACCCTGGTTTCAGCTTCTCAATCCACTCATTGATTGGTCCCGTCGCTTTGCCACCCTGGTTTCTCATTTTTGTTGAAACTAATGTTATCAAGCACTGCAGGAAGATGTGACTCCTTTCACGTGTGCAGCATTGCAGCATTAACACAAGATTGCACAACTCAAATTCCTGTAGAATATCAGGAACTTCATGATGTTTTAGATTAACAAAAGGCTACGCAATTACCTCCCTACAGGGAATATGATTGCTGAATAGATTTAACCCCAGGTGCACAGCTTCCCTGCAGTCAAGTCTACGCTCTCTGGAAACCAGAGACAAAATACCTGAAAGAATACTTGGATGAGTTACTAGCAATGGGATTCATCCGTCGTTCTACCTCCCCTGCCTCCTCATCACTCTTATTCATACTGAAGAAGAATGGTGAGTTAAGAGTGTGCATAGAATATAGGGCCTTAAATAAGGTTACGGTTAAGAACAGATATCCTTTGCCCCTGATACCAGTGTTGCTCTATCAAGTTTGGAAGTCCACAGCGTACACTAAAGTAGACCTGCATGGTGCATACCACCTCATCCATGTAAAAGAAAGCAATAATTGGAAAACAGCCTTCCAACTGAGTATACAGTCATTACTTTTGGGTTATATAATGCCCCCACAGCGTTCCAGTATTTTATAAAAAAGATTTTGCAAGACCTACTGGACACTTGTGTAGTTGTATATATCCATGACATCTTCATTTATTCCCAAGACATGACAGAACACAGCTTTGGTGCTGGGGTCCCAAAGGGCCCCCCAGGACTAAAAAGTAGTTTTTAAAAATTTCCACTGCAATTCGCAGCACATCCGTTGAATATTGTTTAAAAAACGAATCATGAGGGCCAGGGCTTCATAATTCTGAAACCCCAGGGTGGGCCAAGTCCCAGGGGCATTGCTAATATAATGCAGGGAGTCACCTGGCACCACTGAAACCCTGGGGACCACCACCTCCGCAGAGCTTTCATGAATTATAAGGGGGGCCACCTCCCCTGGGCAAAAACAAATGTAATGTGGAGGGTGCGCCCGCCCCCGCAGCTCCAGGGACTGCCACCTCCCTGGGACAATATTCGTGGGAGGGTGGCCACACAGTCCCCCTTGAGTAGACACTGATGGCCCTGGGGACCGCCATCCCCTGGAGGCCGGCTCAAGCTATGTCCCAGGGTGCCCACCCCCATCTTAGCTGTTTGCTGTGGCTTAGCAACAGCTTTGACAGCTGCCACCAAGTCACAACAAACACTCTGCTCCAATGAAGGGAGAGCTGTGAAACAGCTCTCCCTTCCTTGAAGCGGAAATGTTCTTTGTCTGTCTGCCCGTGGAGAGGCAGGCAGGCACACATAGGAAACTGCTCTCACAGAGGGAGCTGCTTTTGCAGCTCCCTCTCTGTAACAGCAGTGCTGGTTCCCACAGTAGGTGGGGAGCCAGCTGGGACTGTGAGGGCCTTTAGGCTCCGCCCATGGTCCCCAACATAGCGACTGGGTGCCCTAGGGGGCACCCAGGTCACATGGCCAGGCCCCGGGGATGGGGTCCCTGGAGCCGAGATCAGCCCTGGTGAGTGGGGGCCACACGGCCCCCCTCCCACAAAACAATACAAAATTTTACAGAAAATGATTAGGCTTAGTCCATGGGAAAATGGGGTTCCCGGGGCAGAGGTCAGCCTTGGGAGGGGGACCAAATGGCCCCTTCCCTAAAAAAGAAAAAATATTTGGGCTGGGCCCTGGGGGATGGGGTTCCAGGGGGCCAAAATCAGCCTTGGTAGAGAGGGACGAATGGCCCCCCTCATAAAAAAAAACAATTATGTTTAGGCCGGGCCCTGGGGGATGGAGTACCCGGGGCCGAGATCGGCCTCGGGAGGAGGGCCATGTGGCCTCCCTTCCCCCCAAAAAAATTTAATTAATAATTAGGTTGCGCCCTGGGAGATGGGTCCCCGGGCCGAGATCAGCCTGGGGAGGGCAACCTTCCATGGTTTGGTTGGTACAGAGGTTGGCCAAAGGTCATGCGCTGAGTAGGGTTGGGTGGTTATAGGGGTTGGGTGCAGGGCCTGGCCCTAGGCCAGGCCCTGTGGCCAACCGCCGCCACACATGTCCAGTTGGATTAACGTATAGTAATAAAAGTTACTTTATGTTATAAAAACCATAGAAATGCACTGAAAAAACACACAAAGGTTACAGGGACGTTATAATTAGGAAATAGAATGTTTTAAAAACATAGAAATACAAAACCAAAGGTTACAGGTATGTTATAGTTAGGCTTACATTATAATCGTACAAAACCATAGAAATTCACCAGTTAGAGATAGAGTTACCTCAAGTAATTATAACTTGCGCCCTGAGGTAACTATAATCCGTGTCCACGCCATACACTGCTAATTACCCCACAAATTACGCACTCATAACATCTTTGATAAGATCAATGGTAATATCAATGTAATACTTGCAGTAAGATGTTTGAGAAAAAACTGTGCATGGCGAGGGCACACGTTATAGTTACCTTAGGGCACGAGTAATCATATATATGTGATTATATGCTGACCTGATCTGTCTAGCACATACCTATTTTTTTTTATGAGTAGTGACTTGTTTTACATCATTCACAAGATGCTCACATCAAGTTATAAAAAAATTAATTGCTTCTAGAGTAAATTAAGATTTAAACAAGAAAACCTTTGTGGGGTCTCTAACTAAGTATAAAACCAAATCCAAAATTATGTTGCCAATTGAGCAGTTTTCTTATATGTTAGTCTTTAAGCACAGCCATGTTACAGTCATTAATAATCAATACTTTTCATTTTATGTTTTTTCATAGGCTTTGCTGCAGCAAGATACATCTAACAAATTCTATCCAACGAGTCTAACAGATAAATATCATAAATAGTATTGTAAAAGCACCCACAGTGCGTTACCAAAGTTGAAGTTTGCAGCTTAATGAAGTTGTTTCTTTTTGCTTTTATCTTCAGGGTATGGCAGACTTCCAGTGAAATTGGTGTAGAGGAATGCAGCCCGACAGACCTGATGCCTAAAAGGACAAACCTGACGCTAATATCACAATGAGCAGGATCGCTGGATGCCAGAGCAGCAGGACGCAGTAGCCGGACACTGGAGCAGGATGCCGAAACAGCAGGTGAGTAAACTCCAAACAGGCTTCCGAAACAACGAGCAGTCATTCGCCGTTCAGCGCACAGCCTTAAAGGCTACGTTTGTCACCCATTAAAGGGACCACGTGGTCGGAGCGCCGCGCTTGCAGTGTGCCCGACAGTACACCCCCATATGGTCTTCCCAACCTGTTTGGGTTTATCTGGATAACAGCAATGAAAGGTGTAAAAGATGGGAGGTGTCTACATGACTTGCAGGTTCCCAAGTGCGACCTTCCGGACCATAACCCTTCCAATGAATCAAATAATACACTCTGTGACTATTCAGTTGAAGTCCAATACTGCCTCAACTTCGATTCAGGTTCATTATTCACAACGACGGCTGAGGGTTTTGGGGGAAGTACAGTTCCTAGAGCTACAAGATTTAATCGGGACACATGAAATACTTGTTGACTCATATTTGTGGAGGTAACACTAGTTTCAGAGTAACTTTGTTTAATCTTCTTGACAATTAGATAAGGGCTGATGAACCATGGTTGGAGTTTCCAAGAACCTTTCAAATGTATGTGTCGAGTAGATAACCAAAACCTGATCTCCAACTTGATATTCAGGACTTGGGGGGTCATTCTGACCCTGGCGGTCATTGACCGCCAGGGCCAACGACCGCGGGAGCACCGCCAACAGGCTGGCGGTGCTCCCAAGGGCATTCTGACCGCGGCGGTACGGCCGCGGTCAGAAACGGTGTACCGGCGGTTTTCCGCTGCCCTGAGGAATCCCCCATGGCGGCGCAGCTTGCTGCGCTGCCATGGGGATTCCGACCCCCTTACCGCCATCCTGTTCCTGGCGGTTTTGGCCGCCAGGAACAGGATGGCGGTAAGGGGTGTCGTGGGGCCCCGCGGTAATTCTGAGTTTCCTGCTGGGCTGGCGGGCGACCGCCAGAAGGCCGCCCGCCAGCCCAGCGGGAAACCCCTTCCCATGAGGAAGCCGGCTACGAATGGAGCCGGCGGAGTGGGAAGGGTGCGACGGGTGCAGTGGCGGCACGGGCCCCACCTGGATTTTCAGTGTCTGCCATGCAGACACTGAAAATCGCGACGGGTGCTACTGCACCCGTTGCACCCTTCCCACTCCGCCGGCTCCATTCGGAGCCGGCTTCCTCGTGGGAAGGGGTTTCCCGCTGGGCTGGCGGGCGGCCTTCTGGCGGTCGCCCGCCAGCCCAGCAGGAAACTCAGAATTACCGCGGCGGTCTTCTGACCGCGTAGCGGTATTCTGTCGGGGGAACTTTGGCGGGCGGCCTCTGCCGCCTGCCAAAGTTGTAATCACCCCCTTGGTCTGTGATGTCTATCCGCATTTTGTTTATACAGAAGTTTTGCTTGATCCAAATTACATTGTGCTATTTTTTTAAATGCCTAGATCTGATCTAAATAGTCCTGAACTGTGGGACCCCCTGTAGCAGAGGTAGGTGACGAAAACAGAAAACAAGGATGAAAACCATAATTACATTAAAATTTAAAGGGTGTGATATTATAGGCAAACTCTGCAGCCCAATCTGCAGTATTTCACAACACTTGACATCTTATATATTGCTATACGCATTGATTTACTCTTTCCTTCTGACCATCTGTTATAGATGATAACAGGTAGACAGGTAAACCTCTGTTTGTAAAACCCCACACAAGGCCTTCAAAATTTCTGAAACAGACTGAGGGCCACGTTTGGATACAATGATTGAGAGTAGACCATGTAAGCGTACAATGGATTGTAAAAAGGTATCTGCAAGCTCCCTAAAGGTGGGCAAACCAGGTAATGGAGTAAAATGAGTCATTTAAAAAAACATAGCTTCTGTAACCATAACTGCTGTTTGACCGTGGTCAGTCTTAATCAAATTAGTTACGAAATCCAGGGAAACAGTATGCCATGGACCTGAAGGAGTAGGTACTGGATGTACTAACCCAGCGGATGTGTGATGTATATCTTTGCCTTGGGCACACATAGCATTCCTTTGTACAAACTGTTTTGTATCAGATACTAGTGCGGACCACCAAAAGTGTTGCCGACCTAACTCTAAGGTTTTCTTTTCACCTGGGTGACCAGTTAAAATATGGGAATGGTACTATTGTAGTGCTTGTTGCTGCGAAGCAGTTGTGGGAACAAATGTGCCATCTTGTATGTAATATATGTTATTTATCTGTTTACTATCATGACTATGTGTGATCTCTTCTGTTTCTTTTGTTTGCTGTGTTGCAACTACCTCAGTCAAAAAGGAGTACTCAGAAACCACGGCCCCTAATATATGTTCTGGGAGTGTTATAGAAGGACTTTCTGTTTCATGTCCTCTACTCTCATGTCTAAAGCAGGATAAGGCATCAGCTTTTCCATGTTGTAGACCCGATTGGAATTGGATTACATAATCATAATCAGTAAAGAATTGGTTTAATCGCAATTGTCTCATGGATAGAGTCTTAGAAGGTTTTAGAAAATAGAGGTTTCTATGATCAGTAATCACAGTAACAGTATGTAAAGCACCCATCAAAAAGTTTTGCAACTCTTCAAGTGCTTTCTTGATGGCTAACAATTCTCTGTCACCCGCAGAAAAGTTGTTTTCAGCTGAACTACGCTTATGTGAAAAATATGCTACAGGATCAAGCAGACCCGCTTCCTTATTTCTTTGTGACAATACCCCACCTACAGCTACATTAGATGCATCTGCCTCCACTATAAAAGGATGTGAACTATCAGGATGATGCAGGATAGGATCACTAACAAAAGTATTTTTTAGTTGCTAAAAAGCTTCTTCTGCTGTCATGATTCATTGAAAAGCCACCCCTTTCTTCGATAACGTGTTATATGAGCTACTATGGTAGAAAACTGATCTATAAATTGCTGATAAAAGTTGTCAAATCCAATAAAACTTTGTTCTTCCTTCACTGATTTAGGAGTCTTCCATTGTAGAATGGCTGTGACCTTTTATGGGTTCATACTAACTCCCAGTGAAGACAATACAGTATATAGCCCAGAAAGGAAACCTTGGGAAAGTGGAACTCACATTTCTCTAATTTTACAAATAGTTTATCTCATAGTTGTTGTAAAATGGCTCTTACATGTTTCTTATGTTCTGTCTTAGAGGGAGAGTATATCAAGATGTCATCAAGATACACCACACACACACACACACACACACACATCCAAAAAGTCTGTCAAGACTTCATTAATGAAGAATTGAAAGGCTTCAGGTGCATTGTAGAATCCAAACAGCATTACTAGGTATTCATACATGGCAAACTCAGGTGGTCATTATGAACCTTGCCGGAAAGACCTTCCCGGCGGTGGTCTCGGTAACTACCACCAACAGGCTGGTGGTCCTGACCACCATATAATGAAGCATATGAGAAGCAGCCAGCGGCCCAGCCACTCACTGCCACTTTGGTAGCACCATCAACGACGGCGGAGGCCATCGTCAGCTGGGCAGAAAGGTCCTACCTGCCCACCATATAATGAAACACCACACTGCCATCAGTTCTGGGGTGGGAACCACTGCCACATAAAGCTTGGCAGAAACGACCCATATAAAGGGGAACACTCACCGGAGTCACACAGAACACACCAAGCCGACATGGAGCAAGAGTTAGAAATAATCCCAGTGCTTCTCCTTGCCATATATCTCCAGGACGTCACCGCCGACGAAGACAACTTCGGTAAGTACTGCAGCCTAGCACACATGGGGAGGAAAGGGCACAATTACACACACCTACACCCACCCCACCAACCAACACCGCAACGCATACCAAACGCCTACCACCACCCCAAGCCAAAAATACCCTAACAAAATGTACTTGCCAGACACAAGCCAACAAATACCTGCACCAATGCACACACCTGTACACACCAGACCCCCACAGTGAAACGCTGCACAATGGGTCAATATTGCACCAACTTGTCTGCTGGGCACTAACATTTATTTTCAACAAATAATAGGCCAGTCCATATTGAAGTCATAGAAGGGCAAATATAGCCCACACTTGACTCCTACAATGGAGAATATTCTCCACTTGAGAAGGGGCATCAATGGGACAGCCAGGCACCTCAGGGATCAGGGGCAGGGGGTGGCGGGGATGTCGAACTCAGGTTTGGAAGGGGGGTCTTGGGCTTATGTTTTGGAGGTAGAGAGGGTTTGGGCCTGTCCTTGGAAGGAGGAGGAGTGGGCCTGGACTTTGGGTGGCAGAGGGACAAGGGGCAACACTGGCTTTCTTCCTCCCTGAGGAAGGGGCACGGGAATGGGAAGGGCAGACTGGGTAGGACTTTGAAGAGGAAGGAGTGGACTTGGAGAGGCCAAGGGAAAGTTTAGGGACAAGACGGGGTGAGCCAGTGGGTTCAACCAAGTCAACACAGGAGAGGAAAAGCTTTTCAGGTGACGTTGGAGGGGTTTTGGAGACAGGTTTGGGAGTGGAGATTGAGGGAGTGGTGGTACGAGGTGTAGGTGTGCTGGATGTGGATGCAGGTGCCTGTTCAGTATGCTTATGTTTGGTGGCTGTGTTTGGAGTGGATGGGTGTGAACTTTTGTGTGTTTTGGGAGGAGGGGAGTGGACACAGTGGGAGAAGACAGGCTGCCAGTGTATATGGATGTCGTGTGGGTGTCTGCAGGTCTGGTGAGTGTGCTGCAAGTGTCTTTGAATGTAGTCGTGTTGAGTGCAGGTGTGGTGTCTGGGGTGCATGACTGGATGTCAGCTGTTTTGGTGACTGCAAGAATGGGGGCAGCAGCAGTGACTGAGGGTGCAGTGCAAGTGGGTGTGCATGGTGAGGTGAAAGACAGGGAGGCGAGGGAGGGGAACACAGTTGGGGAGGTGAATGTTGGTGTGTCTGCTTTGGATTGTTGGGTGTGAACCTGCATGTGGTGGGACGTGTGGTGATTATGTGTCTCTTTGTGCTTCTTCTGTGTTAATTTGGGTGCATGGCTGTCTGTATGTGTGCCTGGGATGGGTGAAGGGAGTGGGTTGCTGAAAGGGGTAGAGGTGGTGGGAGGGGGGACGGAGAGACCAGGGACACTGGCTGCTGTCAAAGAGGAGGCCAGAGCCTGAAAAGATCTCTGTAGGCCAGACATGGCACCGTGAATGCCTTCCAGGTAGGCATTGCATTGCAGCATCTCAGATGCCAGCCCCTGGATGGCATTCACAATGATTGTCAGACCTACAGAGATGTTTCTCAGGAGGTCAATAGCCTCCTCAGTGAGGGCAGCAGGGCTGACTGGGGCAGGAGAAGAGGTGCCTGAGGCAAAGGAGACGCCCACCCTCCTGGGTGAGCAGGCATGGGCAACTCTGTGGGGAACTACTGGGAGGGCGGTGATGGTATGGGGGGTGGCGGAAGATGTTAAAGAATTGGTAGGCCTGTAGGGGCCACCACCACCAGGGAGCTGCCATCGAAGGAGGTGTCAGAGTCACTACCTCCAGTGGCATTTGCCTCCCCCGTGGGACTCCCCTCGCCTTCCAACCCACTGGTCCCCTCAGCGTCGGTGGACTCTGCCTCCTGGGTCCAATGGGCTGCAGTATCCCCACTTGCCGGTGTCTCAGCTCCCTCGCCAGATGACGCTAATGCACACAAGGATACAAGAGCACGGGGGTGCAAAACAAGAAAGAAGTATGTGAATTCCAGGAAAAATATGCATGTTCGACACATACACTCCCACCCATCTCAGGCACTAACCCTCAGCAGACACAATATATGATATGAATGTGCCCCTGACTAGTAGGCATGATCCCACAGTACACTACATTACCATAACTCTGCTACACTTTGCAATGGGAAACAATGAGAGGCGATGCAAGACAACAAATCTGTAAATCCATGAGGCTACATTAAAACCAATAGCCCAAACAGGGGACTCCTCACAGGCCTACATTCCCAGCCATATATACCTAAGGACACTAGCCCGTGGACGGAGAGGGGGGCAGGACTGCAGGGACACACCTGTCTATGGGCCTGGCACCATAAGGCATGCACCCCATGGCACCTAACTACACTCATCATAGTAGCATCATAAAAGTGTTGGTACTCACCCCTTTGTGGCTGCTGTGCGCCTTCAAGCGCCCATCCAAATCCGGATACGCCACTGCCAGAATGCGGGCCATTAGGGGGGTCAGGGTCCGATGGGCAGCCCTCCCTTGTTGGGAGGCTGTCCCCAGCTGGGCCTCTCCGGTCTTCTGGGCCCAGCACCTCAGGTCCTCCCCACTGCTTCCTGCAGTGGGTGCTTTGCCGGTTGTAGACCCCCATGGTCTGCACTTCCTTGCCGATGGCTTGTCACAATCCTTTCTTCTGATGGGCGCTTACCTGCATGGGACACACAGAGTAAAGAAACAGATGTCAGTGTGGGTGCCCCATACACAAATGCCATGGCAGTACTACCTGACATAGCCCATGGAGGCATACGTATAAACAATAGCAAAGCCAAAAACTGCCAGACACACTATGGGGAAGCATTCACATAGCCAACAAAAACAAGTACAAGCATCTGCCACATTCACACACATTCAAGAAGGACAAATAGCAACTCACCTGGTCATCTGGTCGCCCATACAGCTTTGCATATAGGGGTAGGACCCTGTCCACCAGCTTTTCCAGCTCCTCCGTGATGAAGGTCGGGGCCTGTTCCCCTGTAGCACGTGCCATCAGGACACAGCAGCACACACAGTTGAGTTCATCCCTACTCGAGGTGCAGGAGGCAAGGGCATGGCAAAATGGTGGTATATACCGCGGCGGTGTGCACTGTCACCGCCAGCGGAGATCATGATTGTCCCTGCTTGACCATTGACGACAATGTTATCCAATGATCATGTGCACAGTGGTAAACACCGCCTACTGCCAAGACGACTAACATCAGCAGAATTAGGACATTTCCTACACTACACTACCTGTATGGCAGGGGGCTGCCATTTTGCATCCACCACAACTTCAGAGCCCGGCCAGGGTCCTAGTCCATGGTTCCATCCCCTATCACCTTTGTCGAATGCTGTTATAATTACTGGTCCTCCTCATAGAATCATGGTGGGAAGTGTGCCTACACTGTGATGCAATAAAACATATACACCTCACCACACATTACCCTGGCAGGATTAGCACATTCTTTGTGTCTGTGTGAGGGACAATTGTGTCACATGTGCAACATCGAGGAACCTTGTTATGGAAGTGTATGGCCCAACTCAATGTGTCTCTCTTCCTCCCCCATAGGTACAGACCCATGTGGCGAGGGAGGGCCCCATCTGTTACAGACCCCTGGTAGATCTGGCCACCATGGAGGAACGTCACATCATTATCAATTACCGCCAGAATCGACACACAATCTGGGAACTCTGCACACAGATGGAGCCTGATCTGATGCCAGCTAATAGGAATCGCCATGCCATACTGACAACTGCGCAGGTACTATCTGTGCCACATTTTTTGGCCACAGGCTCATTCCAAGTGACAGTGGGCATGGCAGCCGGTGTATCTCAGCCAATGTTCAGCCACATCCTGTCTAATTTTTTTAATTCATTTGTGCAACACCTGCAAAGTTATGTCCAGTTTCCCCCAAAGGGCTGATCTCACCACCATTAAATCAGGATTCTATGCTTTTACAAATATCCCCCATGTGATAGGTGCCATTGATGGTCCCCACATAGCCCTCATACCCCCAAGAGTAAATGAACAGGTGTTCAGAAATCGTAAAACCCTTCACTCCATTAATGTCCCTTTGGTGTTTCCTGCTGCTCAGTACATTTCTCATGTCAACACAAGGTTCCCAGGATCAGTCCATGATTCCTTTATGCTGAGAAATGGCAATGTGCCATACATGATGGGACAGCTACAGGTGGACAGAGCTTGGTTCTTAGGTGAGTGTGTATGAAACTGTATTAGTAACATACCTGACAGGCAGGCTGTATGCAAGTAGAAAGTGTGTGTTTTAACCCCCTTTCACCCACTTTTCCAGGGGATTCTGGCAACCAAACATGCAGTGGCTCCTGACACCTGTGAGAAATGCCAGGACAGATACAGAAATCCATTATAATGAGGCACATGGTTGCACTAGGATGGTGATTGAGTGTACCATAAGGCTCCTGCAGGCAAGATTTTGTTGCCTGTATCTCTCTGTAGGATCATTGTGCTATGGCCCTGACAAGGTGTGTCAGATAGTGGTGGCCCAATGCATGCTGCACAACTTGGCTGGGAGGAAAGCTATCCCTCTTCTGGAAGAGGAGGATGCTGTCTATCCATGCCTTGCACCTCAGAGGATAGATGAGAGTGATGGAGAAGAAGAGAGGGGAAGACATCAACTCCAGAACCCAGCTAATCGAGCTATACTTCCAGTGACCATCAGGTACATTTTCTATTGTGAAAATTAGTTTACTGCATTGTTTCAGGGTGACTTATGGACTAAGTACCAACACAGCGCTGTGTGTCCTTGGGTATGTTTCACTAAGGTGTTTGTTATGTTATTAAGCACATCTCATAGTTACCTGTTTGCAGTGTTGATAGTGGTTAGAATCAACATCCCTCAGGCAGTGTACTTGCCTGGAGTAGGTCGGCATTCTTCATTATGAGCCATAAGTGTTATTTGGGCAAGGGCACACTATTCTTCCGGCATGGTGATGGGTGCAGAAAGCACTTTTCAGGTGCCAAACTACATCACAGTATGATAGAAATTGTGCCAGGTCACATATTGATAATATTATTGATGACCCAAGTGATACTTGTGCACTCTCCACTATGTTGCAATTGGTGAATTGTGTGTGTCGGTACATCAGAAATGGGAATTGTTAAGTATTGTGTTTGAACAGTGCAGTACTGATTTGTAACATTTACCTTGCAGACAGATGCTGCTGCGGTGCCCCTTACTAGTGACGTGGCTACTTTATGAATGAAGAAACAGATGTGGGTTACAGCAATGGAATGTTCAGTATGAAATACATCAAACACTACAGTCTGTTAGACCCCCTCCTGCAATAAAAGTGGCATTATGATGGAAATAGGCTAATACATAGACATTACCATTTGATTGCGTATATTAAATAAAGACAGATATTTTGTGTGTGCAAGTGTATTTATTTGAAGATAATACATATATGTGTTATGGGACAGTGGAAGGGAGTGGGCACAAGCTGAACAATATACTCAGGTACATTTCCACAGCTGTTGTAAGCACAGGGGCAGAGTCCATGGGGCCCTTGGAAGATGGTGAAATGGCAGAGGCATGTCAACAAGGTAGCTCAGTGACACACAAAGGAGACAGTTCAGGGCAGAGTCACTTCCTGGTGGTGGGCTTGTTCTTGGCTGGTGTTTCACTGGCGTGTCTGGGTCTGAGGCCATGTATGCGAGGGGGAACCTGGGCTGCAGGGGAAGGGGTGCTGGTGTCCTGTGGGTCTTCTGCCAGTGCTACCAGTCCACTAGCTGCTGCAGATGTAGATGGCCGGGCAGTGTATGGCTAGTGGAAGGGGCGTGTGGGTGGGTGAAGGACTCACGTTGGATGTTGGTCTGGCGCTGCAGCACCCCTGCTATGGAGGCCATGTAAGCACTGAGCTGTTTTCATTGCTCAATGGCCTCCTGATGGTGTGCTACATGCAGCCTCTGATTCTCCCCCAATTTGGCCAGGATCTGGGACATCCTGTCCTGGGAAGGGTAGTATGCTCCGAGGACCTCATCAATAGCCTCCTGGGCAGCAGCATCCCTCCTTGTGCCACCCCCCTGGGCCACTGATACCCTCCTACTGGCCCTAGCCCCCTGTGCTGTGTCCCCTGCACAGGTCTGGCAGTCCCAATTGCACGGGGCCCTTCATCATCCTGCCTGGTGGCGGGTGGAGACTTTGGCCTCTGTACAGGTGGGCAGACAGTCCGTGGCCCGGCTGGTGTTGGGGCGTTGGGCCAGAGCTGATGGTGGTGGCTGAGTGGTACGGGTGTCAATGGTGTCCTCGTTGGGGCTTCCGGAGAGTGACAGTCCAGGACTGTGGGCTGGCCCAGGGATTTTTTCTGTGTCCAGACATCCCTCCGCACTCTCCTGAGTGGAGCCTTCGTCTTCAGGTCAGGTGGAGGACTGGCACTCCTTGATGTCTCCATCCGGGTGGCATGGGTGGTGGTGCCTGTGTGTGAGAGAATAGAGATGTGGGTGTCCTGCATTTTCTTGTGCATAATGGTGTGTGTGTTTGTGTAGTGGCAGTGCTGTATGGGATATGGCAGTGGAAGTACTGTCCCTTGGTCTCATAGGGGTAGTTTGGGTATTTATCTGGGGGTCGATTGCATTCGTCTTGTATGTCTCCTGTCTACTGCTCCCTATACAGTCCTTGCCATATGCCTTGCAGCACTGGTCACAAGTAATTGGTGGTTACATTCCCATGTAGTAGCATGCAGGGTCCCTTCATGTTCTTTTTGATGCATTTAGTGAGGGGGGGTGGTGCATTCTGGGTGTTGAAGTGCTCCTGACATTACATGCATGGGTTGGTGACTGTGTACAGGGGGCTGGTTAGTGATTTGTATGGGGGTTGTAGACATGCAGGAAACATGGATAGGAGTGTTTGGTTGTTGTGGGCTGTGTAGGGGATGGAGGCATGGTGGTAGTTAGAGGAATGTGGTGATACATATATTACAAGTGTGGTGACTGTTAGGGTATTGTATTTGACTTACCCAAGACCTGTTCTCCATGGAGTCCAGTGCGGCCCTCCGGGTTCAGGATAGCCAAGACCCTCTCCTCCCAGTGGGAGTATTCGGGGCAGAGGTGGGGGACCACCGCCAGTCTTCTGTACCGCGATGTTGTGTCATGATGCCATGAAACGTACCATGCCCGCAGGTCATTCCATCTCTTCCTGATGTCATCCCTTGTGCGTGGATGGTTTCCCACACCGTTGACCTTGTTGACTATTCTCTGCCATAGCTCAACCTTCTTGGCCAAGGGCATCTGCTGCACCTGTGGCCCGAATAGCTGTGGCCTGACACCGAGTATTTCATACACCATGGTCCTTAGATCCCTGTCAGTGAAGCGGGGGTGCCATGGTGTGTGCTGTGGGTGGTATGTTGTAGATGAGTTGGTGACAGTGCTGTTGTGTGGTTGAATGTGTGGTTTGTGATGGTGGGTGTGCAGTGTTTGAGTTTTAGTGGTGTTTTTGTGTGTGTGTGTGTGTGTGTGACTTGTGTGATGGTTTGTTCAGTGTATGCATGTTGAGGTGTCAATATCGACATTGCAAAGGATTGTGAGGTGTGTATGTGTGTGTTTTATAGTGGTGTGAATAGGTGGGTGGATGTGTGTCAGGTGTGTGCTTTTCAAATTTGCCAATGTGTGCATTTGTTGTTGGCGGTCCCATTGCTTACCGCAGCGTTCCGTACCACCAATGGTCGTTCGACATCCACTCACCGCCGCGCTGATTTGTGCATCAATATTTGGTGGGTGTGGGGTTTGTATGCGTAGCGGGTAATGTGTACTGCATTTCTGCTGTCGTTGGCCCTGGCGGTGGGTGGAGGTTGTCAATTATTTGTCCGTCTGTGTTTTGGGCATCATTATACAGTGGTATGCAATATGCCTTCACTGGCGGTCTTTTGTTGGCCATCAGCACTGGGGTTGGCAGTGTTTTGCCGCCAAGTTTGTAATGGCTGCCCAAGTGTGAAAAGCTGTCTTCCACTCATCTCACCCCCCTCACTCGCACCAGTTGATAGGCACCCCGTAAATCTAATTTAGTAAATACTTGAACATCCTTCACTTGATCCAATAAGCTGGATATAAGAGGTAAATGATAACAGTTCTTGACAGTTCAAGTTTTTTTTGCTTAGTTATTAAAATCCATTGCAATATAATTTATTCACCCCAACAAGACTATTAAATAACTTTAATTTAAAATTCATCTTTCATTTCTTAAAACTATCATTAAACGAACTAGTTCCCTAGTAAGATGCAGATCATTATAAAAATCATAAACTGCCAGATGTTTAAAATGATCAATTATAAAAATGTATAACCTACTTCTACTTTCTTGGTTCTGTGGCCATGAATTTCTTCTCCAAGCTCCTGAAGAATTCTGCAAACGCACAATTAAGTGCATGGGTGGCCTGGTTAAAACATGCCCCCGCTGCCTCTCTACAGGTTTTTATCCCTATCCTAACGGGCACCTTGTGCATAATTGTGGGATGTTCATTTACGAAGCATGTGCTTCACCGCACAGTCTGCATTGTTCCCCATGCTCCTTTCTTTGCCCAGGTGGGTAGTGTTCTAAAACTGGGATGACCCCAAACATGAGTTTTTGAAATTGCTTGTTTGTATGAATGCTATGGGTTGAAGCTAAGTAGTGTCGTATTGGCTCTCATTATAACAATGAGGCTGCTAGATTTGGACGCCAGCACCACCGGATTTTGGGAAACTGACTCCAATCCCACACCGTGTGACAACTGTTGGCCTAATCCTTCCAGACAGCTAGCAGTGCCTCACCAGTACCCAAGAGTAGAGGTGATTTTTGGCAGCCATGTGCATGACATTCAGACTTCTCAGGGAAATTGTGGTGGAACAGATTTTACCCTTTTCTCTCAATTACATTTGTCTCACACATGCAAAGACAAACAGAAGCAGGGCTTGGTTCAAGTAATGTTATTGAATCAACTGCATCCTAGGGAAAAAAGCATGCATTGCAATAATTAGTATAATGAAACAGGACACTAGCAGAGCAGTGACAAAAAAGTGAAACATAAGAAACGTCCCACCATAATGTCACAATGTTAGGTTTTAGAATTCTTACCTACACCACTAAGGTTCTATACTAGAACACAGAAGTGTTAGCCCTAATCCACCCTTCAGGACTCCCTGGAAAGACACCATCCCCATACGTGAATATGATACTAGCAAAGAGGGCTGTTTGTCTACCGAGAGTCTTCTCCCATGTAGGCAGAAAAGATGTGTAGTGTCAGCAGACAGCTGCAATCAAGCAAACAGCATGCGATGGCATCTTCTGGCTGGAATTTCACTTTAACATATGGGAGCAGAGAGGTGTTTTTATAATAAAACATCTGATGTTCTGAGAATATTGCCCTAACATACGAATATGTATGTTTCCATGAAACAACATGGAATATGATGTTCTGCTTTGTACGGACAACATTATCTTGAACAGCCTTGAGCAAGATGTCATGCTAAGAAATTAAAATAATTTCCATGTGAAAGGACAACAGATAAAGGAACAGAAACACTGCCAGTGAATGAGGCTTCCACTAAAATAAAAATAAAAATATTTTCTAGGCTAAAAGGCACAAGCTGCAGGCCTATGGCTAAAATAACAGGCCCATATAATTATGCTAAAATAACCTCACATTACTCTCCCCGTGTTGGTTCAAAGTGTAGAGGACAGCATAAATGTACTATGATAAAATAAACTAAAATATGTACATAAGTGTCCTAGTTGACAAGCAAACTACACTGAAGCAGGCAAAATAAAAATGATCAATTTAGAATATAAAAATCTTGTGAAAAAGCTGAATGCCAACATTATCTCAAAAGTCAGAGTCATTTTGACAATCGCCAATTACATCTATGACAATTGAATCAAGGAAGGATCCCACTTTGGCAGGTGTTAATGTTACCAAATCGGTGCCAAAGAAAAACCAAAGAGCACTTGTGATCCAAAGCCTCAGCTCCAGCCAGGGTGGCAGCATTCCCTGTAGTGCCAGATGTTAAGGTATTGAGAGCCACTTGATTGACAAAGGGGGCTCATTGGAAGCTTCCCGTAGCAAATGCACCCTCAGCATGCATGTCTGGTAATGAGCCCTCATCAAGAAAATCAACAGATCAGTGTCCAATGAAAGTAAGCACTGCATAGAAAGACACAATTGCAGTGCACATTTGAAAAGGCACAAAGGGCAATGAAACACAGGCTGCACACATTCCAGGACCAGTCTAAATGATAAAGACCAGTTGCACTCCAGTTCTTCAAGGAGTGGTGCTCCGAAATACTGCATCATGCGTTCATGACATAGTTTCGCTGGTGGAAATACCATCAGTCCTCCTTGCTGTGATGGGACAACCATTGCGAATACAAAATAACAACAGCAAAATGCCACCAATAAAGGCCAAAGTAATTGGGAATTCCTAAAAATTGCCCCAAAATATTGAGTGTATGGCTGAAGATATTATACTAAATATAGACGTAAAGGTGCTGACGAACCCAGAACCAACAGCCTTAAAGAAATGTACAATCCCTGCAGTACTAGACACGTTGAATATTCATCCCACGAGTTCACCAAAGTATCTCCAAAAGTTTGTATTTAAAAGGGAGTGTTTGTCTGCAGATGCTACTTGGAGCGGATAGGTCTTGCAGACAGATGCCAGTGCTACATGTTTCTGAAACAATATACTTTTACTCTGCTTAGATTGTCAAAATGTACATGGAAAGTAGCAATATGAGGCCAAATGTTTGCTATTTTTGTCTCTTGCGTGGGATGGAAAAGTATGTTATTGCAACAAGTAACAATTTTGGAGACTCAAACTACATAGGTAATTCTGGATTGCATTCCACAAGAGATCTCACTGTTTAAAAGCACATAACATCTATTTGAGAGCACCTGGAATGCTGGTCGAATCAAGGGGACATGAACTCCCTTCAGATAACAAGCCAAATTTGCTGCCAAAACATTACATGCTCTGTGCAAGGACAACTGTTTACAAACCATTGAATGGCTCACAGAAGTCTTGCATTTGCTACCGCTAAGACAGCCCTCTTTCAAGCCATTGAAACATTTGTATGAGAAGGGTACCTTCCCCACCTGATGAATGTAGCTATCTCCTTGTCATTCATATCTGCCTACTGGAATGTGTTTCAAGCACAATGTGAACTGTAGTGTTGAAATAGGCAGATTGACAACCTCATGAAATAACTATACAGCAGATGGAATTTCTGCCACAGTAAAAGGCAGCTTTTCTAACTTTGCGATATTCAACATAAGTTGCTTCTTTCTTAGCCATTATTTGTTGCTGTTTCATCAAATTAAATGCGGCAAACATGTCTTTTGATCATAACATATTGCCATGGAATACAACCACTTTTCAATGTCTGTAGTGTACAACCCGACTGCATAATGGACCTAAGTTGACTCTGTTTGTGTTGTAAGGATGACATGTATGTGCGGTCAGACAAGGTGTCAATCCCATTATCTACAACGGCTAATGCGTTCTCTAAGTTTTCCTGATCTATCTGCCTCAATCAGGCAGTGGCTTCTTGTTGTGAAAGTTTCCAAATTATGTTGTAAATTGCAGATAAGAAGCGCTTTTTACGTTGTCTCAGGGGCCTAACAGAAAATCTGTTAAGTCTGTGTTATTTGACAGGAGACTAAGGTGTTCTTTTACAGCGTCTAGTGAGGAACATTTTAACCATTGCTGGCATAACTTCCCTACAATGTATGTTGTCACAATACTCGAATGTTCTCATGACACATAAAGAGGATCTGATCTGTTCGCTCTAAACCCCCCCAGTTGAGAACAAAACAGGCATGACAACCATGTGTGTCCACTGGCCACAATAACCATCCGCCAGGACTTGAAAGTGTTGTATTAAATGTTCCTTTCTGGACCCATCTGTCGAGCTGTTCTTCAGTTGCATTAATGTGTTTTTGCCATTTATAACATTTTGTGGGAGTAGAGATACTGGGCGCATTCGATTCTTTAATCTTTGCCAAGCTTAGACAACTCATCTGCTGCACTGCGTCATTCAAAAATATCATTTGTAAAGGTATCAGGCATGCTCTAAATAAAGCTTACCTCCCTATATTTGCCACTTTTTAATTCCCCAAACACTCTTTACTTCAATCTACTTTTTCCAATATTCATTGCCTTCTATAGCCAACCAGGAATCAAAGGAATCAGAATAAATCAATTTTGTGTCTGTTCATTGTGCATTTCCATTGTAGGCAATGTAAAATAATAAGACTCAGCATTCTGAACATTATGCCCAGAATATTATGCAAACTTTTCCATGTATATTTTAGAACTACCCATTGGTGGGGTAGGACAATGTTCCCATTGTGTATAATTAAAAACAGCCTTCAGGATGCTAGCTCCATAAATAAAATGATGTCCATAATAATTATAACAGAATATATCTTCATCATTTTTTTGTTTGGTAAATATCTTCACTTTCAAAAACAGTAAAATACTCCAGCTCAGAAAGCACAGAATCAACTGTTTTTACAATTCAGTCATCAGAATCAAACCCAGGTGTTATCACATCACTCAATGAAAGTTTGCAAACAAATGGAATTTGAAGAACCTCCGTTGGTCCAAATATATCATAAGATATTTATCCAAAACAATCCCATCAGGAATTGGTATAGCTGAAATGTTCACTAGGGACAAGTCTTGACAGAACTTTTGGGGGAAAGATCCGGTTTTAGGACTTCATCCACCAGTTCGCCTGCAGAGTTTTCAGGAAGATAATGACTATGTATGAGTAAGAAACAGACAATGAC
The DNA here is from genome assembly GCF_031143425.1 of Pleurodeles waltl. Taxonomy (NCBI): domain Eukaryota; kingdom Metazoa; phylum Chordata; class Amphibia; order Caudata; family Salamandridae; genus Pleurodeles; species Pleurodeles waltl. Next base: position 287,992,830 of record NC_090448.1, on the reverse strand, counting down.
AAACCCAATCCAAAGAAGGAAGGCAAGTGCAGTTAGTATGAGCCATAAATAGTTCCATTGATGAATAAATAGTTAATTGTGAGCAAATTGATCAGCTTATGTGATCTTGACAATGGCGTTGTGGGAAAAGTGGATGAGTCGGTGAGTCATTGATGTCAGCAAAATATCCAGAAGCAGTGTGTACAAAGACTTGAGCCGTGTTTGGAAGTGGAGAACTGGCAGAAGTCTCCCTTGGTGGTTTGTAGCAAATGAATCCATCAGTTTGAGTCAAACTTGAGTAGAATTGCTCGGTATTTTGGACGGTTCTTGTTGCAGAAGAAGCTAGTTATACTAATGAAAGATCATTTTCCACCTTTTCCAAGGTAGGGGAAGTGTCAGCGTCAATGCTTAACACCTGTAGAGGAACTTCCTGGTCTGCAGAGGGAGGGATTCAGGAAACACCCAGAAGTCTTCTAGGTCTGCTGTGTAGGATCGGCCACATGGTGTAACTTGATATTATCAATGGAGACAAAGCAGTTTTCCTTTGACCTAGGCAGTTCTGGTACTCTGTATTCCCACGACTGGGTAGGAAGGACCAAACTCTTTTTTCACAACAATCTTTTCTCTTACTAGATCTCCATCTTTCAGAATCCAGCTGTTAGTTGTTGTTGGTGCATCCCTTATTCCCAATGAGGCGGCACAGGCAGATGTGTTTTTATCACTGTTTCTGCAAGACAGAGACACATTCATTAGTGTGAAAAGGTGTATCTTCCGCCTCTGCGCCACAGCCGCCAAGATCTGGAAAATGCATTTATGTTCCAAACAGCACCTCATATGGGGTGTGTCCTCCAGGGACCTTCTGGGCACATTATTAAGTGTTCGCTGGACTCCATACAGGTGATTAAGCCAACTACGACCCGTGCCTAATACTCTTTCTGTTAAGAATTGTTTTAAGTCTCGGTTCTTCTGTTCTACTACACTGTTACCCTCAGGATGGTAGGGGGATGAGAATTGAAGTTGAACCTCTAATGAAGCTATGGTGTCCCAGGATGCCCTTGAGGCAAACGCAGGGCCCTGGTCCACATGGAATGTTGCATTTGCATATGTCCTTGCAAATCTATAACAACAGTTCCCATCAGCTGATTGTTCTAACCATACCCATGGAAATCTGGAGCATGGGTCAATAGCGAATAAAATGTATTTGCATGCAGCATCAGGTATCAGTGGACCACAATGGTCCATATATACACATTATGGCGGTTTGTTTGAAATATGAAGGGGTGTCTGTGGTAGGCTTTTGACAGTTGACCCTTTTATTTGCTGACAGATGTCACAGCAAACAACATACTGTTTTGTCTGCTTGTATAGACCTGGCTACCAATACCATTTATGGGCTGAAGCAACTCCCTCATCTGCCAATTTTATCAACTCAGATCTTTGGTCTGGGTTGAGGATCACACAATCACCAACTCCTGGTATTGTTACTAAGGTATTCAGGCTAGTTATGTGGTAGGAATACTTGGCAGGATATGCTTTTGGCAATGGCTTGCCGTCAGACAAAGCTTTCACAGCAGTAAGTGTTTCATCATCTTGCCTCATTTGTGAACGAGTAATTGCAGCAACAGAAATCCATACCTACTGTTGTCTTGGCCGCTTCATCAGCCAAGGTATTGCCTGTGAAGTGTATTCCTACATGTTGATGTTCCAATGTATGAACTACATTGGCATTGGGTAGCGTCTCTTTTATATCTGCTACTTTCCCCCACAGTAACCTGTGTTTAATGGTGTTGCCTTTTTAATCTCCGAACCCAGTACGACACCAGTAATGCAGATGTTCATTGAAGGACTGGACACAGTAATATGAATCATAATCTATTAATGGTAGTTGTTCTGGATCCGTGTGTTTCAGTGCCATCACCAGAGCATTAAGCTCTGCTAGTTGTGCTGTACCGTCCCCTAAGGTCTGTGTGTAAGTATCTTGTGGACAGAATTTGCCATCTTTCATGTAGCCACGCACAGCCACGCAAGCAGAGGAGTACTGATGTTTAGTGTCTACGGTTGGTTGATCTGAACCATCAGTGTAAATAATTGTTTGGTATTGATCAATAGGCAAAGTGTTTGCTGGTGTTAGATATTCCATTTCGTATTGAAGGAATTCTTGAGTCTGTAATTTTGGGCCAAAAATGGAATCTACATCAGTGGCTGTCAGAGACGTTGCCTATTGGATCTAGCGTGGATGGAATGCTGGCTTTTGTGACAGCCTCAAAGGCTGCGACAATTATGTGTTTCCCCTGAGCGAGAGGTCTCTCTTTAATGACAGCCATCTGAACAGCTGTCAGAATCTTCTCTGTGGGAGCAAAGTGCAGTTCCTCATTGGAATACAAATGTAATTTGTATGCTATAGGGATGGTATCGCCCTCATTGAATGTTACAGAGGTGAAGCCGATGGCACTAGCAATTACTCTGATGTCCAAGTGTTTTGTTGTCCCTTGTGTATAAATGTTTTGCTGCAAGCATATCTTGTTGCAATGCTCTGAGAATGCATATGTGTTAGACTGTCCAATATTTACTTGAAAAGTCGAGGTGTATTAAATCATATAATGGTTTAATACATTGCGCATAATCTGAAATGGAAGTTCTGCCAAGGTTTAAAAAGCCCAATAATGACTGGAGCTTTATTACTGTATTTGGTGATTGCGATTGAGCGTATTTTTCTAGAAAGTGGGGAGCTAGGCTCTTTCCTTCAACAGATAACTCGTATCCCCAAAAAAAGGACACTGAGAAAGGCAATTTTTGTTGAATTTGTAGCCGAATTTGGCAAATCCTACAACAATGCGGGCCACCCATCTTAGATAATGAAAAAGATCATCATCCTAAGGTAGATGTCATCTACATAGGACAATGCCTCAGGGTCAATGTCGAATAAAATGGATGTTACACATGCTGAGAACAGATCAGGACTGTTCTTATACCCTTGTGGGAGCCTACAAAAACATTTCTGCGAGCCTAAAGCACTAAATACTGTTAACTCCCTACTTTCAGGCACTATATTGGCAGAGGAAGCTGTTGGAAATATCAAACATTGTTTTTTATTTTTTGCGTACTGTTTTGTTACCGAAGGTTGTCCTGTGTGCATTTTGAACAAAATATGTGCGTGTATGACTGTTTAAATGTCTGTAATCTAAGACTATTCTATATGAATGGTCCGGCTTAGCAACAGGAAATAGGGTGTTATTCATTGGTGAGATGGAAGGCTCAATTACACCCTGGTACTCTAACTGTGTGAGGATCTCTCTCACGTGTGTTTTAGCCTCATGCTTAATAGGATATTGAGGCTGAGGCCCTTATATCATAATTGGTATTATGTGGCATGGAGAATCTTTATCCCATCCCATATGATTGCGATTCAGTACAGGGGCATGTGCCAGTGCCCAATCAAATCCTTAACTCTATAAGAACTAGGGGTGAGAAAAAAGGTTTAATGATTTGTTCCCCTGTGGGAATTCATGGAAACTTCTGTCAGCCAATCTTTTTCGGCCAATTACATATCATAAATGCCAGTTAGTGATTCCCAGAATGATATCAATCGTGCACTCAATGTCTCCTATAATTGTATTTTCATTTTATACATCCAATTGGGAGGGGAGATGCGCTTATCTACAGTTTCGACTTCTAAACAGTCATCAGCTGCTTTCACCTCCAGATGCTCAGGAAGATTCCGGCCAACTATTGTGACCTCTGTTGCACTGTCTAGCATATCAAGTGCCCAATTCCTGTTTTTCAGTAAAAATCTCATCTTGCGTGCCATTTCTTCAAGAAATAGCTACCACCTTCTTTTTTTTAAATTGTGTTTTTTGTTGTGGTAGTTTTTCTTCTTTTTTAATTGAAACTTCTGAAGAGCATTGTGAATCTTTTTTCGGTTTCACATACTCTGTTCTGAATGCCCACCTCACTCACTACATTTATCCTCTGAGTCCTGAAAGGAACAAGATTGATGTGTATCAACATATTGATATCTATCAGGAGTTTTTATATTATCCCTATTTCTTAAGTTATAGCACCTCTCAGGAGTCTCTGAATGTGGATATTCTCCCCTATCTTTTTTAGGAGTTTGTTTTTGTTTGTCCTAGCATTTTTGGAACCCTCAGCTGCTTGCTTGGTAGACTACTTGTTGGATTTACCTTGTAATTGTGGTTTATTAGGAATGGCTCCTAAACTATCCCGACCTATACTTGAATAGGTTTCGGCAGTAATTTTAGGCAGCTCATGTTCTTGATCCTGTGGAGGAACATCACAGAGCTGCATGCGTACTGCCAAAGCTACTGCTTCCCCTTTAAGGTTACTTATTATTATTGAGGACGCTGTAGCAAAATTTCTCATTAATTGTATCCCCATATCCAGGGCTGGGGCAGCCCCGTATTCATCTTGAATTTGTTTTAACACTTCTGGAAGATTGGCAAGTGTTGGTGTACCATGTGTGGTAGTGTGAAGCGCAGCAAATACCATGCCCAAGTCATGCAGTTATCCACCAAGGGTACCATCCCAAATGGCAAGCACACAGTGAGAATTTCGTGCTTATCTTGGGAAAACACTGCTTCTAGCAAGTTTATTTTTTGAGCTAACGGAAATGGAATTTCTTCACATTTTGCAGGTTCCTTACCCATAATCAAACGCACCATCATAGGGTTAATGCCTGGTGTGATTGTGTGCGGTTGTGATGGAGAAGCTTGTGTTAGGTTAGTATTTCATGTTTGCATTACAAATTGTACTAAGTATATTTTTGCTACAAGCTCAATGTATAAGTGGCAAACCTCAGCTACTGCCAAGTGCCTATATTAGGATGTGGTATGTATGTGCCCAACTGTGGCCAGGGAGGACCTTCATTGCTCAAAGGATCTAGCTTAACATGAAGTGTTGTATGTGGTAGGGTGCCATCAAGCCAGTTTTGAAATGGTCTTGAAATGATAAAGGTTTTTATATGTATGCATATGCTCTGTATTGTGCAAGTGCATTAGCATGCCTATAATGATGAAATGTATTGCTGATCCCATCAACTGCAGGAAAATTAACCCTAGAGTTAAATATTTCTGTTCTATAAGTTAGATGTGCCTCAACTACAAATGTAACAGCACCCTCCTGGACTGGGAGTCCTTTATTTAATAAATGACTATTGAAGGGGGCCTCGTGTTTACTGCAATTACCACCTGTTGTGGATTTGCCATGTAGAATGCACTTGTTCAGATATAAGGACACCAAGTGGGGATTGATCCTTTTAAGGTTCAAGCTTGAACAATCTACAGTTGTAAATAGGTGCTATCTATCCAGCTGAGGAGGAAATTCACAATACCACAAATGTCTCTGTATATAGTATTGGGATGCCTTTAGCACGTAGTAGGGCAGAGATCCATAACTCAGTGCATGACCAAACGCTGAGCCCATTTTGCTTTGGCTCTCACTATAACAATGAGACTGCTGGATTTGGCTGGCAGCACCACAGGATTGTGAGGAACTGAGTCCAATCCCACACCATGTGACAGCTGTTGGCCTAACCCTTCCAGCCAGCTAGCAGTACCTCATTAGTACCCAAGAGTAGAGGTGATTAGTGGCAGCTGTGCGCATGACATTCTGACTTCTCAGGAAAATCATGCTGGAACAGACCTTACCCTTTTCCCCCAGTTACATTTGTCTCATACATGCAATGACAAACAGAAGCCATACTTGGCTCAATGAATTTTATTGATCACCTGCATCCTCAATAAAAAGGCACATTCTGCAATGATTAGGATAATGAAACATGATAATAGCAGAATGGTGACGAAAAAAGTGAAACACAAAGAAAAGTTCCATCATAGTGTTGAATGCTAGGTTCCTACTGACACCACTAAGGTTCTATACTAGAGCACAGGAGAGTTAGCCCTAATCCGCCCTCAGGACCTCTTGGGGAGACACCAACCCCCATATCTGAATATGGTAGTAATGAAGAGGGCTGTTTCTCTACTAAGAGTCTAGGCGGAAAAGATGTCTAATCTTAGCAGGCAGCTGCAATCAAGCAAACAGCATGCAATGGCAACTTCTGGCTGGAATGTCCCTCTAACGTATTGGGGACAGAGAGCTGTTTTTATAATAAAACATCTGATGTTCTGAGAATACTGCCCTAACTTAAGAATAAATATGTTTTCATGAAACACAGGGAATGTGATGTTCTGCTCTGTACCGACATTATCGTGTTCAGCCTTGAGCAAGCACAGAATAAAGATGCTGTGCTAAGAAATTAAAATAATTTCCTCGCGAAAGGCCAAAACACATAAAGGAATAAAAACATTGCAACAGAATGAGGCTTCGGCTAAAATTATAAAATTATTTATTTTCTAAGTTAAAAGGTGCAAGCTGCAGGCCTATGGATAAAATAAAGTGCCCATAAAATGATGCTTAAATAACCTAACACAGCAGCTTTCAGGGGATAGTTTCTTATAATTACTGAGAATCAACCATCCATGTCTCCCCCTTGCCAGATCCTGTTTATCTTCCAATATCAACTTTATCGTTATATATATATATATATATATATATATATATATATATATTTTTTTTATTTTTTATTATTGCATCTCAACTTCTGGGGCCAGATGGATAAGAGGTCTAAAGTGGCGAGTGCTCTATGTAGGTAGATCCTCATAAAAGATATATCCCTCCTCTGTATCTCCATTCAGAGATGACAATTCAATGAGCCCTCTTTCACAAGTCAAAGGCTTTGGCAGCAGTTCACAAAAGCATCGGTCTACCGAAGGTTTGTTTGACCAGGCCAAACTCTGGTCTGATTTGCGCTGAGGACACATGCTTTGGGAGATGGAGACCTACTTTATAAATTCTTAAGACTGTAGGTCAAGCATCGTACTGTCACAGCCCCACAAGGCCTCACTCTGGTAGGCTAACGTAGTCGGGATTCTTGATTGGGACACCTGTAATATCGGCTTAAAAGAGGAGCCTTTCATCTTCTTTTGAAGTAATACCAGACCAGCTCCAAGTGCTTTTCCTTTCCTCCTTCTTCCATTTAGGCAGCAAATCTTCCATTGGAACTAATTAAGACTCCCAGATAATTCTAGACGTCTGTTTGTTCCCAGGTAATAATTTATTTTTCCTTTGGAAAGTAAGTAATCTGGACTTTGACATATTAATAGTTAGCCCATTTTTCTTTGAATAGAAAAGAGTTGCGTCCAAGAGACGTTGAAGACCCACTTTTGTCCTGCTTATCAGGACTAAGTCATCTGCATACAGGAGGGTTGATGTCACAATCTTCCCGGTTTTGGTGTGTGGCTGTTTACCTCATGTAATAGTTGCAGAAGATCTGCCAGAAACAAGTTAAAAAGAGCCATGGTCAATATGCAGCCCTGCTTTAGGCCTTCTGTTGTTGGTATACACTTGGACAGACGAAAACCATCACCAAGTCTTATCCTAATCCAAGTATCAGCATGCAGCATTTTTAGTGTTTTTGAATGACCATCAGGTATATTCCAGCCTTCAAGTTTTGGCCACAATCTATTCTGGCTCACCTTGTCAAAGGCAGATTTATAGTCTATAAAACACAGATATATAGGCTGCTTGTATGACATTGCACAGTCGCTTAAACAGGGCAAGGACCATGATGTTTGTTAGGGTTCTAGTTTGTTTAGTAAAGCCTGTCTGGTTTGGAGGTATAATTGATGTTCTTCCACCCAAAATTGCAACTCCTCCAAGATGATTCCTACAAAGTATTTCACTTCATTATCAATTAATGCCACCAGACGATAATTCCCAGGCTTGCTTTTGCTCCCACTTTAAATATTGGTGAGATCACTGATCCTTTCCATGAAGCAGGGACTATGCAGCTATATAACAAACTTGAAAAGAGGCTCTAATTTCTCTGCCCAATAAGATGGTTCTTCCTTGAAGATTGCTGGAGTAATCCCATTGGGGCCCGGAGCACCGTCCTGTTGCCCTTTGGAGATTTGTTTCGGAATCCCCTGTACACTGATTAACAGGGCAGAATTATTTTGCCTTTCCAGGAGTTGTTCAGTTTCACTTTCAGCCATATTTCCATCACTCGTGAACGGAAGGGCTTGATTTAGGGTTGATTCCTGAGACCCTAGGTTTGTATGTTCCACAGTTCTTGACAGTGACATCATTGAGAGCTCTCTGGTCTATACAGGTTTGCAAGTTGCCCTATTTTTTGTTACAAAGAACAAGGTAGATGAGGCTGGTAAATAAGATTGAAAATTAAACTTATGCAAAGCATTTCAAAAAGATATCCCATAAGATAGATGTTTTCTTTCTCAGTTAATGCATACATTCTACTACATGGAATGTGAGCCCAGGGACTAAATCAATTGGCAGTCATAAGTGTGAGAAAGTAGCCTCTTTCTAGCATGGTTACCCCCATTTTGGCCTGTTTGTCAGTGTGTTTGATCGGGTCACTGGGATCCTGCTAACCAGGACCCCAGTGTTTATGTTCTCTCCCCTCAAATGTAGTTTTTGGATACTGTTTACCACAGTATTCCACTCATAACTGGCATACTGGTGCACCCTCATCTGTCCCTAGTATATGGTACCTAGGTAACCAGAGCATTGGGGTTCCAGGGGATCCCTATGTGCTGCAGCATTACTTTTGTCATCCATAGGGAGCCCATGCAAAGGCTTCTGCAGGACTGCCATTGCAGCCTGCATGAAATGGTGCACACACCCTTTCACTGCCATTTACACTGCACCAGGTCTCTTATAAGCCACCTATATGGCAGGCCTTCCAACCCTGAAGGCTGGGTGCAAAGTACCTGTGTGTGAGGGCACCCCTGCACTAGCAGAGGTGCCCCCACGTCGTCCAGGACCATTATCCCAGACTTCGTGAGTGTGGGGATACCATTTTACGCATGCACTGGACATAGGTCAATACCTATGTCCAGCTTCACAATGGTAACGCCGAATATGGCCATGTAAGGTATGTAATATCTGGGAATTGTACCCCGATACTGATTCTAGCATTGGTTTTTACTCTACAAACTGCAACAAAGAAGCCAAGACGACATCTGCAACAGTGTATCTTCAGCTCCTGCCAGTAACTGCAACTGTTTCCAGGTCGTGCATCCTCAGAGGGCAGCCAGTCTTCAGCCTGCACCAGAAGAATGAAGGAATCTCACTTGAAGTGAAGGAGCCACGTCCTTGCTTCAGCAGGCATCCCTCTGCAGCAACAACTGGTGGTGTAGGTCCCCTCTCCTGATGAAAGATGTGGGTCCAGGAACACAGGTGGTGGACTGAAGTGGTCCCAATGGTCCTAAGGGCCATCTGTCCTACTTTCGTGGAGGTAAGACAGTACCCCCGTGCACTGCTTGATTTGCAGTTGCCAAGGCTTGTGGGTGACCTTCCAAGAAGTTCTTTGTGCACAGCACAGCTCAGGCCCCCAGCACTCCTTCCTGCGATGCACAGCTTCCTGAGTGGTTCTCCAACAGAGTGGGATCCCTTTGTGTCGTGCTGCGTGGGCCTCCATTTGCACCTCCTTTGTATCCATGCTGTGGGACTCCTGTGTGCGCTGTCTGGTCTTCTGAGGGCTCTCTGAGCTGCTGAGAGCCCACTCTGTCTCCCCCTCCTGGGTAGAGGCCACCAGGTCCCTCCTGTTACCAGGCAGCGCCATTTTCCGCTAACCTTGTGCTTTGCATGTGCCAAGGCTTGTTAGCGGAATCAAGCAACGCAAACCAGACTTCGTTCATCCACCTGGCATTGGACATCATCTGCACCAACCAAGAACCTGGACTCTTCAGTGCTTCTTGGTCTTGGCCCCCTTCCTCCATAGATCTTCAGGTCCAGGAATCCATTGTTGGGTCTTGCAGTCTCTTTCTGGTTCTTGCATAATCTTCTATCACGTGTTCTTGTGTGCTCTAGGAAACTTACTGTGATTTACTCCTGCTTTTCTGGGCTCTGGGGTGGGTTCTCGTACTTACCTTTGGTGTTTTCTTGCACTCCCAGTGCCCCCTACACACTACATTTGCCTAGGTGGGAACCCGACTTTCGCATTCCACTATTTTAGTATATGGTTTGTGTTCCCCCAGGCCCATTTCTACATATTGTGATTTGCACTATTTGCACTGTTTTCTAACTATTTTACAGCTATTGCTGCATTCTAGTGTATATACTGTGTATATTACTTACCTCCTAAAGGAGTATAGTCTCTAAGGTATTTTTGGCATTTGTGTCACCAAAATAAAGTACCTTTATTTTTGTAACACTGAGTATTTTCTTTCATGTGTGTAAGTACTGTGTGGCTACAGAGGTATTGTATGAGCTTTGCATGTCTCCTAGATAAGCCTTGGCTGCTCAGCTACAGCTACCCTTAGACAGCCTGGCTTCTAGACACAGACTACATTTCACTAATAAGGGACAACTGGACCTGGTATAAGGTGTAAGTACCTTTGGTACCCACTACAAACCAGGCCAGCCTCCTACAATAAGGGAGATGCAGTGGAAGAATATTAGCTTTTCACTTATCAAAACATCTGCTAGGTCTTTATGGAAGGGAGGAATCTGGGGACTTCTGATAATATTGGTACGATTTTTTCATTTCCTGAACCCGGAGACATGATTAAACAATGTTCCTTACAAAAGGTAGAACAAAAGGTTATAGTATGACCCATCCAATCAATGTCTGGATTATGTTTTTCCAGCCATAGTAGCTCCAGGATACCCTGAAACTGCGGAGCTTTAATCAGATCAAACTTTATTTTCTGCCTGTGATTTCCCTGTATATCAAGCCACATGGTGGAAGTAGACTGTGTAATTGGGCCCGATTTATGGGCGCTACCATCAATCGTTTTAACTTTGTCAATCGGATCTTTATGTTAAAATGGAATAACATACAATAAAGCTGGAGATTGGTCCATAACATTTCCAGTAGCCTATGAGTCAATTAACAATTGAAAGCAAACCAAGCCCCCATTCCAAGACAATGGAGCTGTCACAACAAAATGACAATATGGTTGTATGGAAGATGTTTGAGCTAAGGTTTTGGAGGCTACTCCATTTTGTAAACCCAAAACGCTTGCCTCTCAAGGTTTCGGGTAACCTAATTTCCAAGATCATCTTTTTTCTTAGGTTTTACAGAACAATCACATAAAAAAGTCCTTTATTACCACAATTCAAACAGAGTTTCAGTGTCCTATGTCTTTGCCGTTCCTCGTCACTCACCAGGCCACTAAGACTCCCAATCTGCATGGGCTTAGAATCATCAGATTTTTCAGGGTCAGATCTTTTTCCTCTATACATTCCTATCTTAGTCTCAGGCCATCCTTTATGTCAACGATGTCCCACCAAATGATGACCTAGCTTCACTACTAAGTCTATTAACTCACTACAATTTTTGGAGGATCTACCAATTAGGCGAAAAGATCTTTTAATTCACCTCCAAGTCCTTTATAGAATAAGGAGCTCCCTTTTACTTTTGGACCAGCTTGATTTTTGCCACAAATCTTTTAAACATATTTATATAAGTCAGTAGATCCTTATTTCCTAGTCGTAGGTAAGGTATCTTAAATAGTATTGTATAAGCACCAACAGCGCGTTACCCAAGTTGAACAGTTTGCAGCCTAATGAAGTTGGTTCTGTTTTGCTTTTGTCTTTCAAGGTATGGCAGCCTTCCGGTGAAATCCACGAAGAGAAATGAAGCCTGACAGACCCGACACCTAAATGGGGGAACCCAATGCCAATATCTCAAGGAGCAGGATCTCTGGACGGTAGAGCAGTCGAATACAGTACAAGGATGCTGAAGCAGGGCGCTGAAACAGCTGAAGAGTAAACTCCCAAAAGGCTTCTGGAACCACAAGCAGTCATTCGCGGTGCAGCGACCTCCACCCATTGAAGGGACTGCATGGTTGGAGCCCCGCGCTTGCAGCATGCCCTACAGTCTTGGCTAAATACCTTCCCCTCAGGTTAGTGAGCAATAATCTATAGGTTATCATATTCTCCAAAGACAGTTACCTTTGAAGGTGTTAGCACGTTTTTTGGATATTAGACATTATTTGAGTGTTAGTCCCCTCTTGTGGCCCAGAACTCTGGACTGTTTCATTGCAGCGCTCTGAACTCTATTGTACCTGAATTGAAAGTTTGCCTCTGTGTTTCTTGACAAGTTGTATTTAATCATTTGAGGGCTACTTTTAAATTGTGAAGGTGTACTGGAGGTTTTAATGGGAATCCTGTATGTTCTGGAGTCCAAGAAAATCTCCTGTTTATTCTTGAAAATGGTTTCTGCCCTCTCTTATGCAATATTGATGGAGAAGTCTGCAAGTATACAAATAGTGTAAATAATTAACACCCCCCCCCGGCAGTTTTTGGAACCAGACAATTGATACAAGTTTCATTAAGCTGCCCCGGCTGGGATTGCAGGTCCTGCATTGTCTCCAGAGTTGGCACTAGGTGAGTGTGTGACACTGTGAAAGTTCAAGGAGAGAAAATGTAAAATATTAGCAAGGTTTCCGTTTGCAGAGATCCCATGTGTGTTGGAACAGATGATGTTGAACAGCTTCTAATGAGTGTGGATGAGAGTAATGGTCCTAGAACTGCATTGTGTACCAAATGAGTTGAAGATGTGTTAAGGAAAGGTTCAAGGACAAAATGCTGTGCAAATGTTTCAGAATATGTTAAGTATTATATTTCCTTTACCATTTTTGGGAAGTGTAATGTATTAGTTATGGTGTTCATTTATATTTGCCCCTTAGGTTCTTTATGTGTGTGTGTATATATATATATATATATATATATATATATATATATATATATATATATATATATATATATATTTGTATTTTCAGTTGTTATGTTTTAGTTTGTCTTTTTTTTCTTCTGTATCACTGTATTATTTGTGAAAGGGGAAAGGTTTATTGTGTTATATATATGGGAACCTGGGAAAGCCAGTGAGCTTGAAACCTCTGTTGCTGCAAGTAGCTGTGGCTACTCCTGTAATTGAAGAAATCAACTTACCATGATCATTCCTGCTGAAGTGCCTTCTTTCCAACAATGACAGCTACATCTCTGCCAATCTTGCCAGTCTGCTTCTTAGACTGGAGGGTGTAATAGGGAGGGCAGCGATGATATCTGGAGTGGATCCCTCATTTAACCAGGTTTCGTCAACAAATAGAATTTCAGTGGTGTCTGTGTCCAGTAAATTGAAATCTCCAGTTAGTGCTTAATCAATGAGCAGGTATTATTGTACACAATTGATAAACTATTAGAGTGACAAAGCTTACTAATAGAAAAGTATTTTTTAGGCTGTGTGAGCTGAGTCCTTAAGACTAGACATCTTTCTTGTGTGGCTTAGAAGGGGCGAGTGGAGATTAACAGTCTCTGTTTTTTTAAGGCAGTTTGTAAACAGGGACAGATAGAGTAAGAGATATCTCAATTTTAGCTTTTTTAAAGATTGTCCATTGTTGGAGTAAGTTCTGATACGGCTGTCCCGACCTTGTTCATGCACTCTTTTCTTGCGGTCATCTCTCAGCACCTGAAGATCTATTACTAAAGAATATAGCTTGCTTTCTAGGGAGTCTCTGGTGGAAACAATAGCCGTCAAAAATGTGTCAAGTTTAATTGCCAGCAATGCACAGGATAGTTGACCCATACACACTTTTTCTCCCTTCTGAAGGGGTATCCACAGATGCTTCATCCTCCTGCGCCTCATCCCTGGTGGCTAGTGGGCTCACTTGACCCGTGTGCCGCTTCCGCCGTCCTGTAAGTGTTTTTTGGCTTTTTCGTTTTTTCAGCGCCTCGCCGCCGGCGCTTCTGCCCCCTTTGTGCCCCCCTGATTGCTGTCTCCCCGATCGTGTATTGTGCCATTATTGTATTTCTGATTGTATGTCTGATTGTATTTTCTCATTGTAACTGCTTGTAGTTTTGCTCGTTTTCAGTGTTTTTTGCCCCTTGTGCGCTCCCCGTTCCCTGCCGCTGCCTCCCTGCGGCCCCGCCCCCCTCGCGCCCCCATTTGCCGCTCCCTCCCACCTCCCGCCTCCCAGCTGCTCCTCCCTCCCCCCTCCCTTCTTAATGGCTGGCGCTGCGCGTCGCGAGTGAGCGAACTCTGACCTGTTTCAGGTCCTGAGCTCGCCCCCCACGACCGCAGCACCAACCTGCTGCCTTCTGCCTCTGTCCCACGAGCACGCTGCCGTTTGCGTGTTCGAGGCCCTCCTCCACCCGCTGGCATCCTCCTGCGCCTCATCCCTGGTGGCTAGTGGGCTCACTTGACCCGTGTGCCGCTTCCGCCGTCCTGTAAGTGTTTTTTGGCTTTTTCGTTTTTTCAGCGCCTCGCCGCCGGCGCTTCTGCCCCCTTTGTGCCCCCCTGATTGCTGTCTCCCCGATCGTGTATTGTGCCATTATTGTATTTCTGATTGTATTTCTGATTGTATTTTCTCATTGTAACTGCTTGTAGTTTTGCTCGTTTTCAGTGTTTTTTGCCCCTTGTGCGCTCCCCGTTCCCTGCCGCTGCCTCCCTGCGGCCCCGCCCCCCTCGCGCCCCCATTTGCCGCTCCCTCCCGCCTCCCGCCTCCCAGCTGCTCCTCCCTCCCCCCTCCCTTCTTAATGGCTGGCGCGCCAGAGGCGCGCCAGAGGCAAGCCCGTCTGCGCCCGTCCGCGCCTGGACCGCGCCCAGCGCCACACCCCCTGGCCCTCGCGCCCCCCGCATCCGCTACTCGATCAACGAACTCCGCGCCTTCAACCCCGGCCCCTCCACTGAATGCTGCCGGGCATCCCCGAAGCACACTAAAGGACCTTTTTCCTGCCGTACCTGCAACTTCTCCTGCATCAGAACGACCAATCCAACTACTGAAACATTCAACCCCAACCACCTGAACTGCATCCTCATCAACACCCGCTCCGCACGAAAACACGCCATCGAGCTCTGGGATTTGCTCGACACCACTGCTCCTGACGTGGCTTTCCTGACCGAAACCTGGTGGAACGACTCCTCGTCTCCGGACATCGCCATCGCCATACCGGACGGCTACAAAATCACCAGAAGAGATCGAACCAACGGAATCGGCGGCGGAATAGCCATCGCTCACAAAGCTACCCTCAAAATCCACACCCACTCGGATGACACTCTCAGGACAGCCGAACACCTCCACTTCCAGATCCACACGGACCCCAACACGACCCTCAGAGGAACCCTCATATACCGCCCTCCAGGACCAAGAGCCCCCTTCAGCGACACCATCGCCGACCTTGCAAGCACCCACGCCCTCGCTTCCCCGGATTACATCCTCCTGGGAGATCTGAACTACCATCTGGAAAATGCCAACGACGTCAACACCGCATCACTGACCTCCAACCTCCTCAACCTCGGACTCCGCCAGCTAGTCAACACGCCCACCCACATCGCCGGACACACCCTTGACCCCCTCTTCACCTCAAGCAACCACATTTCCTTCAGCCACACCTCCGAACTCCACTGGACCGACCATCACTGCGTCCATTTCACCTATAAGAAAACCACAGAGCAACACTGCATCCAGCTACCTCCCCACCGCCGCTGGGGCAAAGTCACCCAAGACCAACTGACCAGCACCCTCATCAACAACCTTCCACCCGACGCAACCGACCCGAGCACAGCCGCCATCAACCTCCATCAATGGATCCTCGACTGCGCCAACACCCTTGCCCCTCTCAAGAAACCCACCGCCATCCAAGGAAAGAAAAAACCAGCCTGGTTCACAGACGATCTAACCACCTCCAAAAGCATCTGCCAGAAGCTCAAAAAGAAATGGATCCAAGAACGCACACCCGACAACCTCGCCGCCCTCAAAAACGCCAACCGCGAACACCACCAACGGATCCGCATCGCCAAGCGCGCCCACTTCACCGAACGCATCAACAACAACGCCCACGACTGCAAAGAACTCTTCGGCATCGTGAAGGAACTCTCCAATCCAAAAGCCAACTCCAACGACATCCCGCCCTCCCAGAAACTCTGCGACGACCTCTCCACCTTCTTCCACCAGAAAATCGCTACCATCCACGACAGCTTCAACACCGGTCCACCGCCAGACCCCACCCCCGACGTCTCCTCCCGCGACTGCCGCCTCACCGCCTGGACCCACGTGGACGAGGCAGAAACCATAACAACCATGAACACCATCCACTCAGGCTCCCCCACGGACCCCTGCCCCCATCATGTTTTCAACTCAGCCAACGCCACCATCGCCCCCGAACTCCGCAAGATCATCAACCTCTCCTTCACTTCTGCCACCTTCCCGGACAGCTGGAAACACGCAGAAATCCAACCCCTCCTCAAAAAACCCAAGGCCGACCCCAACGATCTCAAAAACTTCCGTCCGATCTCTCTCCTCCCTTTTCCAGTGAAAGTCATCGAGAAGATCGTCAACACTCAGCTCACCCACTTCCTCGAAGACAATTCCATCCTGGACCCCCCACAATCCGGATTCAGACGAAACCACAGCACTGAGACTGCTCTCCTCGCCGCCACAGATGACATCAGACATCAAATGGACAACGGCGAAACCTCAGCCCTCATCCTCCTCGACCTATCAGCCGCCTTTGACACCGTCTGCCACCGCACCCTACTGACCCGCCTCCAGGAAGCCGGCATCCAAGATAAAGCCCTCCACTGGATCTCATCCTTCCTCTCCGACAGAACGCAGAGAGTCCGTCTCTCCCCTTTCCGCTCCAAAGCCACCAACCTCATCTGCGGCGTCCCCCAAGGATCCTCCCTCAGCCCTACGTTGTTCAACGTCTACATGGCCCCCCTCGCTCAACTGGCCCGCCAACATCATCTCAGCATCATCTCCTACGCCGACGACACCCAGCTCGTCCTCTCCCTGACCAAAGACCCGCTCACCGCCAAAACAAACCTCCACGAGGGACTAAAATCCATCGCCGATTGGATGAACAACAGTCGCCTGAAACTCAACTCCGACAAGACGGAAGTCCTCATCCTCGGGCGCACTCCCTCGGCCTGGAACGACTCATGGTGGACCTCCGTCCTCGGACCCCCGCCACCCCTGCCAGCCACGCAAGAAACCTCGGCTTCATCCTGGACTCCGCCCTCACCATGTCCACACAGGTCAGCGCCGTCTCCTCCTCCTGTTTCAACACCCTTCGAATGCTCCGCAGAATCTTCAAGTGGATTCCAACAGAAACCAGAAAGACGGTGACCCAGGCCCTCGTCAGCAGCAGACTTGACTACGGCAACGCACTCTACACAGGCATCCCAACCAAAGACATCAAACGACTCCAACGTAGCCAAAATGCCTCCGCCCGACTGATCCTCGACATACCCCGCCGAAGTCACATCTCCCCTCACCTAAAGGAACTCCACTGGCTCCCGGTAGACAAGAGGATCACCTTTAAACTCCTGACCCACGCTCACAAGGCACTTCACAACACCGGACCCTCCTACCTCAACACCAGACTTAACTTCTACACTCCAACACGTCAACTCCGATCCGCCAACCTCGCCCTCGCCATCGTACCCCGAATCCAGCGCAAGACATCCGGCGGCAGATCCTTCTCCTTCCTCGCCGCCAAGACCTGGAACTCTCTCCCCACATCTCTTCGCCAGACCCAGGACCTCCTCGCATTCAGAAGGCTCCTCAAGACCTGGCTCTTCGACCGCTAAATCAGCAGCGCTCCCCCCCCCCCTCAGCGCCTCGAAACCCTGACGGGTACATAGCGCGCTTTATAAATACTATGATTGATTGATTGATTGATTGATCCATGTGTTTTTGTGTTCTCCCCATTTTCAGACAAGTAGCTGCACTGCAGGCATGCTTTACAACCATGACCAGTAGTCAATCATGAAAAGGAGGTTGCAAGTGGGTCAGTTTAAAAGGCATAGGGGGTGATTCAGACCTTGGCGGACGGCGGAGGCCGTCCGCCAAGGTTCCGCCGCCGAATGACCGCACCGCGGTCACAAGACCGCGGCGGCCATTCAGACATTTCCGCTGGGCCGGCGGGCGCTCTCCAAAAGAGCGCCCGCCGGCCCAGCAGAAATGCCCCTGCCCACGAGGACGCCGGCTCAGAATTGAGCCGGCGTAGTTGCAGGGGTGCGACGGGTGCAGTTGCACCCGTCGCGTATTTCAGTGTCTGCAAAGCAGACACTGAAATACTTTGCGGGGCCCTCTTACGGGGGCCCCTGCAGTGCCCATGCCATTGGCATGGGCACTGCAGGGGCCCCCAGGGGCCCCGCGGCACCCCCTACCGCCATCCTGTTCATGGCGGGTTTCCCGCCATGAACAGGATGGCGGTAGGGGGTGTCTGAATCCCCATGGCGGCGGAGCGCGCTCCGCCGCCATGGAGGATTCATTGGGGCAGCGGTAAACCGGCGGGAGACTGCCGGTTTACCCTTTCTGACCGCGGCTGAACCGCCGCGGTCAGAATGCCCTCGGGAGCACCGCCAGCCTGTTGGCGGTGCTCCTGTGGTCGGTGACCCTGGCGGTCACCGGCCGCCAGGGTCAGAATGACCCCCATAGTGTATCACAAGCAGTAGGGCTGCCTATACAATGTCCAGAAAGTGCCCATAAGTATTTTGGTCATTGTTTGCCATACACAGGTGTTCAGACCCATCTATCAATAATCATCAGCCACCTCAGCATCTGCACACCTATGAGGCCCATCATCTCGAATGCCCTCTGATCCCAGTGAACTATCTGGTACCAACTGCTACATGTGTGCAGTATCTGCTTACAGGTAATATGCTACAGAAGAGACTCTTCAACCAGGCTGGGCACTAGTCCCAACCCCACCCGCCTAGCCAGTGTCAGGGGCGCCCAGCATCCAGCCTTCCACCTCAGTCAGGGTGGGCAGGAGAAATGCACATGTGCTCCCAAGGGAGAAGAGAAGAGTGATGAAAGCTCAGCAAAGGTGTGGTTAGCAGGGAGAAGTGCTCCCAAGGGAGAAGAGAAGAGTGATGAAAGCTCAGCAAAGGTGTGGTTAGCAGGTAGGGGTTACTGGGGCATTGGGGCTCCCTTGCAGCTCCCATAACCAAAAAAGAAAATGTTTTGCGAAGGTGCAATATCAAAAGGAAACCCTATGCAGAGCCCCTCACTTGATATTTACAGCCTCGGGCTATGGTGAGCCCCAAAAACCCATGCAAGGACTTTATATTGTCATACTGCCTTTTATGTGTGCCCTAAGAAGGGCATGGGCACAACCAAAGTTTAGAAAATGTGTTGCAGAACTGCAGGAAGTGCAGCAGAGCTCTAGAAGAGCCACCCCCCCCCCCCCAAAAAAAGTAGCCTAAGTCTCCCAGGACGTAATATATATGCCCCAAGGGGAGGTTTAGCCTAATTAACGAGCTCCAGCAGCCTGTGATTTAGCACAAGGGCTCTGGCATGCAGGGATCCCTATTGGTTGGTTCTTGTCTGCATTTGCAGCAGGACTAAAATAGAAGAAAAACGCTTGTATGGAATATGCTTTGTTGAAAATGAAAATATTGACAATGCAAGGGAATATGCTGTTATCCAGGTCATGAAAAGGCTGCATTGATAAGAAGTTAACAATTAATAATTCATCAAGAAATAAAGTTTATTTCGCCGACCAACCCACTTAAAAACCTACATATACTGATACAAAACATTATAAAATGAGGCTGAGTTATCTGGCTTTTAATGAAAAACTAAACTGCGTGTTTTCGGGCGTAGTAAAGCTTAAGAGGAAAAGACTGCAAATATCGGACCGGCAGGGGAAAGACAACTTTTAATTGCGATAAACAAGTATCATGTCATTCAATTTACAGCTGGGTAAAATCGATTATGCAGGAGGCTGGAGTGGACGTGAACATATTTGGTGCTCATTCAGTTAGGGAAGCTACAGCACTGAAAGCTTTGATTTGTTGTAAATTGTAGGATATTAGAAACGGTGCTGACTGGACATCAGAATCCTCATTTTAAAAGTATTATTTTAAACCAATTGGCTTCCTTGGTGTTAAACAAGCCTTCAACGTGCATCATGCTCATCTCTGGTCCTGATACAGAAACTAACAATTTTTCTTAGCTTTCAATATGGAAAATGGATTCCTTTAAGATCGCAGAGGTGAGGATTATCCTTCCCACTAAATCTTGAGGGAAGCTTTTCCTACCCAACTGTAGAGGTTTCAGTAAGTAAAGTTTGACTTATGTTAATGATTGTTCTTCATGTCATGTCAAACGAGAAAGGCATATTAGCATACATAGAGGCTAGTGTGTATTTTGTTTAAAGATGTCTTAATGAAATGTCATTTCACGTGATTATGGACTGATGAATGAGAAAGGAACGTTGATGCACACGTTTACCAATATAAGTATATGGAAATTGAATTACTTGTTTCCTCCTCTGGTAGGAATCGAAAAATGATCATTAATGAAGTCTGAAGGATAAAGCTTCTACACGAAAATAATGTGCATGGGACGTTATAGTATTGGACTCTAAGGGATGACACATCCTCCTAGAGCTAGTCACTTGTCAGCGGTAAACGATTGCAAATGCGTTGTTTCTGCATTCCTGCAGTATAATATTGTCTTGCAAAATCAGAAAACGAGTTCCTCAAATTATTATACCAGTGCTTAATTTGCATTCAATTAAGAGCACCAACACTTATTTTTGCGGGCTGGCACGTATTTTTCTGCCAAAAGCATTTGGGCACCGGTTTACAAATTAACACTGTACTACAAACATACAAATCAGTAAGCATTGGTACATCGAGTGCGTGGAGTGACACATATCGATGGACTGTTGGTATTTTGAGTTTACTTTTTCCCCTTGTGTATATGGGAAATGCAGTGCTGAAACTATTTTGTGCGATCTTGGTAACAGCTGCTATGTTAATGAAAGGCGAAGAGAACAATACATACTATATAAACCTTGCCTCTATGGCAGCCCTGCCAAGGCTCACTTGTCAGCGGTTAAACGATTGCAAATGCGTTGTTTCTGCATTCCTGCAGTATAATATTGTCTTGCAAAATCAGAAAACGAGTTCCTCAAATTACTATACCAGTGCTTAATTTGCATTCAATTAAGAGCACCAACACTTATTTTTGCGGGCTGGCACGTATTTTTCTGCCTCAAGCATTTGGGCACCGGTTTACAAATTAACACTGTACTACAAACATACAAATCAGTAAGCATTGGTACATCGAGTGCGTGGAGACTGCACCTCATTGCACACCTTTGATAATCCTGCTTGCAGCTCTAGGATTGTGCCCAGAGCCAAGGATAGGTCAGGATTGTGTAATTGGTGATGTATTAATGTATTCTGTTCTAACATTCTTTTGTTAAGTATTCTTAGAATGTCTTTTCATTGGTGTGATGTTGGGGATTCTGGAGCTTCGGTGACGACGGCCAGATGATGATGCCGGAGTTGGAGGCAGCAGTTTCTGTTGTGGGTCTTTTCCTTCTTGGATTAAACAACGTTCTGCATCAATTGCCTTTCTGTGTCCGAGGTCATTCTTTCCCCACACTACAATTTGGTACCAGGAGTGGGGTAGACCTCGGATCACTGGTTACTTCAAGGCCCACCGACAGATTTCTGCATGGAGCGGAAGCACGTTCCCTGAAGGTCTCGGAGTGCTCGGACGCCTTCTTTGGCATCGCTTCCTGTGTCTGGCTTCGGTTCCTGAGCCTGGTGAGCCCTATTTATTCGTATTTCGAGACTCAGCAGATGTTGACATCGCTAGCACGCGTTGCTTAGCAACGCAACGCGTGCTGTAATTTCTCTTTGGAATTCCACTACGGACCTGACGGCGCACGCACGCGTTGCTTAGCAACGCAACGCGTGCTGTTGTTTCTCTTTGGAATTCTCCTTTGGACCTCGTGCAACTTGCTTGGCGACGCCTGCCACTTCTTACGTGCATATCCTGCTATGTTTGCGCCTGTTGCCTGGCAACGCTTCCGCACGCTTTGGGCTCAAGGTACTGATGTTTTTGCTGCTTGGCAACGCGTTGTACCCAGTTGCTTATTGAAATTGAAGACGCTGTTTTACCTTGTGAACGTGCCACCGTTACTGTTTCAAGCAACTTCAGAGTTTCCCTGGGTGCTAACTTTACCATTTTCTGCATTTTTGATTGGTGTTGCTATTTTGTAACATCCAAATTAAACGTTTCTACATTTATGGCTGCTGCTCAAGGCATAGTGCAACCTCCAGCATTTTTACAAAAAACAGGGAAACCAGATATTAAATGGATAGCATGGTTATGCTTTTTTGAAAATTATTTAACGGCCATTGGGGCAAATGATTTTCCTCCTGATAGGAAAATGGCTTTGCTTTTTAATCATCTTGGGCTTGCAGGTAAACGCATCTTTGACAACTTACCTACAATTGCTCCACCAGGCGGAGGTGATATCGCATGAAACTGCTACATCAAAGGAGTGGAAAGAATTAAAAAACAGTACTCTGATGAATCTAGTGTTTTGCTAGAGAGATTCAACTTTGCGATGTGCAAGCATCATCTGATGAAACTGTTGAAGAATATGATGCTAATTTGTGAGTTCTAGCATTCAAGTGCGAGTTTGGACCTAATGTTGATGTCTATATTCGTGATCAGTTTGTTTTTTGTTGTTTTCATACAAAAATACAGGATAATCTTTTGGCTTGCCGGAATCCCACTCCTGAGGAAGTTATTGACCTGGTGAAAGGTATTGAGAGGTCGATAACTACTTCCAGAGTCTTAGCTAATTAGAGTTCCACTGTTGATTGTATTGTTAATGATGGAACCATTTGTGCAATTTCTAACAAGCAAGACAAAATTGGTAAATCTTGGTCTTTGGGACGATCAATAAAAATGGTTCAAAATTACACATTGGTAATGATCCCTCTTGTCCTGCACTTGGTAAAAGGTGCAATTCTTGTCGAAAGGTGGGTCATTTCCATAGTGTTTGCTTAGCTCAAAACACTAACAAAAATTTCTCAAAGTTAAAATCAGCAATGTGGCTGTTGATGATGAAATTGTTCAGTGTTCGAGCCAATTTTCAAATGTCTTGCTAACGGTTGATATCCCGGACGGACTTGGTGGTAAGCCTGAGAAGGTTATCAAGGGGGCACTATGTGACATTTTTGTCTGTTCTAAAAAAAAATCTGTACTGGCTGATTCTGGAGCACCCATTACTATTCTAGCGGATCAGACTTTCTTTAAATTGTGGCAGAGTACCATTGATTTACATACTCCTGACATCACTCCTAAGGCATTTGGGGGTTATGACTTAGATTTGCTTGGTTACTTTTGGTCCAATTTACAGTGTTTAGGCAGAAGAATTTACACCAAAATATATGTGGCTGCCAAAGGACGTGATATTGTAGGTTGGAGGGACTTAGCTCGTTTAGATATCATTCTCAGACCTGGACAAGAAGTTCCTGTTGCTTTGGGTGAATTGCTGTCACTGTCATCTGAACATATTGCTAATGTCAGCGTTCCTAATAATATCATGAACTACATAATCAGTTGGTTTCCTGAAGTGTTTAGGGATCAAGTGGGCACTGTGCGTGGCTATGAATATCACATTAAATTAAAGAAGGATGCGGTTCCAGTAGCACACAAAGTGAGGCCTGTTCCATTGAGTGTAAGGACAGATTTGAAGGCATTATTGCACAAACTACAAACTGAGGGTATAATTGCTCCCATAGATTCTTCGGAGTGGGTTTCTCCCATCGTGATGACAAAAAAAAAAGGATGGGAGTTTGAGGTTGTGTGTTGACTTGAGATCTGTTCATAAAAACATACTAGTAGACTGTCATCCTCTTCCACATATTCAAGAGATGATTAGTAAGGTGGGAGGTTCAAAACATTTTCTACTATTGACTTACACTTGGCTTACTGCCAAATTCCTTTGAGTGGGACTTCTCAGGATATAACTACATTTGTAACTCCTTTTGGTGCATATAAGTACTTGCGTTTACCTTTTGGTCTTGCTTCTGCGGTAAGTGTTTTCCAGAAGCTGATGGATCAACTTTTCTGTAATTTACCACAAGTGCAGGCGTTTCAGGATGACATTTTGATTCACACGGATACAGAAGAAAAACATATGGAAGTTCTGAATAACATTCTTTGCATTCTCTGGGACAAAGGTATGACAGTCAAACCCAACAAATGCAAGTTGATGGTTCAGGAGGTAGAATATTTGGGCCACATTGTTACAGGAAATAGGATTAGGCCTAAGTTTAGCAATTTGGATGCTGTAAGAAATGCATCTCCTCCCACTGACAAGGATGCTTTGAGGTCATTTCTAGGGCTTTGTGAGTACTATGCTAGGTTTGTTCCTGGGTATGCTATGGAAGTACAGCCTTTGAGATCTATTCTCAAGAACGGCGTCAAGTTTGAGTGGAACAATTTAAATTGTATCTTTAGGAAGGTGACGGACTTAATCATCAATGCTCCTGTTCTGCAGCCTTTTAGTTCATCTGGTAAATCATTTATTATGGTTGATGCAAGTTTGAGAGGGTTAGGTGCTGTTTTCGGTTAGTGGGTTGATGGTAAGGAAAATACTGTTGCTTTTGCGTCCAGGACTTTGTCAGAAGTAGAGCCACTCTATAGTACTATTAAGAGAGAGAGGCGTTAGCATGTGCGTGGGCTGTTCAGAAATTTAAAACATACATATGGGGAACTTGTTGTGATTTATATACTGATCACAGGCCACTTGTTTTTCTATTGAATGGGGAAGGTTTGGGCAAAGTGTCAGCACGTTTGGTCCGCTTGTTGTCAAAATTACAGGAGTATAACTTAATTGCTAAATATATCCAAGGTGGCAGGAATTTTCGAGCTGACCGGCTGTCTCGCTTACCTTTACTGTTTGATGCTTCATTGGATACTGATTCGGAACAGGAATGTTTTGTTGGTTTGGTGGATGTTTTGGCAGTGGCTGACAATCACATAACAGAACAAGAGTGGGTGACTGCAATGTCTAAGGATTAAGTTTTATCCAAGGTGGTGGTATTTTTGAAGACTAAATGGCCACCTGAAAAAAAGTTATCAGATCAACTGAGGTGTTTCAGCCAATTGGCCAAAGAACTTTTGTGTCAGGATAATATCTATTTAAGAGGTGAGCTCATAATTCCTCCTCCTGATCTCTGTGTAACTATGTGAACAATGCCATTTTCACCAGGAAGATTCCCCTGCCCTTCAATGGAGCGCCTTCCCTCTTACCACCCTTCACTTATTTTTAACATATAGCACAGTGGCGCAGGCTGCTGTGCAACATGAGTAAAAATAATCACTGTGACATGGTCAATGCTAGCCGTGTCATAGTATTTTATTTCTTGTTTTAAAAACAGCAATTATTTTTCTCATCTGTCCCTTGCTCCACCATAGACTTTGTATGTTGCTATGTGTTACTCTCCTCCAATAATTTTGTGTGGACACACAAACTGAAATATATAACTTGATAGCAAAGCACCTGAACACACAAAGTAACTAGATGTTTCACTCAAAAGGAGTACAGTTCCCTACTGCACAGATGCTTGCGTCCAATAAACATCAAAGGAGAGCAAAGATCCTAATGCTTTAGATTATCCAAAACAAATGCTTTACGATAATATAAAACTCAACACCTGTTGGCTTCGCAGTACTCTTTCTCCCTCCCCAGTACTTTGTTATCACATAGCGAATTCACACTCATCTACGGGAGAGGTTTAATGAAGGGCACCCTCGAACTTACGGCCTTATTATTGGTCAGTCCTGAACATTTAACTTTCAGCTGCTGGTTGGAAAGTACAGCACAAGGCCAATGTTTTGCATGATTGATTGCTCATTAAAGTGCTTACTCTGGAAGCCTTTGTGTTGCATGTACATCTATCCTTGTACATCCTGTTGCGCGAGGTGTGGGAGTTTTTATTTCTACTCAGTGTGAACAAATGATTCATGGGTGATCACACTTACTCTGTAACACGGGAAGTGTGAATCACAATTTTCTGAGGTGAGTGGTGCAAGACGAAGTGATCTATGTAGGGCTGATGTACAGCAACCAAACAAGAGTTAACACAATAGAAGTTTAATATATGAAGGACAAGTGCTTGTTATTAACTTCTTGTTGCTTTGATTAAAGAGAGACAATGCTGCTTGGCGAATGCCTAATTCGCTAATTCTCATACATTTGTTAGGTGATCGGAGGAAAAAGAGCTGGTGTAGGGGAAGCCACAAGAACCAATTTATTTCTGTCTAGCTCTCAAAACATCATATGGCCTGTGCCCCTCCCCACTACACAAAAAAAATCCTAACATTCCCTCAACCCCGTGCAAGCAATGTTATATGGTCTTTAAAACATATGAAGGGGAGACTAAGCTGTGGGCCATTTCTAGGCCTCACATGTTTTCTTTTGAACAGGCATTTGTTGGCACATGTTTTTAGGTGTTGCCTGAGGCAGCGCACATGCACTGTCTCTTCTGGAAGATGCCTGTTCTTTTGTCTTCATTGGTCAGTGGCACTGGGGCTGGTTTCATTTTGCTGGCCGGTCTTGCTTCTGAGGGCTCTGGGAGTATTTTAGTGTCATTTATTTCGAACAAACATGATCTCTCTATCTCTCTCTCTCCCTTTCCTATATTTTGTTTTTCATCTTTTTAGATTTGACACACACACAGATTTGAGGCACATAACTTACTCCACTCTACACCACTCCATGACATTCCACTCTACACCACTCTCCTCCACACCACAAACCTTTCGCCATGCTGTACAGCAGCCATGCACATATACAACATGGCTAAAATACACTGGAAAAGCCAATAACTCTAGCATGGAAAAGACATATTGGCTTTGCCAATGCTTGTTTCTATTTCCCTTACAGTACCCTATTTTCTGTAAAGGGGTCTATCAGGAAGGGAAGTTGGCTCTCCAAAGAATTCAAACCGCCGACCCAGGAAAAACATGTAAATTTATAAAATGTGAATTGCATGCATGTTTGCAAAGCTTTGGAAAGTATCTTTGGTTAAATTATTGAAAAGCTGATTTTTGCAAACCAAGGACTGTAAACATGTACTGCATTGATGCACATCTCATTTTGTAAGGCCTGGCAGTGTTAATATTGTAATGTTTTCATCCAAATTAACAGGTCTTCCTTTACTTGTTCACATGTGAAGAATCTGCCCATTGCACAAATGATGTGTACACTCTGCAGACTCTAGTAGTGTGATACACACGGTATTAAGTGTGAAGTAGGCACACCTGATCTAACTTTTTGTGTTTAGTTGTAAGATCAATTTTCTTGATTTCAAAGGCTGGATGTGGGACTCTAAAACACAGATCTGAATTTTAAGCCAATCCCACTTGCATATTAGACCAGAAAGGGCTATGATTTAAAAGGGTTAAGTACATCTATAAGCCCAAGATGCAAAGTGCTATTGATAAAAATAAAAAATGGCAGGATTAGCAGGTAACAAACTAATATGGGTGACTTGTTAGCTATTCACTGACCCCATGCCAAATTAACAATATGAATTTGGAATTAATTATATGGACAGGCAGATCAGGTTTCGAAGCTTGTTCCACTGTGAGCAGAATTGTTGCATAACTTCCATTATATTTTTCTGTTGGACATCTTTCTCATACGTTGGGTGCCCATTCCAAGCAGTTGTGCTAATGGAGGCTACTTTTGAATCAGATTTGGGGAAATAGTATTAGGTTTGAGAGTTTGTGTGACAATATCCATTTATAAAAAGGGAGTGCAATACTTGGAGCCTGTTATGATGTACATAGTTCTGTCTTTGTCATTACAATTCTAAAACAAGAATATTGTGCACTGAGAATTCTAGGACTGTTACTTGCGTCCTGACAGCCTAGGAAAGTTCACATTTGTTTGTGTACTACATTAAACTTACTTAAATTTAGTATTTATTTGTAGCATTTATTTCCCATTCACAACATAAATTGGTATCAAGTATGGGTTACAAAATGTTTAGATCAGGACAGCACACAATGAAGGTAATCCAAGTGAAGCGGCCATCTGGAGGCGTGCAGACTGGTGAGATACAGAGCTGTGCAAGTGGAGCTAGGAGAGGTGAGTAGCACAAGAGAAACCTGATTACCCTGTTTCTGAGTTCCTGTTACCTTTTTGTGCCAGCGACTGTGACAGCGCTCGAGCAGTGGCATGCTATATTTATGGAACTTCAACCACACTGTGCATGCTACGCACATCCGGGAAAGCAGGCGAGCACGGAGTAACATCCCGCACAACGTTCTCCCATCATACATAGTGGCACTATTTTGAATTGGGATGTTTCCACTGTGTCTACGGAGATTTCTGGAAATGCTACAGTGATTGCATCGGGAGTGCCATTTTCAGTTTTGCCGCTTCCAATATATGTGTCAGGGATTCAGGGTGACGTATCAGCATCATTTGAAGGTACAACTGCGTCATTTTCAAATGGGCCGATTTTGATTGTAGGAGAGTGCGATCAGTATTAGAGAGCGCAAGCAGTGATGCACTCTTCTAATCTACATCACCTTCACATGTTGACAACATCTATGCGGCATTTGCGGCATTTTTAAGGCCTGTCAGAAGAAGAACAGAGACGAGCTGTCAGTGGTTTCCACGCGAATACATAAACTTTACTGTAGATACTGCTACCTCACCAGGGATTTCACCATCTGATAGAGAGCGCACATGATTATGTGCCCATCTTTGTGACCTTATGAGGAACTTGATTGGCAGAAGGTTACAAGACAGTACACTGGGTGACACATTGACCTGTGGGTGTTAGCCTCAAGACATACACCTGATTTTCATGACTCTTTGGTTACTTCACACTACTGTAGTATTTTGAGGCCACTTTGACATAAATTGGTTACATTGTGTTTCTGACTGCCTTAAGTTAAGAACTGTAATGGAGTCCCATAGTCTTATAAATACTCCACCACTTTCCTTGTCACAACTAGGCTTCCTACCTATTATATGGGAAGACTGGGTTGAGATCTCTGAAAACTATATCACAACCTTGGATGTCTAACATTTTTGTCCTGCTAGGAAAAAGGCATTATTGTTAAGGGCATTAGGGACTGAGGGTCAACGCATTTTCAAATACTTACCTGTTGCCCAATGGTCAACCTACGGATGATGAATATAAGGAATCATTGAAAAGGTTAGATCTGCAAAGGATGTTAATCTGGTTATGGCACACTTCAATATTTACATGTAACCACAAAGGGAACATGAATCTATAGATGTGTTTATGGCAAGACTCAGGGAGTTGTCTGTCAAATGTCACTTGGGCATGATGAAGGCCAAATTGATTCAGAATCAGCTCCTAGTTCAGTGCAAGAGCAAAAAGATACAGAATAGGCTTTGGGCAGCTAAGGACCCAACCCTTAAAGATGTGATGGACATTGCAAAGGCGATAGAGGAGTCACAATATTAAATGAAGGAATTGAGCAAAAGAGAGAAAATTGGTGGGCAGAGGTAGAAATGGTGAACATAAATAGAGACAGTCCAGAAAGAGACATAAATGCAGTATCCAAGGGTGGCAGTAAGATGACCGTATCACGTGCTGGTAAAACAAATGCTAAAGTATGAACTTAATGCTGAAGTTCATATCATGCATCAGATTCAAAACAATGTTTTGCAATCAATAACAACAGCAGGAAATGTGGTTGCTTGGGCCACTTTGCATGTTTGTGGAGGGAGAACAGCAAGCCTAGCAAAGAGAGCAGCAAATCCAGGGGTGGGGCAGTTCCAGCGGGTTCTGAATTGGATATGTGTGATAGGATATTGGTGGCAGATGAGGTTAATGAGCAACAGAAAATTGAGAAGGACAGGAGGATGTGCAGACCTAAAGCAGATTTCGGAGTGTGTGTAAGCAAAATAAAGTTAATGGTGGACTCAGGGTCAATGTACATGATTATTCATGGAGAATTGTTTTACCCCTTCTGTGCCGTGGATGTAATGGTTACATCCAACGCACAGTGCTCATGTGTCGAGGACGTAACCATTACGTCCTCTGCACTGAGCTCAGAGGGCGCACTAGCGCTCCCCCTGTGGGCTTCCCTCCCACGCCCCCCAAGGCAGGGATGGAAGGGGAAGCACTTCCCCTTCCACCCCGACCCCCCCCAGTGACGTCTGATGACGTCAGCATGCATTCGCGCGCTGACCTCATCAGAGGCCTCTTCCACATGAGCTTCCAGCGCGATGCAAAGCAGTTCTCTTCCGATCATGTGATGGGGGCCTGAGAGGCTTCAAAGGGAAGGAAAGGCATTTCCTTCGCTTTGAAGTCTCTCAGAGCATTTCAGAAGCCGATCGTAAAGTGATCGGCCGATTTTTGTTGGGCCTATCTGCCCCCAAGGGGGGGCAGAAATCACTAGGCACCAGGGATTTCTTTTTTTTTTTCTGCCAATTTCACGCAAGCGGAGCGACCCCTTAGGCAAGGGTTGCTCCCTTGGGGGGGTAGGGGGGGCTATTAGTCCAATCTGTTATTAGGCCGATCTGCCACGGGGGGGAGAAACCTCTAGGCGCCAGGGATTTTCTTTTTTTTTTTTAAGAGGTGGGGAGCGACCCCTTAGGCAAGGGTCACTTCCCTGGGGGTCAAATTGTATTTAGACCATTTCTGCTCCTCTTGGGGGCAGATCGGCATATTTCTATTAGGCCGATCTGCCCCGGGGGGGGGGCAGAAACCACTTAGGCACCAGGGATTGGTGTGTGTGTGTGTGTGTATGTGTGGGTTTTCTTTAGGGAGGCAGCCCCTTGGGTAAGGGTTGCATACCATGGGGGCACATTACTGTTGGCCATATTGGAAGGCCCAGCAGAACGCCCACCAGAGACCCGGGAAGTTTAAAAAAAAAAAAAAAAAAAGGTGAGGGTATGGCCATACCCCCACCCCAAATATGGGGCCAAAGTTGTTCTGCCCACCAGTGGGCAGATGGGGTAATTACCCCTGATCCACACCCCGACGGGGGGCAGAAAGTTTACTAGATGCCAGGGAATTTTAAAAAAATATACAGTGGGGTGGTGGCTACCAACTAGTATGGGCCTGGTTATTCCCCCAACCCAAATGAAGGGGGTAACAGTCTTTCAGCTCTCCCCTGCACTCCAAGACATCTTATCCCACAGCAAGCAAGAAGACATTTGGTTATTTTGGGTTTTGGTTTTACATTTGGGCCATGAGAGCTTGGCTAACTCTCAAATTCGTACCACTTGGAATGGTGAGGGGTGCACTTTATGGACTTTAGGACGCTGCCATGTAGAAAAATCCACAAGACCTAGACACATCTGAAAACTAAACATCTGGGTGATTCCAGGGTGGTGTGTTTCACATGCACCCCGTACCACTTTCTTATCCACAATGCCCTGCAAACCTCCAACTTTGCTGGTAATCACACATTTTTCCCACTTTTTTGTGATGGAACCTTCCGGAATCTGCAGGAATCCACAAAATTCCTACCACCCAGCATTGTCTCATCTATACAGATAAAAATTCTGCTGCACTTGTCAGCCTAAATTTTTTTTTTTTTCACACTGCCCTTTTGGACCCGCTTTGGTTCCCCCTCAATTTCAACATGTTTTTGGCTCTCCCCTGTAACAAGCACTTGGCCCACCTACACAAATGAGGTATCATTTTTACCGGGAAACTGAGGGGAACGTTGGGTGGTATGAAATTTGTCCCATGAGGTGATCCTACACAGAAATGTGGGAATTTTTTTATTTTTTAGCTAAATTTGAGGTTTGCTGAGGATTCTGGGTAAGAAAACATTGGGGGATCCACGCAAGTCACACCTCCCTGGACTCCCTTGGTGGCTAGTTTTCGGAAATGTCTGGGTTTGGTAGGTTTCCCTAGATGGCTGCTGAGCCCAGGACCAAAAACGCAGGTGTCCCCCCCTGCAAAAACAGGTTGTTTTGTATTTGATCATTTTGATGTGTCCAGATAGTGTTTTGGGGCATTTCCTTTCGCTGGCAGTAGGCCTACCCCCACAAGTGAGGTACCATTTTTATCTGACGACTAGGGGAATGCTGGGTGGAAAGAAATTTGTGGCTCCTCTCTGATTCCAGAACTTTCTGTCACCTAAGTGAGAGGAAAAAGTGTTTTTGGGCCAAATGTTGAGGTTTGCAAAGGATTCTGGGTAACAGAACCTGGTCAGAGCCCCACAAGTCACCCCATCTTGGATTCCCCTAGGCATCTAGTTTTCAAAACTGCACAGGTTTGCTAGGCTTCCCTAAGTTCCGGCTGAGCTAGAGGCCAAAATCCACAGCTACGCACTTTGCAAAAAACAGCTCTGTTTTCTTTGTGAAAATGTGATGTCTCCACGTTGTGTTTTGGGGCATTTCCTGTTGCGGGCGCTAGGCCCACCCACGCAAGTGAGGTACCATTTTTATCGCGAGACTTGGGGGAGCACAGAATAGCAAAACAAGTGTTATTGCCCCTTGTCTTTCTCTACATTTTTTCCTTCCAAATCTAAGACAGTGTGTAAAAAAGCCGTCTATTTGAGAAATACCCTGTAATTCACATGCTAGTATGGGACCCCAGAATTCAGAGATGTGAAGATAACCACTGTTTCTCAACACTTTATCTTGTGCCCATTTTGGAGCTACAAAGGTTTTCTTGATACCTATTTTTCACTTTTTATATTTCAGCAGATGAATTGCTGTATACCCGGTATAGAATGAAAACCCATTGCAAGGTGCAGCTCATTTTTTGGCTCTGGGTACCTAGGGTTCTTGATGAACCTACAAGCCCTATATATCCCTGCAAACAAAAGAGTCCAGCTGACGTAACGGTATATTGCTTTAAAAAATCTGACATCGCAGGAAAAAGTTACAGAGCAAAATATGCAGAAAAATGGCTGCTTTTTTCACCTCATTTTCAATATTCTTTTTTTTAGCTGTTATTTTCTGTAGGAAACACTTGTAGGATCTACACAAATGACCCCTTGCTAAATTCCGAATTTTGACTACTTTTCAGAAATGTTTAGCTTTCCGGGATCCAGCATTGGTTTCTCACCCATTTCTGTCACTAACTGGAAGGAGGCTGGAAGCACATGAAATTGTAAAAATGGGTATGTCCCAGTAAAATGTCAAAATTGTGTTGAAAAATTGGGTTTTCTAATTCAAGTCTGCCTGTTCCTGAAAGCTGGGGAGATGGTGGTTTTACCACCGCAAACTCTTTGTTGATGCCATTTTCAGGGGAAAAGACATGAGCCTTCTTCTGCAGCCTTTTTTTCCCATTTAAAAAAAACAAAATTGCTGTATTTTGGCTAATTTCTTGGTCTCCTTCAGGGGAACCCACAAAGTCTGGGTACCGCTAGAATCTCTAGGATGTTGGGGAAAAAAGACGCAAATTTGGCATGGGTAGCTTATGTGAACAATAAGTTATGAGGGCCTAAGCGCGAACTGCCCCAAATAGCCAAAAAAAGTATTGCCACAGGAGGGGAAAAGGCCTGGCAGCGAAGGGGTTAAAGCACAGTGGCAGAATGTCACTTTGTTACCTGAGGATATACATCGGGTGGATATCAAGGTGAAACCATAGACATTCTGGGGTATATGGTAGGCATAATAAAATTTGAGAGTCACAAAGTTGAAGGAAAAGTGTATGTGTTGGTAGATAGTCCTCCCAAAATAGGATGGATACACCAATTTGATCTGAATAATATGATTAATCTGAGAATACCAAGCTAAGTCATGGGGGTAGAAGAGCTGCAAGTAAAATATATCATAAGTGGTACAAGGAGGGTGTTTGAAGGGAAACTTGGATGTCTCAAAGGTTATGTACACAAAATCATATTTTAAAAAAATGCAATATCAGCGAAACATAAGTCAGAAGGGTGCCATTAACAGTGAG
Source organism: Pleurodeles waltl (assembly GCF_031143425.1). NCBI lineage: Eukaryota > Metazoa > Chordata > Amphibia > Caudata > Salamandridae > Pleurodeles > Pleurodeles waltl. The sequence continues at coordinate 287,959,118 of NC_090448.1, read as the reverse complement.
AGGTGAGGTTAAAAAATTGATTGATGAAATGCTGGAAGAAGGGATCATTGAACCAGTTGAGGCATCACCGTGGGTTTCTTCCATCATTATCACACAAAAGTCACGTGGACAATTGAGATTTTGTGTAGATCTCAGATCTTTGAACTACAATATTGTTGATACGTTACCACTTCCTAATATAAATGAAGTGGTGTCTTCCTTGAAGGGTGGCAAGTATTTATCAAAGTTGGATCTGAGGGGTGCTTACCATCAGATAAAATTACATGGTAAATCCAAATCATTAACTGCATTTGTAACAACGGAGGATACATTTAATTTCACTCGCATGCCATTCGGCTTAGCCTCAGCCGCAAGCGTGTTTCAGCGAATGATGGCTCAAGTATTTGAAGGGAAGAGAAGCATTGTGTTCTTCCAGGATGATATACTGATCTTTGGGTAAACTGCTGAACAACATAAAGTTCTGAGGCAAAAGTTGGGGGGGGGTCAGGCTTCACCTTAGATCAGAAGAAACGAACATTTTTGACTGAACAGATAGAATATTTGGGGAAAAACTGAGGAGTTGAGGAAATTGTTGAGAAAGGGGAGCAGATATTGTATTGTATTGTAATAGTATTTGTATAGCGCTTACTACCCCTGATGAGGCTTCGAGGCGCTTTTTGGTGAGTAGCACGCTACTCCAGAACCCAATAGGAATTAGTGGTGGATTAGTATAGGGAAATATGAGTACAGTTTTAGTAATATTATGCATGGGAAGCCTAAAACAAAACTGTTTTGCCACAATAAAGAATAAGATTTGCAATGTAGGCATATTGGCCTCTTCTGATATTAAACTTAAGTCAGTTCTCACTCTGGGGCGGTGCTTTCCCAGATTTATGAAAAGAGAAAAATGTATTGTTTGATTCGTGCTCACTCAACAGTCCAAAATAAATTATTCCTTAATTGAGCAGGAAGCTCTGGATGCAGCGTTGGGCGCAGAATACTTCTGGTTGTATTTGTGGGGTTTGCAGTTTATCTTACAGACAGATCACAAGCTGATGATTAAAATGTTATTGTTTGGAGGAACAGATAAAGGTTCTGCAAGACTAGGTTAGCGGACAGATTACAAGAGTATTTATATGGTATGGAGTTTATTGAAGGGTGGAAGAATACATGGGGAGATTGTTCATCGAGATTATCATTCGATTGGAAGGTTGTGAGTCAGTCTGAAAATGAAAGTGCAGTAGTGTCTGTACAGGATGCCATGGACAGTGGTCTGGAAGCCTTTATGACCCAGGAACGGGAAGAAGAAATGAATCTGAATATGGTTTTGAAGGAAGCAGTGAAGATGATTTGCAACAGTGGAACAAGACAAAGGGGGTGATTCCGATCGCCGCCCGCCTCGCGGGAACCGCCATATGGCCGCTCCGCGGTCGAAAGACCGCGGAGGCCATTCAGGCTTTCCCGCTGGGCTGGCGGGTGACCGCCAGGAGGCCGCCCTCCAGCCCAGCGGGAAACCCCTCCCCACGAGGAAGCCGTCTCCGAATGGAGCCGGCGGAGTGGGTATGTGCGACGGGTGCAGTTTGCACCCGTCGCGTATTTCAGTGTCTGCATTGCAGACACTGAAATACACAGTGGGGCCCTCTTACGGGGGCCCCTGCAGTGCCCATGCCATTGGCATGGGCACTGCAGGGGCCCCCAGGGGCCCCGCGTCACCCCCTACCGCCATCCTGTTCCTGGCGGGCGAACCGCCAGGAACAGGATGGCGGTAGGGGGTGTCAGAATCCCCCATGGCGGCGCAGCAAGCTGCGCCGCCATGGGTGATTCCAAGGGCAGCGGAAAACCGGCGGAAGACCGACGGTTTTCCTTGTCTGACCGCGGCCAAACCGCCGCGGTCAGAATGCCCTGCGGGGCACCGCCGGTCTGTCGGCGGTGCTCCCGCCGACCCTGGCCCCGGCGGTCAGAATGACCCCCAAAGTGTGATTTTGGATTCTGAAAAGACACTTGTTAAAATGTTAAATGACTTGTCGGTGAGTGGTCAGAATGTAGTTTTGAGGGGTAATCGATTTGTGCCTCCTGTTGGATTGAGTGTTAGGTTGTTCAATTTGTTCCATGATGGTCACTCAGGCCAATACTTAACTACATGGGGGCTAAAGTGGGAATTTTGGTGGCCTGGTCTAGGAGATCAAGTCAGTTTGTGGGTGGAGAGATGTCCTATTTGCAAGGAGAGTTAAAAAAGGTTGAGAGAGGGTTGTAAGTCAGAAGGGTGTTATATTGAGGACCCAGGTGTGCCATGACATAGTGCATGTCTTGATTCCATAGGTCCAATGACGAGTTTAACACATGAAATGCGGTTTGATTTGGTCATTATTGACATTTTTTCAAAATAGTTGACAGTAAGATTTTTAAAGGAGATAACAACTAAGACAACTATTTGTACACTGGAGGGGATTTATGCTGAAGAATGCCTGCTGTATTGATAACTGATAATAGTACACAATTAAAGTCAAATGAGATGGCCAATTTTCTTGAATGCTGTAGGATTAAGTACTCTTGCACAACACTCTACAACCCCAAGAGAAAAGACATGGTAGAGCATGACAACAGATTGTTAAAAGGGTCAAGTTAAGTGTCACTAACCAATCAATGTGATATTAAAAGGATGGTGAGTGACATCGTATCATCGTACCGTACCAGGGTCATGCAGAAATGTTCGTTTCAAGAGGTGCATTGATATCCACCTGGTACCAAATTGGTCCCTGCATGGCTGAAGGTTTTAGGTTACTTTAGGCTGCAGGAAAAGAGGAAAGGAAGGGTTGTAAATTTGATGGGTGATTGGGTGAAAAAAAAATCAGAACGAACAAGGGGTGGTCTTACCATGTTCAATGGCTCATTTTGGGCAAAAAAAAGGTCAGTAGTTTCTTAAAAATGGAGAATGTGTAATTTAAGGAATTTGGCTATCAGAAGGGAGGAATGTCTATGATGAGAAGCAATGAAGGATGTTCTGGTATCGTGTTAATGGGGTATGAGGAATTATGTGGGATAGGAAGTTCATTGTCAACAGATGCTAATGTGAGGAGGCATGAGGAAGGATTTAGTGTCATCAGAGAAAGGAGAGATAGCAGAACTCCACCTTACCTCAATGATTATGTGAGGTCATAAACTTACAGTATCTTATTAATCTTGACGTTCTTTTATAATATCTTATTTCTCTTTAGGTTCTTATGACATTGTTTTTAGGAACTGTTTTACTATATATTTTACTTTACATGTTGTTGTACTGATTATGTGATATGATGGGAAGGGGATGTGTTATGATGTATGATGTCATTTTAGTTCTGTTGTTGCAACTATCATTCTAAGAAAAGATAAGTGGGGGGTTGAGAATTCTAGGACTGTCAGTTGCGTCCTGACAGCCTAGGAAGAATCATGCTCACTCGTGTGCTACATTAAACGTACTTAAATATAGCATTTATTTGTAGTATGAATTACCCCTTCACAACAGAGCCCTTGCTGCAAAGAGCTGTCCATATATATTTCGATTTATAAATTATACTCCTGACAGGTCCTCCTGTGCTTTTAATTGGCCTGGAATCAAAGCAAAATTGCTTTTGATTATGCATTGACAGGTGTTGTCACTGAGAAATGGATAGCCCAGTCTTACAAGCTCATTTAACAATATATTGTGTACTGTGACTGTAGTATTGTCAATTTAATTGCACAAACGTAACAGATTATGATAGCTTATTGATAATAAATCTTTGCAGGTCCTAAATTTTGCATAATTAAGCTAAACAGCACAAAAATTATTTTTTAATTAATGTGCGAGGATGGAGTGTGTGAAAGGGAAGTGATAAGTCCATTGGAAAGCAATCAAACAGCTCTATCACTTGTCTGGCTAGTATCTTTGGACAGTTCAAGCATTACAGCCAATGTCAATTCGCATTCTGGATTTTTTTTTTTTACAATTTCACTGGAGGTAGCTACTTCTAATATTTATTTCATTACAACGGCATAACTGTGTTATACACACAATGAAGTGCCCACACCAAAAGCATTGCAGTCACACATAATCAAGCTTTTTTTTCACATCGATCCATCTAAAAGAAATGCTTCAAAACGAAAAAGAAGTGTTTCAGAACTTCTTTCACCCTCAACCAACGGACTGTAACATAATTTTTGTTCATCAATATGGGGGTTAGATGCACGTAAAATTCGCTTTCCAAGAAAAAATGGTCTGGAATTTCTGTGACTTCAAATGTATATGAACAACAACTACTGAGATTGAGTGCGGAGGTTAGACCTTGGTATTTATTAAAGGACACGAGGAGGCAGTAGTGTACCAAGGGAGATATAGGAATCTCAATATTAGATGTTTCTATGGTTCCCTCATCTTCAACGCTTGATAGTGTGTTCTAGAAAGTGGCACTGATAGTTGTTGAAATGTCACTCGTAATTACACTGAAATTATGACAGTGTCACACACAGCAATCTGAAAACTTGACAGCTGTGAATATTACCTGAATCACAGATGGAGCAGGATAAACACTCCCTGCCCCACACATATGAAAGAAAGTGAGGACAAGCCAATACTGACCAATAAGGAAGCAGCAACGAAAAGTGGCAATCAAGCTAACCGAATGGAAAGTAACGGGCGAGTTCCAAATGCTTAACTTTGAACACTACCTATGGAATAAAGAGCGCATGTGAGCTGTCATGCGCGAAATAAACAAAACTCCTTGAATCTACAACGCATGCGCACTGATATGTGCGACCTATAAACGGGACGAATGTAAACCATGATTCAAAGTTGCTACATCAATCTTACCATGTTTGTTCATGATCGGACAAGGGCCTTTCAGATTATTTCTTAGAAAATGTGTGAAAAAAAATAATTATTAGACCTATTTTGCTACGTTTCCTAATAGTTACTAATCGTACTTGACAGAATGAATAAGAAAAATAAATTCAATATCTTACGTTAGGTATATAATTAAATGTATTTGAGTAGTAGAGTCAATTTAAAGTAGGAGTACAAAATGATAACAATCTATTTTGTTTTGCTGTAAAAGAGCTGTGCTAACTGGGAAGCTTGGACATTTCAAAATGGCGATCACCTCTTATCTTTTACAAGCCATTGCACGCCGCTCTGTTTCTGTCTCCAATTGATGACGTAATACCGTTGTGCTTTCTTAATTTTACCGAAACACTGTCTCCTGAGAAATAACTACAACCCGGGAGAGAGAAAAAACCGGGGTGGGGAGGGTGGAGCGCGGGCTGGAGATGGCGCGGAACCCTAAGCAGGAAGATGAATAAAGGCTGGCTGGAGCTGGAGAGCGACCCCGGTGAGCTGTGAGAGCAAATGGAACAGGGAATAGTTGCAGGCTTTCAATATTGCACACCTTTATTACAACTTCTTGACAGGAGCTGCTATCCATAAGAAAAGAACCGCGGTTTAGCAATTCTCCCACAGGCGTAGAACGAAGACGACGTGCTACGATACACTCTGTCACCTTTTTAAGCACTCACTTACAGTAGTGCCACCACTTACTCCCAGTTTCACACACTTACATCATACTCTCTTTTGTCACTGTCCTCTCTTAGCACTCCTCTTTTCCCTCGTGGCTACGAGTATAGCGTTTTGTTATCTCTAGTGTCCTATTCGACTGTAAGCTTTTTGGCAATAGTAATGTAGAGCAAATTGCAGTAATACAGCCTCCACTGTGTGATCATTAGGCCACATTATTTGATTATCATCTGTGTGTTTGTTTCACCCTTTCTCAGTATGTGAGTTAATTTATCCGCGTGTGACTTCGTGTCGATCTCTCGTCCTGTTTTAATCCCAGAGACAGTGCCATTTTCTTGTTGCACACTTAATCCGTTACTTGTCGGTATTAAGCGCTTTACTGGTGTAGGTTATACAATTTCGGCGTTGCTCTATTCCCCTTCTCAGTGTTTGTTGTGTACCCAGAACTTTGCTCGCGAGGGCTACAGACACTTACTGCTACCTCACCGTAATTTCTAAAATGTATTTACAGAGCCTGGAGGTGGAGGGACCAAAGCATATAACATTGATCGTTCTATTAACAGTTTAGCAGCTTGATGCTTGCTCACGCCAGGATCAGAGTGAAATATTTCGCCGGGTTGCTAGTGTTCATGCCCTGTCACTCTCAGACCAGTGGCAGTCTTCTGTAGGCTGCCAATACACATAGGTTGACCCCGTGCTGCTGATGTGGCAGCTCTGGTAAGGCTGTCATTGCTTATTCCTATTGAACATTGTTCTGTTTTGCGAGCGTGCTGTGGTGTGGTTGAGGATGGAAGCACATAATTGGTTATTTCACTGTGGTTTCTGAGAGGACAGTAGTATGAGGTTGTCAATCGCAAAGGCTAAAATGCACACCATCCATCGGTACAAAGTACTTGGTTTCATGGTACCTTCTAGTTACCACAATTCCCAAGGACTTGCATTCATTGGGCAGTGCCCGGTCGGTGAGGCATTTTTTGTGGAAAGATAACCCTGATGTAAGTTCCCTTAGAGGAAGGATTTGAATCTGCAGGATGGGTGAATTTGAATGTAAGTGTATGCCATTATCAATATAAATAGGTGTATTGGACAGAAAGGGTGCCAGAAGGGGTGAGAAGGCAGGATGTGACGTGGCAATAGATGTACGATTCGGGTGAGGATTTTGGTTTCAATATGCGCAGCTCCATTGTGATATGTAATGGATGGGTGAAGTTAGGTTTTTGTCCATCGAATGTTTTATTGTTGGTATTTATGTATTCTAAAATTATTATATTTATACACCGTTTTCTTTTTGTTTTGTTTGTTTCTCAAATGTCCAGGAGGCCACCCATTGACGCAGGGCAACACTAGTGTTTTCACCCAGGAAACATGATGTTTACATTTTAAGTCCTTTTGGGGTGACGTTTGCCGTGGGGTCCTAGTCAGGACACACATCTGGAGCGGAGGCCTGTTAGGGCTCACTGCTGGGCTGGTGGCAGGTTATTACCTACTAACCCACAGTAGCCATGCCATCCTTTTTTAGGGTCGAGTCTGCGAGTGCATGCGCTAGCGCATGCATCTCTCTCGCAATACTTTGTTTTATACAAGCCTGCCAGTTGCTTCCCATTTGTTGGCTTGTGTGACACTTTTCATTACAGCCTCGTAATGAGTCGCTGCTGTTCAAGTATCATTTCCGTTTGTCTGTGTGGAGCTGGGATCAAGCACTGATTGATTCAACTTAATCAGTGCCCGTCTGCTGCTCACAAAGTGATTGAGGTACTATGTTGTTCTTTTTAAGTTCCAGTGCCCTGCAAACAGAAGGCTTGTGACTGGAAAAAACGTGCCTAGCAGGACAAACAAAATTGCAAAGTTTGTTTTTTGTAGGTTAATTCCTTTTTTTTTTTTTTTTTTGCCACGTCTTCTTAGCTTACTTGGCACTCGTGTTTTCTTGTTTTTGCTCCTGGGAGCTTTTCTCAAAACATGATTATTTTGTTCAAAATATTGCAAAATGATATTGTTTCTTAATTATGTGTAATTTCTGAAATGATTCTTTAACGCATAATCGTGCTGTACACCCTAATCTTCGCCACTACAATTCACACCAGTCCACCCCACTACAATCCAAACCACTCACCCAAAGCAGTCCACTCCATCCCACACCACCCCAATCTAATCTGCATCACTCCAATCCAAAACAATGTGCTGCACTGCAGTCCAAAATAATCTGCCCCACTTCAGTATGCCCCAATCCAAAAGAAAATGCCCAACTCCCATCTCCCCCCTCCCATCTGCCCTGCTCAAATCTGCCTCCAACAATAGAAAACAATCTGCTTTACTCCAATCCAGAACATTTTGCCCCAGTCCACTCCAATCCAGAACAATTTGCCCCAGTCCACCCCACTCAATCCGATCCACCTCAGACCAATCAGATCTGATTCACCCCACACCATGACATATGGACTTCTGTGGTATTGGCTTGCAGTTCCCTTTGTGTCCCTTACATGACAGAATTCAGAGACTGTGTGCCCTGGAAGAAGCATGAGGCATGCTGTGGCAGTGGGTGTGTGACCAGTGGCCGCAACCAGCGTATGGTCTCCCTGCGACGTCCTGGCCTTAAAGAGAAGTTGGAGAGCTGCTGATACAGCCGCAGCTGTTACTGCCGCCCCTTCAATGCCGTCGTAACAGCGGTGGCCTCCCTGTTTCTTCACCCCAGCTGCACTTTTTTGCCAGGGAGTAGCAGACACAGGGAGCAGCCAGACAGCAGGACAGAGGTGGTGGCAGTGAATTGCCCTGAAGTGACGGCTGGGGGACACAACCAGGATCAGCAAGATTCGACAAGTAAGCACACAGTAATGAAGTGGTGAGACAGCATGCTCTTGCCCCACGTCCCCTCCACCCTTCCACCCCGTGATACCACACACAAGGGATAGGTGGTGTCCAGCCGGGGTGAGAGAAATTGGGGGTGCCTGATGGCTTGTGAAACAAGAGGTCCAAGCCCCCCTCCCACCCCCCCCTGCATTTATAGAGTATTAAGTAACAAGGCAACTGTGCTGACACTGTACTGGTCCGGACTGTGGGGGAAGGAGGGCATTGGATGCCAAAAAAATCACAACATAAGTGTAAACTCTGGCCCAGGTCTATTATTGCTCTAAGCTTTCAAATGACGCCACTTAGGATGAGTTAATTAACCAAGGTATCAGATTTCTTACAATCTCTGAGCACAGCTGGAAATGGAAGTCCTGTGTCTGGGGCAAGTGATGTCAACCGCTTAGACATAAGGAGTGTTGCCGCTATTAATCCAGCAGAACTGGGCATTACATCAGGCCATTCGCATAAGGGACACAATGTAACTCCAACAGGAGAAGTTCCCTGTGTTCCCTTAACCCCAAAAGCAGTCATTCTAAAGAACTTACGCCCCCTCCCACCCTCTTTTGGGACAGTTACATAGGATTTGCCTGACTAGATAATAAAGGGCCTGGAGCCTACAGCAGCCCACCATATCATCCAGTTGTCGTCAGAGTGTGAACACTCACTGCTTCGATGATCCAGGTGCCGTCCAGCATGCATACTTCTTCTTCCCGGAGTATAAAGTTGTCAAAGTAGAGGGCCCGGCCTTCCAGACAGGTGGCAGGTGTGGAAGCAGTATACATGCCACGCAAAGGAGGCCGTCAGCTCAGACATGTTGGTAGAGCCAAATAAGGACAGGGCGGGGCCAAGAGAGCAGCATGATAAAGCCCAATTGACACAAATAAACTGTGGATTGTCATCTTGGGCTCCATTCAAGCAATAGTTGCTGCTCTTAATCACCACGCCAACGAAATGGACGTTCAAGTTGATTTGCCGAATACCATGGCAGTTTTTGCCACGGGTATTGATGACAAGCTTGAAAAACTAAACTCTCCGATTACCCAAGTACAAGCCAGCAAGGACAACAACTTCGCCGTTTGTTCCTGCAAGGACGTGATTGACAAGCTAGCGAGGCTTACGGCAATCCTTGAAGGAGTACTCAAAGTAAATGCCAACCTTGCACCAAAGGGCATCCACTCTAGCTCCCGCTCATGCAGTGTTTCAACACTTGCCTGTGTTTATGCTGGCAGTCTTGCACAACTGAAGTCCTGTGTGAAGGAGGAAAATGGAGGGACCCCTTTGGCAATGGAGCCTTTGGGTAAGGAGGCATGTTACATGCAGGGCCCTAGCCCGAAAGGTGTGACATCACAAGGTCAAAGGCTGTACTGGGATCCACCCTCAGCAGATGTACCTCTGACAAAGAGGGAACGAAAACCTGTGAGGAAGAGCAGGAACCAACTCAACACAATGTCATCTGGAACCGGAATCCCTGTTTTAATTTGTCTTCCCAGAGAGAAGGAGACCACTATGGACACCCATGCATCACTCTGTTCTGACATGCCACTCTACACTGACAGGCCTCTCCACTACTCCATTACCACAAATGCTGTACTCTCGTCCGCTCTTTGCCGCACTTGACAACGCTCCACTCTATCACAGTTTACTCCACTCTATGCTACGTTACTCCACTCTACTCTATGCCACTCCACTCCACTGCATGACACTCCCTCTGTGCCACTCCACATCACTTTATTCCACTCTACTGTGATACCGTATGCCCCTCCACGCCCCACCCCTCACTCCACAACACACTGTTTCTCCCACAACACTCCATGACACTTTCTGCAGCTCCATTCAATAACACTCTGTGCCACTCCACGACAGTCTATTCCACCCTGTGCCACAACACTCTACTTCACGGTACGTAATTCCCTCTATTCCAGTCCACTCAACTTTACTCCTCTATACACCACAACCCTACTCCACACCACTGCGCTCTAGGACACCCCACTCTACTCCCTCCATGATACTCTACACTATGCCATGACACTAGACCACTCCATGCCACTCTCCTACGCCCCTATCTTTAATCACTACTGAAAAGTAGCCATGGTGTACAACATTGCTGAAACACATTGGCAAAGCCAATATCTATTGCATAGGTGACACCTATTGGCTTTTCCAATGTTTGTTTACCCCATACCTTCTCTGTGTTCTTTTAAATCTTTCAAGCGATGTCTCCTTGCATAATTTTTCCTCCTTCCGTGCCATCAGTTGATGCTTTAGATTCTCAGTTGCCATGTCTTACGTAGACCTGGGCGGAGTTCGTGGAGTTGTGGAACTCCGCGAAGTGCCCAAAAACTGTGCTGTGCTACGCGGAGTTCCGCAAGTGGCAGGGTGTGTTAGGTTGTGCCATTTGTCCTGATTTTTAGCGCCGGGCGTTTATCCCATGCTGAAAACTCAGTGTGAACGGCTTCCTGTGCAGCACTTTAAGGTGCTGCTTCTTTTCTGCCACTCAAGTTGATTTTGTACTCGAGCAGCAGCTACCTCAATGCGAACGGAAGGTTTCTCAGTGCAAGCGGTCGCAACCATTCTGTGACCACTCGCGTTGAGAAATCTCGGCAGGAGGTGGTCTTGAGTAAGATTTTCCTTACCCGAGCTCGCCAACTCACCGTTGACGAGCGTGAGCGAGGAAAAAACTCCACTCTGCCCCACTACAGATTTTTTATTTTTATTTTATTTTTTTAGCTCTGTGCAGAATGGGAAAAACTCAGCGAGCGGAGTTTACCGTCCACCCATAGTCTTATGCTCTCTTTGTTTAGCACCTTTCCTTCACTTCCGTCCTCTGCACCACTCTGCCTACCCTTACTGACCTCTTGCTAGCTTTCTTACTTGCCAGCAAAACCAAATTTCTTTTTAGTTGTCTCTTACCCTACATCTCACATCTTTGTGATCCTTGTGACATGCCTGTTATTTTTGGTCCACTTAGCAATCTGTTGCATCATCTTTCTCTGTTGGTCCCCCTTTTGTTCACTCTGTGTCCTAAGAATTTCTTGTACTTTCTTTGCATCCTAGTCTTAACTTGCACCTTCTCTGCTTTCCAAGCAATACCTTGCAGGCCCTCCCCCACACCCCCCCCCCCCCCGATTTTCTATTTTCCCTCTATCTAGCCATTGCTTGCATATTCTTTCTGTCACCTGCCCAAATGTCATGAACCTTCTGCCTTTTACCCATTTCTATTGTGTTAGTTTATCATCCAGGTATCCCTGGTTCCCAGTCTATGCTGTTAGGTATCCATCATTCTTTTGTCCGTCTCATGCACTTTCTTGCTTGATATCACCTTGCATCCTCTGTCTGTCCATCAGTATATTCCCAATGGTGTTTGTTACTCCCTTCTATTACTCATGGTCTTTATGTCCCTGTATTTTTTCTCTGCCTCTTTTGCTTTGCCATGTGTTTATTGTTCCATGTAAATGCTTTTTTATCCCCAATACTCCTTCCTTTTAAAAAAAAATTCTCAGTACCCTAGTTTTTTTCTGCACGTGCCTGTGGCACAAAGTGCAAGTACTATTAGACCTTAAGATGCTTTTGTGCTAACAGGTAACTGTTTAATTTCAAATTCTTATTAACGTTTTTTGTTTTTCCATTTAGGTCTATTCACACTTTTAGTTGAAGACTTCGGTGAGTATGAGTTCTCCAAGTGTATTGGTAATGCATATTGGGATCCCTTTAAGTTTGGTGTTCAAGATATCATTTGAAACAGGTTTTCTCATCAGACAGGCGCATAGTAGTGAACTGTATGGATGCTTGATAGTAGAAGGCTGTTTGAATCAAGGGGTAATGTGTTAATTGATGACACTCAATATCTCAGGTAATGGAAGTTCACTTGGTTTGTTTGCCTTGTGAATCTTTGCTGCTGTATATGCAGTCTTCTGGAATGCCTTGGAAGGTTCATATTTGTTTTTGCTCACTATGGAGGAGGGGGGGTGTGATGGCCATCTCGCAGGGTAAGAAAGCTACTGTGAGCCCATAGCACTTACACTGGATATGGCACTGATTAGCTTCAAGGAAAGTAGGGTTGACCTGGAGAAGGCAATTATATTTGTCGAAACCCAGTGAGCTACATGTAGCACATTGAAGTATGCATACACCAACAGAGGTGTGGAATTTATTAAAATATCTACTTGTCCAGGGGACAGGTTGCTTCTCAAATCTACTTGTCCTGTAAAAAGATCTACTTGTCCCTTTGGTGCCATGTAGTGTGGCGACAAATTATGGCAGCAATTAATAGCCTCTCTGATTATGCCAGGGCTACTACCATAGTAGGGCTTGAATACTTGGAGTTTCAATCCCTACTGTAGCAATTTCCTTATTTTGCCACCTTTCTGCAGATCTGCATACTGGGGCTGGAGGAAGCAGTAAGCAATAGTTCCAGGGCTGGAATGCCTTTGAGTCTGCAAACCTACTAACCTGCATGTTTTTAAAGATTTTTACCAGCTTCTCTCTAATATTTTCCCATAATAAGAAAGGTTGGACATTTACTCCTGACAATGGCAGAATTAGAACTTCTTCCAGGGTTGGGAAGAAAGTGGCTGGAGGGAAAATGAACTTGCAAATGCTCAATAGATTTTCACATGAGCAAATCTACACATCGTATTTACCCACTCTAAAATACAGTTCACAAATATTTTATAGGGGTACGACATATACCATGGGTGCACTTTTGTGACTTTCTTTAAGAATTTGGGGCCACAAGTAGGTAGGTTCAGATTTGTGAACGGCAAATTGCGAGTCGCAAATCCGAATGTAGGATGGTGTCCTTGACACCATCTGTGATTCGCAAGGGCTTCGCAAATGCCCACATCATGAATAATCATGAGGTGGGTCGCAATTTGCGACCCCCTCAAGAATGGTGGAATGCTGGAGACAGCAGACCACCATGTCTGTGACTGCTTTTCAATAAAGCAGTTTTTTTGTAATGCAGCCCGTTTTCCTTAAAGGAAAACGAGATGCATAACAAAAACGAAAAATGAAACGTTTTCGTTTCATTTTTTCAGAGCAGGCAGTGGTCCACAGGACCACTGCTTGCTCTGAAAAAATGTTTACAGTGACATTCACAATGGGAAAGGGGTCCCATGGGGATCCCTTCCCTTTTGCGAAAGTGTTAGCACCCATTTGAAATGGGTGCAAACTGCGATTGGTTTGCGCCCGCGTTCGCAAAACAATCCTACATTGCACTGCAAGTTGCAATTAGGAAGGGAACACCCCTTACTAATTGCGAGTCGCAAACCCGTTTTGTGATTCGGTAACCAGGTTACTGAATCGCAAAACTGGGTTTGTGCATCGCAATGTGCTTTTTGCACGTCGCAAACAGCGAAAGTCGCTGTTTGCAACATGCAAAAAGCTACCTACATGTGGGTCTTGATCCCTAATTAGGTCTGTTGTTAACAAAGACATTTTGTTTTTATTAAACGTCTATTTCTCTCTCTTTTGGCTGGCTTTACTGTGAGTGAACGCATTCTGCTCTTCCACAAGGAGCATATTGCCACACAAAGTAGTTTTGTTCAGTGTCAGGAACTACAGTGGCAATCAGTGACGTAACGAAACTGGAGGGTGCCCCTTTGCAAAGAACATGGAGGAGCCCCCTCTCCAGACTCACTCAGGGCAGGTGCTGTGCTGACGGGGCCCCCTGGAGGGCGGCTGCGGGGCCTTTGTTATGCCGCTGGTGGCAACGTGGGCTTTAAGAGTTCAAAAACTTTTTTGGGGGGGGGGTTTTGCCAATGTTTGTTACAATGTTGAGGGCCTGGTAGCTCCCACAACAATAAAGTGTTACAAAAGCCATGTCAAAACAAGACACGCATTGATGAAACTAAAAGACTTATAAAAATATGTCAGATCAGTTGGCTTTGTCAGTGTTTGTTTATTTTCATGCTTCCCATAATCGTGTTGAAAATGGTTACACTGATTTTCCATTAGAAATATTTTTGGGAAATACTAGCATGCATCAACACATTTTACTAAATGACACTTCATTTGCATATAATCAGAGAGCATTCTGGGAGCATTATACTTAGCCTCTTAGCCTAAACTTTTCAAACATGTGTGTACATGTTTTTTTGTTTTGTACTGGAACAACGTCAGTAGTGAAGTGTGACCTTAAAACATTTATTTACAGCACGCACCCTAATAATGAAGGCTTTCAAATAATGAACCATAAATACAAGTTCGAACAGCATTATCTTTTGGAAACACATTACCTCAACTGCAGAGAGTTCAACTCTCTATAAACAAGCAGCCAAAGGGTTTGTGCTGCAGGGGGTTGGGCCTACTTGTCCCAAGGACAAAGTAAACATAAAAACTTGTTGCCCTTGACCCCAAACAAGATGTCCCGGGCGTCGGGTGATAGGAATTCCACATCCCTGACCAAAATCCCTTGGTCATCCAGCTGTTGTGGATGCCAACAAAAAGGCAAGGGTGCCAGCTAAGCCTGCCATGCACACAAATATGGATAGTTTCGCAAAAGGAGAACAATTTATGAGAATAGCGTTTTGGCTGGCACAGGCTTTGTAGACCCATCGACGATTGTGTTGAACCTTCAACAACTGATATTGAATAACTACAAGATAGAGACAGAAAGGGATGCTTTACATCTCTGCCATACCTTAGATGGGACATGGACAAGCTATGAGGCAGTGCAACTGAAGCCAAACAAACCTTGGGAGTTGAGGACCTATCTTTGAGTCTTTGTATATAATTTAGGAAATGTGGTGGGCCTTAAAAATCTGTTATGTGATTAGAGCACCACTATGGAAAAACAGTTTACGCAGAGCCTTTGTGTCGATCAGGGTAGGTGGTTGGCGGAATACATGGAGTTCTTTATTCTAACTTTGTTTACAAATGTAGGTACAATCAAAGGCAACAGATAGACAAAACTTACTTGCAGCTCACCATCACAGAGGCAGCCCTTATGAATTTGCTTTGGAATGGTTTACGGTCTGTATACAGGTCTTCTGATATACAGTGAATGTACTAACCAAAGTTATGGTGCAAGAAGAATGGTGTGATAATGATAGTGGACTTCTACAGGGAGTGCAGAATTATTAGGCAAATGAGTATTTTGACCACATCATCCTCTTTATGCATGTTGTCTTACTCCAAGCTGTATAGGCTCGAAAGCCTACTACCAATTAAGCATATTAGGTGATGTGCATCTCTGTAATGAGAAGGGGTGTGGTCTAATGACATCAACACCCTATATCAGGTGTGCATAATTATTAGGCAACTTCCTTTCCTTTGGCAAAATGGGTCAAAAGAAGGACTTGACAGGCTCAGAAAAGTCAAAAATAGTGAGATATCTTGCAGAGGGATGCAGCACTCTTAAAATTGCAAAGCTTCTGAAGCGTGATCATCGAACAATCAAGCGTTTCATTCAAAATAGTCAACAGGGTCGCAAGAAGCGTGTGGAAAAACCAAGGCGCAAATTAACTGCCCATGAACTGAGAAAAGTCAAGCGCGCAGCTGCCACGATGCCACTTGCCACCAGTTTGGCCATATTTCAGAGCTGCAACATCACTGGAGTGCCCAAAAGCACAAGGTGTGCAATACTCAGAGACATGGCCAAGGTAAGAAAGGCTGAAAGACGACCACCACTGAACAAGACACACAAGCTGAAACGTCAAGACTGGGCCAAGAAATATCTCAAGACTGATTTTCCTAAGGTTTTATGGACTGATGAAATGAGAGTGAGTCTTGATGGGCCAGATGGATGGGCCCGTGGCTGGATTGGTAAAGGGCAGAGAGCTCCAGTCCGACTCAGACGCCAGCAAGGTGGAGGTGGAGTACTGGTTTGGGCTGGTATCATCAAAGATGAGCTTGTGGGGCCTTTTCGGGTTGAGGATGGAGTCAAGCTCAACTCCCAGTCCTACTGCCAGTTCCTGGAAGACACCTTCTTCAAGCAGTGGTACAGGAAGAAGTCTGCATCCTTCAAGAAAAACATGATTTTCATGCAGGACAATGCTCCATCACACGCGTCCAAGTACTGCACAGCGTGGCTGGCAAGAAAGGGTATAAAAGAAGGAAATCTAATGACATGGCCTCCTTGTTCACCTGATCTGAACCCCATTGAGAACCTGTGGTCCATCATCAAATGTGAGATTTACAAGGAGGGAAAACAGTACACCTCTCTGAACAGTGTCTGGGAGGCTGTGGTTGCTGCTGCACGCAATGTTGATGGTGAACAGATCAAAACACTGACAGAATCCATGGATGGCAGGCTTTTGAGTGTCCTTGCAAAGAAAGGTGGCTATATTGGTCACTGATTTGTTTTTGTTTTGTTTTTGAATGTCAGAAATGTATATTTGTGAATGTTGAGATGTTATATTGGTTTCACTGGTAATAATAAATAATTGAAATGGGTATATATTTTTTTTTGTTAAGTTGCCTAATAATTATGCACAGTAATAGTCACCTGCACACACAGATATCCCCCTAACATAGCTAAAACTAAAAACAAACTAAAAACTACTTCCAAAAATATTCAGCTTTGATATTAATGAGTTTTTTGGGTTCATTGAGAACATGGTTGTTGTTCAATAATAAAATTAATCCTCAAAAATACAACTTGCCTAATAATTCTGCACTCCCTGTATTTGACACAGATCTGAAAATTGACCTGCATTGTCATTGGAAAGTCTTCTGTGTAAATAAATACATTAAAAAAAAACATATGGGTAAAAGAGCATTACCTCTCCTTTGCTGTTACCAACAGGGTCAGTCTGTGAAATCAAGGGGACTAGGCAGTTTTTGGGTATACACTGAAAGGTAATGCATTATTTGATAGCATTAAGGAACTGCAAGCCATATTCTGTCAATCTTATTATTGTACTGGCCCATGTGGCTTGGGTTGTTGTTTAGGGGAGGCACTGTTGTCACATTTCTGTGTATGTCTATGCTTCTGAAAAGGCATTAGGACTGTCAAAAAATAATAATTTTGGGGTAAGGCAAGGATGTGGAACTTAATAGAATATCTACTTGTCCTTGGGACAGGTTGATTCTTAAAACTACTTGTACTGTAAAATAATCTACTTATCCCTTTGGTACCATTTAGTGCGGTGACAAATTATGCCAGCAATCTTGTTAAGTAAAAGCACTGATAACAGCCTCTTATTATTCCAGGGTGTAGAGAAGTGCCCTTTTGGCATGGTTACCCTCCCTCTTCCCACCCCCCAACCTCCCCCCTCCAGACACATTTTGCCTGATATTGATGCTAACTTGAGAGTGTGCTGGGATCCTGCTAACCAGGCCCCAGCACCAGTGTTTCGTTCAACAATTGGCACACCCCTGGCACATAGTTACTTCCCCTGAAGAAGTTACCAGTGGTACCAAGGGCCCTGTGACCAGGAAGGGTCCCTAAGGGCTGCAGCATATATTGTGCCACCCTAACGGACCCCTCCCCAAACACATGCACACTGCCAATGCAGCTTGTGTGTGCTGGTGGGGAGAAAAAGGCAAAGTCGATATGGCATCCCTCTCAGGGTACCATACCCACAAACCACTGCCTGTGGCATAGGTAAGTCACCCCTCTAGCAGGCCTTATAGCCCTAAGGCAGGTTGCAGTATACCACAGGTGAGGAAAGCCTGAGCAATATGCCCTTACAGTGTCTAAGTCCATTCTTAGATGTTGTGAGTTCAGCGCGTTTATATTACGAACATGGGCTGGGAGTTTGTCTTCATGAACTCCACTGAAGTCTGGTAAGTTTGTTATCAAACTTCTCAGCACAATAAACCCACACTAGATGTATTTAAAAATGCACCCGGGGGGCATCTTAGATGCATTTTAGCCAAACTTCTAGTACAGGACTGACCGGTCTGTGCCAGCCTGCCACTTCGGGCCAAGTTTCTGACCACATGGGGTGAGAGCCTTGATGCTCTCTATGGCCAGCAACAAAGCCTGCACTGGATGGAGGTGCTTCACACTCTTCCCCCCCCTCCCCTTGCAGGAACTGCAACACCTGGCTGTGAGCTTCAAAGGCTCATTCGTCTTGTTACAGTGCCCCAGGACACTCCAGCTAGTGGAGATGCCCACCCCAACCCCCCACCCCTCCCCTGGGACAAAGCCCCACTTTTGAAGGCGAGTCAGGTGGGAACGTTAGGAAAAACAAGGAGTGTCTTCTGCTAGGACCACCCCTAAGGTGTCTCTTGAGCTGAAGTGACCCCCTCCTTGCAAAATCCTCCATCTTGGTTTGGAGGACAGGGACCAATAGGGTTAGGTCTGTGTTTACCCCCCACTCCTCTGCCCAGCCCCCAAAGGGAGTGGACTCCGGAAAGGGTGTAGTCATCCTCGGGGCCCGGAGCCATTGGCCACTGTCCTCTGACCCCTATACCGCCTCTAAATCATGGATTTAAGGGTTGCCCTGAACCTAGGTCGTCATATTTCTAGTGACCTCAAGAAGAAAGAAGGGCTGCTAAGCTGACCCCCAGCAGAGAAGACTGAAGACACCAACTAATTTGGCCCCAGTGCTACAGGCCTGTCTCCAGCTTCTGAAGCACTGCTACAAAAAGGTGACACATCCTGCAGGACCAGCGACCTCTTAAAAGACCCAAAAGGACTGCCTGCACTCCAGAGGACCAAGATTTCCTGTGGACAGTGGCCCTGTCCAGAAAGAAACTCCAGCAAAGGACTCCAGAACCTCCCTGGATCTGGGAGTCCTGCCCACTCTGCACCCTACGCCCTCTGCCCATGTCCAGGTGGCCCAACCAACTAAAGCTGATTTCCCCCCCCCCACCCCTCCTGTCCAACACGACGACGCCTGCAGCCTAAATCTGGAGGACTCCCCTGAACTCGAGAGAACCAAACGAAGATTCCAGACACCTAAAGGTACCCCTACACCTGCAGCCCCCTGGCCTTGGTGAATCAGACCACCGGTCCAGTAATGTTCAGCAGGCAGCCCTCCTCCATGTCCAGGCTGTGGTTTTTCGGAACCAACCCCGTGGACCTAGCCTACAGCATCTTTGTGACCCTAAGGGTCCCCCTATTCAGAAGCATTGGGAGCCCAATGATAAGCTTCCACCCGGCCACCCCTGTGCCGCTTAGGGTGTGTGTTTGGTGCCGACCTGTAACCCCCGGTGTTCACCTAGACCCCTCTAGTCTGCCTTCTGAAGATGCGGGTTCTTGCCTGCTAGCTGATCTTATTCGAGTGCCCCCAGTCTCCATAGGAATCCATTTTAAATGTGACAGCAACTTTGACCTCTGCACCTGGCTGGCCCGTGTTGCTGGTGGTAAGTGTTTGGGGTTAACTTGAACCCTGGCCTGTGGACATCCTAACCCCTGAGTCTGGAATTGTAAGTCTGGTACTAACCCCAAAAACTATACTAACTTTTCTTTTCCTCCAGAACTCTCTTTGAAAATTGCACTGTCAACTTTTAAAACCGATATTTGCTATTTTCTTGAAAACCCTTTAATTTGCCAAATTGAAACAAAGTGGTATTGATAAATATGTATTATCTACTTTAGCCTCTGTTAAACCTTTGCAGAACCCCCGGACTCGGTGCACATTATATCTCATTTTGATATACAATATACAGAGCCAGCTTCCTACACAGGGATAATGCTATAGCAAGGCATGAATACCAGCAGTTTCAAGCCCTTCTATAGCTATTTTCTCTTTTCGGCACCTTTCTGAAGATCTACTTATTGGGTATGGAGTAACAAGTAAGTAATAGTTCCAGGGCTGGAATGCCTTTGAGTTGATATAAACCCACTAACTTGTACTTTTTGAGGATTTTCACCAGCCCTTCTCTAATCTTTTCCCATGTTCAGAGAGGTTGGAAATGTACTCCTGACAAGGACAGAAGTAGAAGTTCTTCCAGGGTTGTGAAAAGTGGTCAAAGGGAAAGTGGACTTGTAAACACTCAATAGATTTTTGTATTGGCAAATCTACGCATGCATGTTTGCTTGTGCTAAAATACAGTTCACAAATACTTTCTAGAAGTCCAATTTCCTGGTCTACTTCTGTAAATTTGTGTGAATTCATGAAAGACACAAATAAAAAGACCTATACCATATACATATATTTTTTTGTGCTTTTTGCCAATGTTTGTTACAGTGGTGAGGGCCTGGCATCTCTCGCAACAAAGTGTTTCTTGAGTGGTAAGACTCAGATCTGTGTGCTAGGTGTGTTAGGGTGCTGTCCTTTTTCCGTATCCTCTAGGAATGCCCTATAATTCAGCAATACTGGAAGGGGATGGCATAAATTATGGCCCAAGTCATGGTTCTCACTGTACCACTGGAGGCCAGGTAGTATGTACTACGCATAACAGGAGATAAAGTGTGGCCCAGATATCAGAGGATCTGGTTTTAATTTTAGCAGTCAGGTTGACTAAGGGGAACATTGTGAATGGGTGTGGAACGAACAGACCCCCCAAGTGTCCAAAATTGGGAGAATGTTTTAGACTGGTGCCAGCGAGCGAAGCAGGTGATATAACAAAGTTGAGGCTATCAGAGAAAAAATGAGAAAGTATGAAACCTATGGAGTGCTTACAGGGAAACATGAATGGTCACTATGAGGGGTTAGGGTGGCATTTGTGGACTGGGAGTGTGCCTAATGCAAATAGTACTTGTTCTAGGTCAGAAATGTAAGTATGCAGTCCATATAGTTGTGTGGTATTAATCACAATTATAATGATATTGTAACTTTTCTTTGCAATATTTCAAATTACTCGTCCAAGATTGTACCAATTTCTGTGCACTGAGAAACTGTTAGATAATAAGATTTTTAAAAAACCCAATAAAGTGTTACTAAAGCCATGACAAAACAAGACATGCACTGAAAAAAACAAAGACTGAAAACCAATGTCGGATCAGTTGGCTTTACCATTGCTTGTTTATTTTCATGTTTCCCATAATCTTGTTGAAAATGGTTACACTGGTTTTCCATTATGAATATTTTTTTAAATACTAGAATTAATCAGCACCTTTTTAATAAATGTAATTTAGCGCAACTTTTTTTCCTAATTGGATTTTTTATTCTGAACATTTTATTTTGAAAGAATCATCAATCCTGCTTAGAAGCTTCTGCAAACATTTGCATCTAATCATGGAACATTCTGGCAGCATTACACATAGCCTCATATTGTTAAACCTTTGAAACATGTATGTAAAAATTTTTTTAATTCTTTTATTTTTACTGGAACCACTGTCAGTAGTGCAGCTTGACCTTAAAACGTTTATTTAGAGCGCTTACTCTAATAATAAAGGCTTTTCATTAATGAACCATAAATACAAGTTCCACTAGCATTAACATATAGCTATAAATATTAACTCAACTGCAGACATTTCCTTCCTGGTAAACTGACAGCTTAAGGGTTTGTGCTACAGGGGGCTGGGCCTACTTGTCCCGAGGAAGAACTAAATATGGAAACTTGTTGTCCTTGACCCAAAACAATATGGCCTGGGGGTCAGGCTATAGGAATTTCACACCCCTGGCAGAGGCAAAAAAAGGATATTTGGAGATCGTGGGGGCTGACTGACGTAGAACAGAACATTGGAGCTTGACCATTTTGTAGAAGAACTCCTATTTGGCGGGATAGTATTGAGCAGGATCTTCATATGAGTGTGAGCACCACATAAAGTCCCTCCAGGTAATCTTACTCAAAGCACGATCACTTGGAAGGATTTTGATGACAAACGTATGTTCTATAAAGTTGGGTGATGAGTAAATTAATCTTTCAGTTAGTCTTGACTCCTGTCTAATTCTGCAGCAATGCTTCCTTCAGTACCATCGCTCATTGTATTAAGACTGTTCTTCTTTTTCAGGAGTGAAAGGGGTGCAAGTGGAAGAGATTTATGATTTACAGAGCAAATGTCAGGGGTAAGCTAACCTTTTCACTGCCAGTCCATTGACTTGGAGATGAGAGAATTCATACGTAATCCTGCTGACTAATATTGGATGCGGGGTATGTTGCTTTTAAAATAGTCTTATTTGGCCACATTATCTCAGCAAATTAGGCACAGTTTCAATGTTTTACGTCATTGATTTTTTTGAGTAAATTTTACCTCTTCATTACACCATTGTTGTCTAAATATTGTCTTAAAAAAATACTTGTCCTAAATATTGTTAACAAAAACATAACCCATCGATGATAACAGTGGAAAAAAAACATTCTCCCAGCAGAGTGATATGTTTCTGAGCAATAGTAAGACCACGGTATTTGTCAGGCAATATTTTTGTTTTTGATATGCTGACAGGCAACCCTTACGGTTGAAATACAATTATGTGCTACATTTTATATC
Source organism: Pleurodeles waltl (assembly GCF_031143425.1). Lineage (NCBI taxonomy): Eukaryota > Metazoa > Chordata > Amphibia > Caudata > Salamandridae > Pleurodeles > Pleurodeles waltl. The sequence continues at coordinate 287,936,502 of NC_090448.1, read as the reverse complement.
TTGCGTTTAGCAGTTTAAAACATGTCAGATTTGATCAAACGTAGACCTTACGTCTTAGTCTCAAAGTAAGCATTAGCAATCTGAATCTTTTGTTGAGAATTGTTTTGTTATCTCAGTTCAAATAACCCCTGCACTCAATGTTCAAGTCAGAAGTTAAAGAAGTAAGTGCCCTCCGCAAAGTATTGTAATTGAGGCGTTAAACTATTATAAATCTAGACTTTGGGGATGTTTAGATCAAAACCTTAAATTAGTGTGAAGGTACATTTGAATATCTGTTCATGGTAACGTTCTCTGCTTCAACAGCATCACCTGCCCAAGGGCCATACTTGAATGCACAACTTGTAGATAGGGTCTGGCATCTAGGTGCTGACCTTGGAGCCAGGATACAATAGTTTCTAACCTAAAGTCCTTTGCATGACACATAAATCGCAAATAAAAATACATAACTTGTTCGTCTTGTGCCTGGAATTGAAAGTATATAAATATCAGCTTGTAGTTTGTGCTATTTGAATATTCCCTCCCTCCTCAACACTTTATTCTGGTTTCTTTATTCTGGTCTTTACAGTCCCATGTTCTATGTAAACGACTCTTATTTGAGATGCTTCTGCTGCAAGTGAAGATTTTTCTGTGAAGTATTGTGCTATTATTTTATGACAAGCTTTACACTATATGAAATACCCAAACTAATACAAAATAAATGTTTTGTAGAAGCCATTTATCCGGAAACAATCGCAGTTGTGCGTATGCTTTTTAGTTTATGTTCACTGGATTTTGTCCCCCCAGTTGACGCTTACTTTCTGTATTATTTATTTTTTAATCTCAGTCCAGTGTATGGTTTCATCTTCCTGTTCAAATGGATCGAAGAACGACGTTCCCGCCGGAAAGTGTCCACACTTGTGGACGAGACATCTGTGATGGATGATGAGATTGTCAATAACATGTTCTTTGCTCACCAGGTATGCTGAATGACGAGAATATCTTGTGAGTTTGTGGATTGATTGACGGGTCTCAAGTTGTTTGTTATAAGAACTTTGGGTGCCGGAGGCTGATGGTTCTATTTTATCTCTCTATTTACTGAAATAACAGAAACATCTGTTTTTATTCAGAAGTCCATGAGATGTGCCATCTTATGTTCTTGGTTCCTCCGACAGTGGTGCTACACTATAGGCTTTTTGCTGGTTTCTTGATGTACTAGGTACATCTTTATTCTGTGGCTTTGCATTGTTTTTCCTGAAAGATGTATCTTGTGTTCTCATCTCTCGCATCAGTCATGTTCACTGTTTGCTATGAATGAAAGTGTCTCAAGACTCCATAACAATAATTCTCAGGCAAAACCCTTTTCTGCTACCCAATCTTGCACGATGGCTTAGTTGTATTACATTTTAAGTGTTCAATCAATGTGCCCAGGAATGAACAAATACAGTATTTTTATAAAACTGGTTGAAATTCAACAGCAGTGGTAAACACACAATGACTTACCTCGACAAGGGCTTCTAAGCTAGTTCAAAATTACAAGCTGACAAGCCATGTTCAGTCTCCCAGATTTAAATGTAAACAGCTCCTCTTTTAACCGTTAGCACTATAACTCGCAATCCAAACAAAGATCTTACTCTGGTAAAGCGAGGTGGAAACACATGACAAATGAGAGGGCTCCAATTTTTTTTTTCCAGAAACAAAATTATAAACGTATGCACTTAAAACTGTGAAAGTCAGTGCACTTTTTGAAGTGAAATATTTTCATACAAATATTTCCTTCACTGTGAAACCACTGAGGACAGTAGTTGGGCCAGGTTTTTGCTTGAATCTTGCCTATTTGGTTTTTGTGTCAGAGAGCAATCTTAAGACTGATCGACTAGTGGGTTTTGAAGGAGTTGCAATTGTGACAGATTCTGAGAAACGAGGCTGGGAATTATTAGGTCTAAAGGAGACATTGAAGGGGAACGCTAAGTACTTGTTAGTTTGAGAACTCTTCTCGGACTGCAAATCTGGAAATGAGACCAGTCCGACCCAGTACCCCTCCAGAACCTTCGAGTGTCAGTAACAATAGACTCACTTATCCCCTTCTACTTTAATGGTATGCCCTCCAGGGTGGGGTGAGATACATCATTGGTAAGGAAGGATGTCTTGCAAGGAAGTATCCATGCTTCAGGTGTGGCCTATGTTTGGTGGGTAAGTTCCTACCTTTCCTAGAAGAATGTTGTTCCATATTCACTTTAGTTGAGTCACAGATCCTGAAACACTGTACCGGTTTCAGAGCTTCACAGACTAGAAAGTCTAAGTAGTGGAGTGGAAACAACTTTAATTGGGAAGTCGGATCACCGCTTTAGTTATCGCCCTCAACAGTCCTTCTCTCATCCTCTGCAGAGGCTATTCTGAAGGTGTATGTACTAGCTGTGCCCAACAGTGCCTTTATCAGATTCTAGCCATTACTAGGATTCCTGCTTCCCAGCTACCTGTGTACTGCAAATTTGCCATATGTTATGTAGAGGTGATCCTCTTCTTCCTTCCACAATAAGGGAGTCACTAGCATACACTGTTGCCAAGATTAGGGGTCAATGACTCTCTTTGCAAGTTGCCTTGGAAGTTGGCTGGTGTTGCCCTAACTCTGGAGTTGAGATGATGCTAACTCGTGGGGTGGGACAGCCGCCCCACTGTGTGTTAAACACCAATGTCCATTAAGCAGTGAGGGATTATCCGAGAAATCGGTTATTGTGGGTTTGACTTGATTGGCAATTCCTTACGTTGCCTTGTAATTCTAACGTGAAAAGTATACAGTCCAATATTATTCCTCCAGATCTTATAATTCTGACTTAAGTGACCATCCATCATGGGGGGCCTATGTGCCCTTCCCTTGGCTGTCTTCTAGGACACTGGCATTGAATCACCCTGCTGGTGGCGATCCCTTTTCACTTTCCCTTTTTTTTTCCCCCCCCCCTAGAGTCATGGATAGAGAGCGCATCAAAATGTCGGCCCATTACCCTGTAAGCATGCAGAGTTATTGTGTAGGAAGCTGGCTCTCTATGTGGTGTATCAATAACTAGGTATACAGTGTAAAGAGTCCAGGGGTTCCCCTATGACTGGACAGGGGCTTGCTATGCAATCCCAAAGTGCTCTATTTGGAGGTAGTGTGGTCGAGGAGTGCAAGACACAGAGGAGTGAAGACATCGACAAATACATACAATAGCCAATAAATAAAAGGCACGACTCAAGAAGAAGATCCACATCAATTTATAAAAATAGCAAGTATCTTTATATACGTTTAGGCATCCGAGAAAAATTGTCCATGTAACTACGTTTTTAATTATAATTCTTTTCACTTTAAAAAATGGGCACATAGTGCAATTTCTGAGTCCTGCGTTGTTATCCTATGGGTGGAAAAACAAGTTCTGGAAACAGGTATAGTACAGCGACTTACAAGACCAATCTGCAGGAGTTAAGGTGAGTGGTGGGCAAGGTCCAAGGCAGCACCAGCAGTACACCACCAGCGGCACGAGGGCTGCCTTGTGCAGGGTGCAAAACAGCATTGGATGCCCACTGTGTTTCAATGGAGATCGATCACTGCAAAGAAAGGCTGCAGCCTCTGGCTAGGGAGCCAGTCGAGCTAAACCAACAGTGAAGCTCAGGCTTCCCGGTGCTCACGCACAGGTAAGCACATTTGGTCCTCTTCTCCATGGCCCAGGGGAGATGGGTGCAGAGGTGTCTTTAGATGTTGGGTTTTCCTTACCGGAGAGGTCGCGGTGGAAGGGGGCTGCGTGCGGAGACTGCAAGTGTTCTTGTGGAGTCCAGGAGGGCTGAAACAATTCTGGAGGGCTGGAGAACCTTGTTGGCACAGGTGGGCAAGTTCAACTCGGGCTGTAGGTGACTGGTGTAGTGGTGGCTTCAGGTAACACCCTTCCCAGAGCAGGCTTTGTTGCTGACCGCCTGAAAGCAAAGGACCTCACCTTAGACGGCCATACTCTTGTCTGGAGGTGGCAGGCTGGCTCAGACTAGTGAGCAAACGTACCAGAGGCTGATAGGTTTTCAGGGGGCACCTCTAAGGTGCCCTCTGGGAGCATATATTGATCAAGCCATCACTGGGATCAGTGTGGGTTTATCAATACAAGATGTTTGATACCAAACATCCCTATCTTCAGTGAAGCCATCATGTAGCTAGGGAATTCTTATTGACAAGTGTCCAGCAAATGTACTTCAAAATGGCTTCACAGCCCACTTACTACGTCCAAGAATCGCTAACACATAGCAAGGGCAAATCTGCTCTTGCAGATATGCTTTCACGTGTAATATAATGCACCCTGCCTTAGGGCTGGAAGACCTGCTGTAGGGGTGACTTACATATACAGGGAGTGCAGAATTATTAGGCAAATTAGTATTTTGACCACATCATCCTCTTTATGCATGTTGTCTTACTCCAAGCTGTATAGGTTCGAAAGCCTACTACCAATTAAGCATATTAGGTGATGTGCATCTCTGTAATGAGAAGGGGTGTGGTCTAATGACATCAACACCCTATATCAGGTGTGCATAATTATTAGGCAACTTCCTTTCCTTTGGCAAAATGGGTCAAAAGAAGGACTTGACAGGCTCAGAAAAGTCAAAAATAGTGAGATATCTTGCAGAGGGATGCAGCACTCTTAAAATTGCAAAGCTTCTGAAGCGTGATCATCGAACAATCAAGCGTTTCATTCAAAATAGTCAACAGGGTCGCAAGAAGCGTGTGGAAAAACCAAGGCGCAAAATAACTGCCCATGAACTGAGAAAAGTCAAGCGTGCAGCTGCCACGATGCCACTTGCTACCAGTTTGGCCATATTTCAGAGCTGCAACATCACTGGAGTGCCCAAAAGCACAAGGTGTGCAATACTCAGAGACATGGCCAAGGTAAGAAAGGCTGAAAGACGACCACCACTGAACAAGACACACAAGCTGAAACGTCAAGACTGGGCCAAGAAATATCTCAAGACTGATTTTTCTAAGGTTTTATGGACTGATGAAATGAGAGTGAGTCTTGATGGGCCAGATGGATGGGCCCGTGGCTGGATTGGTAAAGGGCAGAGAGCTCCAGTCCGACTCAGACGCCAGCAAGGTGGAGGTGGAGTACTGGTTTGGGCTGGTATCATCAAAGATGAGCTTGTGGGGCCTTTTCGGGTTGAGGATGGAGTCAAGCTCAACTCCCAGTCCTACTGCCAGTTCCTGGAAGACACCTTCTTCAAGCAGTGGTACAGGAAGAAGTCTGCATCCTTCAAGAAAAACATGATTTTCATGCAGGACAATGCTCCATCACACGCGTCCAAGTACTCCACAGCGTGGCTGGCAAGAAAGGGTATAAAAGAAGGAAATCTAATGACATGGCCTCCTTGTTCACCTGATCTGAACCCCATTGAGAACCTGTGGTCCATCATCAAATGTGAGATTTACAAGGAGGGAAAACAGTACACCTCTCTGAACAGTGTCTGGGAGGCTGTGGTTGCTGCTGCACGCAGTGTTGATGGTGAACAGATCAAAACACTGACAGAATCCATGGATGGCAGGCTTTTGAGTGTCCTTGCAAAGAAAGGTGGCTATATTGGTCACTGATTTGTTTTTGTTTTGTTTTTGAATGTCAGAAATGTATATTTGTGAATGTTGAGATGTTATATTGGTTTCACTGGTAATAATAAATAATTGAAATGGGTATATATATTTTTTTGTTAAGTTGCCTAATAATTATGCACAGTAATAGTCACCTGCACACACAGATATCCCCCTAAAATAGCTAAAACTAAAAACAAACTAAAAACTACTTCCAAAAATATTCAGCTTTGATATTAATGAGTTTTTTGGGTTCATTGAGAACATGGTTGTTGTTCAATAATAAAATTAATCCTCAAAAATACAACTTGCCTAATAATTCTGCACTCCCTGTATTTCCTGCAGTGTCAAGCGACGTGGCACACAGGCTCTGACATGTTGTGTTTTCACTTTAGTCTGTACCAAGACACGCTGCCTGCAATGGCGCCCTAACGTGCTTGGTGAGTGGTCCCTTAGGATGGCACAATTCATGATGCATCACTTGGAGATCCTCTTTAGTACCTCAGGCCCTAGGTACCAGTGGTACCATTTACTAGGGACTTGCAGAAGGTGCTAAAGGATTTGCCAGTTGTGGAAACAATTATGCATTTTTGGGAAATAGATCTGGCACTGGAGACCTGGTTGGCAGTAACCCAGTGCACTTTCGGTCGAAATCACATCACGTACAAGGCAAAAAGTGTGGGGGGGGTGTAACCATGTCAAAAAGAGGCATTTTCCTAAATACAGCATGTCCAAAAGTGAATAGAAAGTAGAGCGTTCAGAGAGGGGTATTGTCTGTGAGTGCATAAAAGGTTTCCAGATTGTCCAAGGCCAAATATGATGTGCAAATGGGAATTGTCTTAACCAGTAGACTCTCGATCGTTTTTGGGGCCCTTTCATGGCTGCACTTTTGTATGAAGCTGGGATTTTGGTAAAATATATATATTTTTTTGATAGTACAGCCAATTGTTGAAAGATCGAATCTAGTTTCTGCACCTGCTGGGTGTCTTCCATGGAGTAGAGCTCTGTATTCATTATGAGCTACTTGTTGGTTCTTCTTATCAAAATCCCTATTATTGGTGGTTGTTATTGCTATTCTAAAGGCATACCAACTGGCGGGTTAATATTGTCTACCAGTATATCTCTTTGACTTCTTTTAATTTTATTAAGTTTGAAATGCAGATCTATCATCATTATTTTGAAAAGGATAATTATTTTGCTCCTCTGTAAAATACAATTAACTATAGTGTAGAAGGTTGGCTCTGTATGCACTATTTCAAAGTAAGGAATAGTATGCACAGAGTCCAAGGGTTCCCCTTAGAGGTAACATAGAGCATTAGTATTATCTCTTTTTGCCACTATTTTGTGGTAGTGTGGTCGAGCAGTAGGCTTATCAAAGGAGTAGTGTTAAGCATTTGTTGTACATACACAAGCAATAAATGAGGAACACACAATTCCAGGCCAATAGGTTTTTGTATAGAAAAATAAACTAAGAAAATATATTTTTAGAACCACAGGTTCAAATTTTACATGTAATACTTCAAATGAAAGGTATTGCAGGTAAGTACTTTAGGAACTTTGAATAATCACAATAGCATATATACTTTTCAAATAAATCACATATAGCTATTTTAAAACTAGACACAGTGCACTTTTCACAGTTCGTAGGGGGAATAAGAGTTTGTTAGTTCTTGCAGGTAAGTAAACCACCTACGGGGTTCAAGTTTGGGTCCAAAGTAGCCCACCGTTGGGGGTTCAGAGCAACCCCAAAGTTACCACACCAGCAGCTCAGGGCCGGTCAGGTGCAGAGTTCAAATTGGTGCCCAAAACACATAGGCTTCAATGGAGAAGGGGGTGCCCCGGTTCCAGTCTGCCAGCAGGTAAGTACCCGTGTCTTTGGAGGGCAGACCAGGGGGGTTTTGTAGGGCACCGGTGGGGGGCACAATAGCACAGAAAGTACACCCTCAGCAGCACGGGGGAGGCCGGGTGCAGTGTGCAAACACGCGTCGGGTTTCCAATGTAAATCAATGGAAGACCAAGGGGTCTCTTCAGCGATGCAGGCAGGCAAGGGGGGGGCTCCTCGGGGTAGCCACCACCTGGGCAAGGGAGAGGACCTCCTGGGGGTCACTCCTGCACTGGAGTTCTGATCCTTCAGGTCCTGGGGGCTGCGGGTGCAGTGTCCCTACCAGGCGTCTGGTTCTTAGAAGCAGGCAGTCGCGGTCAGGGGGAGCCGCGGGATTCCCTCTGCAGGCGTCGCTGTGGGGTCTCAGGGGGGTCAACTCTGGCTACTCACGGTCTCGCTGTCGCTGGGGAGTCCTCCCTGAAGTGGTTGTTCTCCACAAGTCGAGCCGGGGGCGTCGAGTGCAGAGTGTCAAGTCTCACGCATCCGGCGGGAAACGCAAGTTGTTTAAAGTTGCTCCTTTGTAACAAAGTTGCAGTCTTGTATGAACAGAGCCGCTGTCCTCCGGAGTTTCTTGGTCCTTCTAGAGCAAGGCAGTCCTCTGAGGATTCAGAGGTCGCTGGTCCCTGGGGAGAGCGTCGCTGGAGCAGTGTCTTTAGAAGTGGGGAGACAGGCCGGTAGAGCTGGGGCCAAAGCAGTTAGTGTCTCCGTCTTCTCTGCAGGGTTTTTCAGTTTAGCAGTCCTCTTCTTCTTAGGTTGCAGGAATCTGAGTTCCTAGGTTCAGGGGAGCCCTTAAATACTAAATTTAAGGGCGTGTTTAGGTCTGGGGGGGTTAGTAGACAATGGCTACTAGCCCTGAGGGTGGGTACACCCTCTTTGTGCCTCCTCCCAAGGGGAGGGGGTCACATTCCTATCCTTATTGGGGGAATCCTCCATCTGCAAGATCTAAAAGTCAGAGTCACCTCAGCTCAGGTTGCCTTTGGGGCTGTCCTGACTGGCCAGTGACGACTCCTTGTTTTTCTCATTATCTCCTCGGGCCTTGCCGCCAAAAGTGGGGCCGTGGCCGGAGGGGGCGGGCAACTCCACTAGCTGGAGTGCCCTGTGGTGCTGTAACAAAGGGGGTGAGCCTTTGAGGCCAGGTGTTACAGTCCTGCAAGGGGGAGGTGATAAGCATCTCCACCCAGTACAGGCTTTGTTACTAGCCACAGAGTGACAAAGGCACTCTCCCCATGTGGCCAGCAACATGTCTCGAGTGTGGCAGGCTGCTAAAACCAGTCGGCCTACACGGGTAGTTGGTTAAGGTTTCAGGGGGCACCTCTAAGGTGCCCTCTGGGGTGTATGTTACAATAAAATGTACACTGGCATCCGTGTGCATTTATTGTGCTGAGAAGTTTGATACCAAACTTCCCATTTTTGGTGTAGCCATTATGGTGTTGTGGAGTTCGTGTTTGACAGACTCCCAGACCATATACTCTTATGGCTACCCTGCACTTACAATGTCTAAGGTTTTGCTTAGACACTGTAGGGGCACAGTGCTCATGCACTGGTGCCCTCACCTATGGTATAGTGCACCCTGCCTTAGGGCTGTAAGGCCTGCTAGAGGGGTGACTTATCTATACTGCATAGGCAGTGTGTGGTTGGCATGGCACCCTGAGGGGAGTGCCATGTCGACTTGCTCGTTTTGTCCTCACCAGCACACACAAGCTGGCAAGCAGTGTGTCTGTGCTGAGTGAGGGGTCCCCAGGGTGGCATAAGACATGCTGCAGCCCTTAGAGACCTTCCCTGGCATCAGGGCCCTTGGTACCAGAGGTACCAGTTACAAGGGACTTACCTGGATGCCAGGGTGTGCCAATTGTGTAAACAAAAGTACAGGTTAGGGAAAGAACACTGGTGCTGGGGTCTGGTTAGCAGGCCTCAGCACACTTTCAAATCAAAACATAGCATCAGCAAAGGCAAAACGTCAGGGGGTAACCATGGCAAGGAGGTATTTCCTTACATATAGTGAACGTCAGTTTCACAATAGCACATCATATGCATTGGTCAAAAGCAAAGCACATAGACTGCATGTTGCATTTGACTTGGGTGTGGGAGGGGTGGAGTGCCCCGGTTATAAAGGAGATTTTCGTTTTTCTGATGTACAATGGTTTTGTGTTACCAGGTTTATGTAGATTGTGAAACCGATTTTTGCTCTGCAGTTGTGTGAGTGCATTTGTTCTCGTGGTATGTGGATGCTGGTTGATGTGTTGAAGGTGTACATGGTTTTCTTGTCAGTTTTGCTGTAATTTAGGTTGTGATATTCACGGAGATAGACATGTGTTGAGAAAAACATCTTTGTTAACATTGAGTGGGAAGCATCAGCTATACAGGGATGAACCGAGACAACATATGTTTTCACAAAGTTTGATGCAGAGAAGATGCATGGTCTCACCCAGCCTCTGCTTGGAATGATTGCTAGTTAATGCCCACCCAAATTGTGTCTTTATACGATTCTGTATTTGTCACTTAAATATATTTGCATGTTTTGAGGTGCAGTAAATATCTGTTCTCTCCTTTTTCAGTTAATTCCAAACTCTTGTGCTACACATGCACTTTTGAGTGTGCTTCTGAACTGTGGTGGTGTGGACCTTGGGTATACTTTGGCCCGAATGAAGGAATTCACAAAGGGATTCAGTCCAGAGGTAAGGCCTTAAGGCAGAGGTTAGGTTCATCCAGGTTGCATGAATACACATTTTCCAGTTTATACTCTGCCTGGATGTGAAAATATCTGTGTATAAGGGGTGGGCATGATCACTCGCAGACTGTGAATCAGTCAGTAGTCTGTGTGGACAGTTAAGTATCCTGTCTGAACTGCTGCTTTTGTTGGTGCGCCTCACAAGGTCATGAAATGGGCATGTTGTGAGAATCTGAGTGCCTCCCTATTACAGTGACGTCTTCTTGGAGGAATGCTCTGTGTTGGTCCTTATGATTGGAATGCACAGAGATATTGTGCTGTATATCGGTGATGCCTTCTGTGAAGAATCATTGCATATCATACACAATGGTGGTTCCCTGCAACGCGTTAGGACTCTCTTTCCTCTGAGTAGTCTGTCAGCCAGGCTTTGAAGACAGTTTAGTAGTTTCATCTGTGTCGGCATTCTGAGCTGTAATACACATTTAAACCAGATAGGTACCCTACAACAACAACAACAACAACAACAACAACAACTGAATGAAACAGGTTTTGCCTGTTCAGCACCGGTTTCTGGTATACCTACCTACAACACAACTCCACTTAGGAAGCATTGCCTGTGAGGTACCAGTTCATATTCGTTTAACTGTTTGTTGCTTCCCTGCCCCTGTAGTTTGATCAGCCTCTAAACCTGCTCAGGAGGATGATTCTTCCTGTAATCTGATAGGGATACAAAATTAGAAGGTGGCATGCCACCTGATTGTACTTTGGCTTTATGTCAGTGATCCCAGCTTGAGTTACGTACCTATCCAGTGCCTTATCGTCACCTTGATGATATTCTGAAGTACCAGCTGGGAGGATAGTTACCTATCAAGGCCTCCTTTTACCCTTCCTCTCTGAGGCTAGGAAGAAGTATGGGAGTACAAAGAATCCCTGTTTCCGTTCTCTTTCTTTAATACTTCTTGCTGGAGTGCCCATGGATGCTCAGGCCTCAAGATTCAGCAGACAGACTTAGATGCACATTAACGCAACAAGAGAACCTGCTCAAGTCGTCATGAGGAACTTCAGCGTGGATAGTCACTACAGAATAAGAGAAACCAGAGCTGAATCTGCATTTTGGGAGTGTAAACGTTCTGTCCACTGTATAGAAGGAGTAGGCTTCCTGGTGAGCTTGCACAGATCTTTCAACCTGCCCTACACTCTGATAGTGCACCCATGTGTCTGTAACACAGTTGGACATGGAGTGTATACTGATGATCTCAAACGTTTTATTTTGCCTTATACTGTATTGCCAGTTTTTTTAATTTGGGGGAAACTTTATGGATTAGCTTCTCTCACCTTCAATTCACAGGATATATTGGATACGTTTTCCGTGTATTAGTTATGTAGTATTCGGAACAAGTTATTGTTCCCGAGTTATCACTGTTGAAAGGTCCATAACATCCTAACCATAAACCAGGATACCTCTTTATTCTCTGTTGGCGCCAGCAAGTCCAGTTAGTAACCAAAACCCCAATACTACTCGAGAATCATGACTGTGAGTAGCCCCCTAACCCATCTAAACCTTTTAGCTGCAGAGTCGCGTTCTGTTTTCTTGGTATGTTTTGGAACTAGACTGCGTGAGAGCCAATTATGAGCCTGCCAGACTGGAAAACATGAGATGGAACAATATGTAAATGTTTCCCTTGAAGTAGCGGTTGATTTAACGCGGGAAGATTACTAATCATTTTCTTCTTTAAAGGGTGATTGGTTTCTGAGATTTAGAGAAGTGATACATTTGCGCTGCAACCCTACCAGATGTGTAGAATCTCCTCAGTAGTTCCATTGTGTCAGATGGCTCCACCTGCTTGAACTGTTTTTTTAGATGAGGACACTTAGCATAAGAAGTTTTAACCTTCATGACTGTATCGCCCTACCAATGACCTCCAGCCCCCCAGTAAGCATAGCTATATGCTTAGTTGAGAACAGGTCTATAATGTCCAGATTTCTAAGGAGATCTTGAATAAAGTCTCCACAAGGCGGCAAAGGTATTCATCTGTACACAGCATTAGGGTAACGGTAAAATATATATGTGTAAAGAAATGGCTCCCTGTTGCAGTTACCCCCCACTTTTTGCCTGATACTGATGCTGACTTGACTGAGAAGTGTGCTGGGACCCTGCTAACCAGGCCCCAGCACCAGTGTTCTTTCACCTAAAATGTACCATTGTTTCCACAATTGGCACAACCTTGGCACCTAGGTAAGTCCCTTGTAACTGGTACCCCTGGTACCAAGGGCCCTGATGCCAAGGAAGGTCTCTAAGGGCTGCAGCATGTCTTATGCCACCCTAGGGACCTCTCACTCAGCACAGACACACTGCTTGCCAGCTTGTGTGTGCTGGTGGGGAGAAAATGACTAAGTCGACATGGCACTCCCCTCAGAGTGCCATGCCAACCTCACACTGCCTGTGGCATAGGTAAGTCACCCCTCTAGCAGGCCTTACAGCCCTAAGGCAGGGTGCACTATACCACAGGTGAGGGCATAGGTGCATGAGCACTATGCCCCTACAGTGTCATATATATATAATATATTATCTTACACAAACCTCTAGGTTTTGCCTTTAGTGTAGATTGGCTTTCCTAATGTATCTTTTTTTTTTTTTTCAGCAATTATCCTGCATGCTGTGCAGCATGGCTAAAGAAAGGGACAAAAGGTGCTGTCTTGTCATTTTGTAGTCTGGCACATATATTGCCACGCATGCAGCCTGCTTACAAAATGACACCTGTACATTTTTCTCTTTTTAGTTTACAAACCTTTTCTCCCCCAAAATAGGGTGGGGGAGCACTACGGAGGGTGTGGGCGGCAATGAAAGAAGGAAGGGTGCAAGTTGGGAATCAATAAGGAGGTCGGTGGGAGATGCATACTGGTTAAAGGCAAATTAAATCGCAGGAGGGTGAGAGTAATGTGGCGCTGGTACTGGATTAGCATACAGGGCAAAAAGAGCAATAGTCAGGGAAGAGTACACAGGCGGGAGAGAGCAATACTAGCTCAGTGGGGAGTGGCCCTCGCATGAGGGAGACAGCTTAAAAACACATGCAGTCTCATGGAGTGGTTAAGTAAACTGAAGAAAGTAGTTCCTTAAAAGTGAGCAGTGGAAGGACACATGTAGAGAGGTTATGCTCCAGGGGAGGGACAGACCAGATGGTCATTGCATGCTGCTGACTAAGAATCAAACAAATGAGTGACATTAAAGCTGACCAATGGAAAGCAATGGCCTGGCTTTAGTCCCACTGTAAGTTGTCTGGTAGGCTGAAGCCTAAAAAGTGACTAAGTTACTTGACCCCTATCCCAGTTGAAAGCTATGTTTAGAAGTTCAGACTCATGCTGGAGGGACTATGGGGAGGGATCCCAAATAAAGGCCATCACTGCGGTGACCATGCCACTACACCTTAGTCTTGTTGCAAGGGGGCTGTGGGAAAGACCTTAGTTACAATCTTACAATACCAAAAGGCAGCTATGATAGCAGTTGCACATTCCTGAAGACTCCAGTTGCTCCTTCCATTACATTTGTGGTGGGGTATGGTATGAAATATTGATCCTATAGAAAAGTTGTCCTCACTCCTTAATGAAATTTTTTATAGATTTGATAAGAGCTAGCTGCCATGTCAGATGTGATGCGCCAGTTGACCTTATTTGACATGTCTCTCTCCCCCATGAGATTTGCACTTTGTGGGACTTCTATTTGGGTTCCTGGCTTCCAGATGAGCTCTTGATTCAGGACTGATTCATTACTAGGATCTCTTGCACCTTGTTCCCATGTACCCTCCCAAGCAGTGAAAGTATTTTAACTTGATATCGTGCCCTCTCCCCAGCACCCCCACCCCCCAGTTGCACCTTTACTTTTCTTTCAGGTAAACATAGAAGATCTAAAGCAGCTTGTATACCTGTTCTGAAAACCTACGTTTTTATTAAAAGAGAGAGAGAGGGAAGTTCAACAATTTGTAGATTGAATTTGTGCTGGAGGTGTGCAAATGATTTATGATAGACATTGAACATTTAAAAAAAAAAATATTACCAGACCTACAAGTCTAGTCACTTAAATAATCTACTTGACCTAACTGTAATTCGCTAGACCCATAAAGTGGTCTCAGATGTTTTGATCCTAGGCAAATATTTTTTTCACCATGTCGCCATTTTGTTTAATATCATACATGATTGGACCTTTAAATATGTGAATTCAGCATGTCTGTTGTACAAAAACTCTGTTTGATTTTATAGACTAAACATTTGCTCCCTGCATAATAAAAATCTAGCCCTGATTATAAGGGTAAGCATGACCCCTAATTGCCTCTTGGTTCACTAATTGCATTTTCATCTGGGTGCTGGCAGAAATGTTTCTCAGTTCATGTGTAAAAACTCTCACATTTTAATAAACAAGTTACTAAAGAATGATGTGAGAGGGCACTTTAATTTACAGACAGCGTGTTTCCATTGAAATGGCCACCAACTCTCCCGCTGTTGTTCAGTTTTACTGATCAAACTATATAGCATACAAAAAATAACGGGTGGAAATCAGGTTTCATATTTTGCACAATCGCCTAGTAAAGGGTACCATCACACGTAAGAACGAAAATAAATGTTTTCCAATATATTGTGAATTATCTGTACAGCTCATTTACAAGTTACTTAAATGTTTGTTATGAAGAAATCTGACATCCTGCAGTCTTTAATTTCACGCTGACTTTATCCCAGCACAATTGTATGACAGTTCAGTTTACTTTTCTTTCTCTAACTGCAAAGGTATAGGATTCTGTAAATACCAATCTATAGAATAAAATAAGCAGCACTTTGTAAGAAACATAAGCTCACATTTGACCTCAGTCTCCTTAAACGCACAGCAAATGTGACAAGATAAAAAACACGTTTTAAAAGCATCTTTATTGCTAATTCACTTTCTAGATAAAAGGCAGCGGGTTAGTTAAGCCTGATAGTGCTCTGAAACTTGTTGATTTTTATTTTCTGCAACTGGAGGCAATTGGTAACTTGTCAGTTTTCTTTTTAAGAGCAAAGGATATGCAATTGGAAATGCCCCGGAACTGGCAAAAGCCCATAACAGTCATGCTAGGTGAGTGTAATGGCCTGGTAATTAACAATGACACTTTGGTGCAATGTACATTCTTTGTTTTGATGGTTTAAAATGAATGAATGAAGACTGTTATTTTGTTCATTCAGCATGTAGCCCTTTATGAAACATACAGAACATGATTAATTATTTAAAAAAAACTATAATCTCTACTTGTAGGAAACTGGATTGGTAGTTAAGAGATAGGCCTCAGTCCTGTTTCTTTTTCTGTTTCAAACTAGGTGATGGATGAAGTGCTTGAATTAGTCTTAGCTGCAGGGAACTGTTCTCGGCCTAGTTCCAATCAATGGGTTTTCACCCACCAGGTCACCTCAGTTTGGACTCAGCCATGTGCAAATTAATCTTGATCTGCTCCAATAGGAACAGTCCAGCCCAAACTGCCAGATCAGGTCCTTCTTGAACAGGAACACAAGCAACCCAGGACCAGTTTCGCCCTAATTTGGGCTCTTCAGTCAAGTGTAGCTCAATTCTAGTGGCACAGTTAGCACAAGATCCATGTCTAGGCATACCGGTCACACTTAAGGCAGCAACTGCAACAACAAGGGGATGGATTAAGTGCTTGAATTAATCTCAGCCACTTGCAATAACCTGGGCAGTAGGGCAAAACCGGTTGTCAAAACCCTTTTCGGAGGGTCTTTGGGAATGCAGGGGCTACTGGCCCACAAACATGGTCCATGAAGCCTTTAACTCCTCATGTCCTAAGTCTACTATGAATCCTGAGCAACAGAACCAAGTACTCTATCTGCACTTGATTCACAGAGGTAGCATTGGTCAAGCAGTCAGTGCTCCCTCTCGGTGGCATGGTGTGGGTGGATGGGGGAGCTTGAGGAGGGTGTGAACATAACTCACAACTCAAAGTGCAAACAGTACAAACAGTGTATCGGTGTCCAGCCAAATACTTGCTTTCATAAGAAATGTAGTATTTTATTTCCAACTATTTCGGGGCTCTAGTGGTTATCTGGCAAATCCCTATCCCACTTTCCTTCATGTGACATGTTCGGGTCTATTTCCCATTCACTGATGGCTTCATTAGGGAATGCAAACTATTGGGCTGTACACAAAAGTCTTGCCTTTGACTCTTTAGAAATTCATTCAAAAGTCTATGATGACGCTGCACTGTTACCAGGGAGGCCCCTGGGGCCCAGCTGGCTCAGTTCACATCTTACCCATTCGTGCAGCACAGAGGATTTCAGCAATGCAGCGGGCACCTTCAAAATGCACCTGTGAGCCCTGCTCAATCAGAGAAATTTGGCTGCTCGCAGCCCACGTGGTAGCACTTGCCAAGGCAGACACTCTCCTGAGCAGCCCTCTCGGAGGTCTCTCAGGTATCAGAGCGGCTCCCTACTCGTGAAGACACTGTGTTAACTGTTCTCAACAGGCTTGGGGGTGTAGAGAGTTGGGTGGAGTTAGGGAGTTAATCATTCCTTCAGCTCATGACTGGAGCCCGGAGGATGCAACATCGTCTGCAGCGCCTCTGGCAGTGAGTCCGAGGCAGTTCCCTCGGAGTGCAGGTCCAGTCCATGAGTCAGTGCCTCAGTCTCTCCTTTGGGTAGTAGTCTTAAAAGCTCCCTCCTGGTAGACTGGGTTGCCATTGTACAGTGGGCATATGAGCGCACACTCTTCGGGTCTTAGCGCCCCACCCCAGATGGTCACAGGCCTTGTCACACCTTGAAATGGTACATTATCGGTAGCCTCCTCTAGCATACTGGGTCACAGCAGCGTGGCAGTATGGGTAAGACCAGCATGGCAGTCATCACATGGCTCAGTTTATGTAAACCCGCTCCTGGCATACATGGGGTCACCAAAAGAGTCTTGCACACGGAGCTGCGGCCTGATGAATGCACAGTTGAATCCTCACACCTCGTACAGGGAGTCCTTATGGTAGGGCTTCCCACTGGATCTTGCTCCCGATAATGCTCTCCTTTTTCTCAAAGGGCACATTGGTTTTGGCAAGCAGTCGGGTGCTGGTGCTCCAGGCTCTAGGTCAGGTGGTTTTGGTTTCTCTGTGTGATGTCCCCTCACCCAGTAGGGAGAGTAGCAGGCCTTGGCCCCAAGTCTTGGTCACAGGTAGAAGTCTTGCAGAGCTTCCCATTCTCACTCAGCCCGTCTGGCTGCTTGGAAGACGACAGATTTTTGGGGTCTCAACCTCTCCTTATAGTTCTTTTCCAGTCACCAAATGTGATGTAGGTTCTGGGTCTTTTAAGTTTTATTTTGAGGTTTTGCTTCTTTTGAAGTGGTCACTTCTCCTTTCCATCTTCCTTCATGAAAGAGGTCTGTCACAGTAGGCATGACTCCAAAGCTGGTTGCCCACAACTTAATTCATGGGAGTGACCATAGTTTATACCTCAATGTTAGTCACAGTAATATGTGCCTTAAAGTGTTAGAACCAGACCTACAGCCCTACTCTTTATGAATCCCTTATCAGCCCCGTCTCCCTTCCCGAGATGTCCAGGCCCCTTCCTTGACATCCATCACTGAATCAAATTGCATTTGTTTGGAATGTGAAAGGAGGCTCATCTTTTTCCCCAGTACGTCCCCATGTAGCTCAAACAAATGCAGCAATCCACAGATATGTCTGGGGGGGTGGGGGGGGGAACCTCACCTAGTCCTATCTTCACCAGACAGACTTGGGCTTCTTAAAATGGAACCCAGGGTCCTCCAAAAAATGTACCATTGCAGGCACCCTTGCTCGTTGTACTTTAATAGCACACTTTTGGGTCAGCACCGTTCCTCCATGCATTGTACCCTTACGTGTACACATGCTTTCAGTACACACACACTTATTCTGTGCGCACTGAAGCTTTTCTACCTTTAATCAGTGTTGCAAATGCTGTCAATAAACACTCATTGTGCACTGCACAACCCTTCACTTTTCATGTATTGTACTCCATGCAAGCACACTCACATTGAGAATATGTTTTATCTACACATGCACTACATCTCTTATGTAGTGTATTCTTCCTTTCAAGCATACATAAACTGAAGTAGAAAAGTATTCCTTTTGACATGATCACCCCCACTTTTTGTCTGGTATTTGATGAGATTTTGACTGAAGTGCACTGGGTTCCTGCTAATCAGAACCTCAGTGCCAGATCTCTTTCCTTAAAACTGTGCAATTATTTCCCAATTGCCAATACCTTTAGCACCCCTGCAAGTCTTTGGTAATTGGTACCCCTGGTACCTAGGGCATTGGCCCTAAAGAGGGTCCCTAGGGGCTGCAGCATTTATTGTGCCACCCTAAGGGACGCCTCACCACACCTTCGCTGAATGCGATTGCAGGCTGCGTGACATGGTGCAGACAAAAGCGAAAACATGACATGGCACGCATCCTGCGTGCCATGCTTGAAGACACTGCATGCGATATATGTAAGTCACCCCTACCGCATGCCTTACATCCCTAATGCAGGGTGCATTACACTACATATATGGACATATCCGCACAAGCAGATACGTCCTTGTGATGTCTAAGTCAACTCTTAGACATTACAAGGAAACAGGAGAAGCCATCTTAAGGTATATGCTGGGCATTGGTCAAAACAAGTTTCCCATCTGCATAATGGCTTCACTGAAAACTATTGTGCTTGATATCAAACACCTCATGTTTATAAACCCACACCGATTGCAATTATGGATTTATTAACCATGCTTCCAGAAGGTACCTAAGCGGTAACCCCTGAAACCTACTAGTCCTCTATTGTGCTGACTGACTGGTACAGACTGCTATCACAGACAGTTTCTGACCCCCTAAAGGTGAGAGCCCACTCCTTTGGAGGCCTTAAACAATGCCTGCTCTGGAGGAAGGTGTTCACACCTCCTCCAGCAGGATGAATAGTTCATTTGCATAACAAAGCCAGGGACTTCCCGGCCGCCTTTGATATGCGACCCCCAACATCTCCCAGTAGTACAGGATGCCACCTCATGCCCTGAGGCCCATTTGAAACCATGACAGGTGGGAAATTAGCTATACTAAGAAGCGTGGAAGTACACCCAGGGCAGGCACACCCCTAAGGAGAGCTGCCTCATGTACCCCACTCTAGGAAAATTCTGCTATGTTGATGGCAGAATTTGGAATTCTGGGATAAGGTTATGCCCACTTTCCACAGGAAGTAGTCATACAGGAGGTGTAGTGACCCCAAGGTTAAGAAGCCCATTGTCTACTGCCCTTCACTCCCTGTAACACCCCTAAATCTAGTAGTTAGGGGAATCCCTTGCACCAGGAAAGCAGATTCACATGACTTAAGAAGGAGGACACCGAAGAGCTGCAAGAACTGAGGAGCAGCGACTGACTTGGCGCCAACCCTGCCGGCCTGCCTGCTGTCCCTGATAGTTGCAGCAAAGATGACTCGTCCTGCAGTTGTTCAGCATCCAAAAGCCTGGGACGGCTGGTAGCACTTCACAAAACAGCCACCATCTACAATGGAGTCACTCCTCCTCCACTGCCCAGCACTCCACATTAAACCTGATCTGGTCAAAGACTAGATTAAGCACACAACAGGGAAACCTTTAAATAGATGAGTGAGTCTGTAGGCCTCACTTCAGTGACACAGGGTAAAAAGTTCCTGTTCACCACTACTGATCACTACACTGTATGCTGCTATCTCTCCGCTCCTGCTGCTTAACTCCTGGTGAAGTCGGTAGCCTTACATCACTATGAGGGTAGCACTTTGGGTGCCCCTTCTGATCCAACAAGACTGCAATCCGTGAGACAGGATTGTCATGCCGCACACGCATGATCGGTCTTCTCCTGTGACAATAAAAATCAGCATGAGTAATCTGGATGACAGTATAGCTGAACACTTAGGGCAGGGGTACACATTTTTACAGACGACTGAAGAAAACGTTTCTGCCCAAACAAAGATCGTAGGATGTTTGTGTTCCTGTCAAAGGAGTACTTGGCCTGGCAGTTCGTGCCACACTGTTCTATTTGTGCAGCATATGTCTGGGTCCAAACTGAAGTGACATGGTGTACAAAATAACAGTTGACTGAGATGCGGTGCACGTTTTTACCTGTGACTGAGATTAATTCATGCATTCCATTCATCACATTTTGTACACTTTGGTTTGTCACCCTAAGTGGGATGGGTATGCCCAAATATGGGCCCTGTGCACACTGTGTCCCTGGAACCAAACTATACCTGGCTAATGGGCATTAAGTAGGGCAGAACCGGTCCTAGGTTGGTTGTGTTCCAATTCAAGGAGGACCTGGCCAGGCAGTTCAGGGTGAGCTTTTCCCATTTGATTAGGTAAAGGTCAAGACAGATTTGCATATGGCTGGGTCCAAACAAAAGTGGCATGTTGTGCAAAGTAAAGATGGATGGGGATGCAGGCCGGAGTAATTATCAGTGGCTGAGATTATTTCAAGCATTCCATCCATCATATTTTGTATACTTTACTGATTTATGCTGTGGCTGAGATCCCATAAAGTTGAACACTCCGTATGAGCTTTGAGTATTTTCCCACAAATGCTAACAACCTAGTGCCTACAAGTAAAAGCAGGGTCCTATGTAGAATCTTGGGCTTACCCTTGGTAGATTGGCACAAGCGGATATGTTTTCTTAATTTAAAATGTGTGTGGTGTACAAATAGCATCACCAATATATCACAGTGGAGAAATAAACACTAAAATTACCTAACCAATTTAATGAAAACACATTAATGGTGAAAATGATACAGAGAGAAAGCAAATCTTATGTGGGGATGTGGATATTTTGAAAAACAAATCTGAATGTAGCTTGCATTTTAAGTAGTTTTTGAAAGCGAGAAATTTCACAACCCACATTTTTGCCTTTGCTTTTTCGAAGGAAAAAAGAAGGGCTCTAAGGGCATATTGCTTTCATGTTTACCACTGAAACTAAAGAATGCACCCCACAAGATGGTTCGGGATCTGAGAGTCAGGCAGTCGCGGACAGGGGGAGCCTCGGGATTCCCTCGGCAGGTGTCGCTGTGGGGGCTCAGGGGGGACAACTTTGGTTACTCAGTCTCAGAGTCGCCCTCCCTGAAGTGTTGTTTCTCCACAAGTCGAGTCGGGGGCATCGGGTGCAGAGTTGCAAGTCTCACGCTGCTGGCGGGAAATGCTGTTGTCTTTAAGTTGCTTCTTTGGAAACAAAGTTGCAGTCTTGGGTGAACAGAGCCGCTGTCCTCAGGAGTTCTTGGTCCTTCTAGATGCAGGGCAGTCCTCTGAGGCTTCAGAGGTCGCTGGTCCCTGGGGAGAGCGTCGCTGGAGCAGTGTTTTTAGAAGTGGGGAGACAGGCCGGTAGAGCTGGGGCCAAAGCAGTTGGTGTCTCCGTCTTCTCTGCAGGGTTTTTCAGCTTAGCAGTCCTCTTCTTCTTAGGTTTCAGGAATCTGATTTCCTAGGTTCAGGGGAGCCCCTAAATACAGAATTTAGGGGTGTGTTTAGGTCAGGGAGGGCAGTAGCCAATGGCTACTAGCCCTGAGGGTGGCTACACCCTCTTTGTGCCTCCTCCCAAGGGGAGGAGGTCACATTCCTATCCCTATTGGGGGGGATCCTCCATCTGCAAGATGGAGGATTCCTAAAAGTCAGAGTCACTTCAGCTCAGGTTGCCTTAGGGGCTGTCCTGACTGGTCAGTGACTCCTCCTTGTTTTTCTCATTATCTCCTCCGGCCTTGCCGCCAAAAGTGGGGCCGTGGCCGGAGGGGGCGGGCAACTCCACTAGCTGGAATGCCCTGTGGTGCTGGAACAAAGGGGGTGAGCCTTTGAGGCTCACCGCCAGGTGTTACAGCTCCTGCAAGGGGGAGGTGATAAGCATCTCCACCCAGTGCAGGCTTTGTTACTAGCCACAGAGTGACAAAGGCACTCTCCCCATGTGGCCAGCAACATGTCTCGAGTGTGGCAGGCTGCTAAAACCAGTCAGCCTTCACAGGTAGTTGGTTAAGGTTTCAGGGAGCACCTCTAAGGTGCCCTCTGGGGTGTATGTTACAATAAAATGTACACTGGCATCAGTGTGCATTTATTGTGCTGAGAAGTTTGATACCAAACTTCCCAGTTTTCAGTGTAGCCATTATGGTGCTGTGGAGTTCGTGTTTGACAGACTCCCAGACCATATACTCTTATGGCTACCCTGCACTTACAATGTCTAAGGTTTGGCTTAGACACTGTAGGGTCACAGTGCTCATGCACTGGTGCCCTCACCTATGGTATAGTGCACCCTGCCTTAGGGCTGTAAGGCCTGCTAGAGGGGTGACTTATCTATACTGCATAGGCAGTGTGAGGTTGGCATGGCACCCTGAGGGGAGTGCCATGTCGACTTACTCGTTTTGTCCTCACCAGCACACACAAGCTGGCAAGCAGTGTGTCTGTGCTGAGTGAGGGGTCCCCAGGGTGGCATAAGATATGCTGCAGCCCTTAGAGACCTTCCCTGGCATCAGGGCCCTTGGTACCAGGGGTACCAGTTACAAGGGACTTACCTGGATGCCAGGGTGTGCTAATTGTGTGAACAAAAGTACAGGTTAGGGTAAGAACACTGGTGCTGGGGCCTGGTTAGCAAAACATAGCATCAGCAAAGGCAAAAAGTCAGGGGGTAACCATGCCAAGGAGGCATTTCCTTACACTTACACTGTAATTGTGGGAAGATTAACTGAAAACATGACACTCATATCATCCCTTTTTTTTCACCTTAAATGTTACACCTGAGCATTATGCTCTTCCTTGGTAATTCAAGGTTTTTTATCAAGTTACTTACCGAATGTAATGTTTAGTATTAGGATGTCAAAGTGGCTAATTTTACAGGCCAGAGGACAGCATGTGTTTTTTTTTATTTTATTTTTTTAGTCTGTTCTATGCCACTGTCCCGGTTTAGTGTGCACCCTGTAGCAGGCGTTCTGAAACTCAAATACTCTCAGGTTACAATGTTTTAAAAGAAACAGCTCATGCAGTGTGGGCTATTTGGTAGCTAGGCTGTTTTACCGGCTTTGCACTGCCTAGGAGTCCCAAATGCTAGCAATGTAGTGTCATAACACCAAAATCACTGGTAAGTACACATAAAAGGGTACATTACCTACAACAATGAGCTTAACCCCCCACCCTCCCCAACCACAAAATACACCCCATTCGATGGAAGATGAGGACTATATACCTTAGACTTGGCATGTCCCTTTTAAAGACATTGACTTCCTGTCCTATTACATGTTTCTTCCTTTGACACCCACTAAGTTTCTTCTGGTCTTTCTCAGGTGCCAGACTGTGGAACAGATTTACTCTTCTCATCACTGTCAATAGGAAAGTACCATTTCTACTGATGAGTGGTTGGTTGACTGTATGAACCAGAAGCACCTCTTGAAAATTTGAAGTCAAGCCCTAGACACTAGCTGCACGAATGTGTGACCTAAATTCTTTGTGCAACAAATAACTGTCAAGCACTGTTTGTTGGATTTACGTTATACCTTTACTGTGTACTTTACAGGCCAGAGCCTCGCCACCTACCAGAGAAGCAGAATGGCATTAGTGCAGTGCGAACAATGGAGGCATTTCATTTTGTCAGCTATGTACCTATCAAGGGAAGACTATTTGAGCTTGATGGACTGAAGGTCTACCCTATAGATCATGGTGAGGATTACTTTCAGGCACACCTAAATAAGTACTTGCCACTCTAAGCTACTCTTGCAAACAAAATGTAGTCCTGTTAGCAAGAAAAAGTGTTTTATTTGTTAGTTGAGCATTTTTTAGTATGTTAAATATTTTTCTGTAGAAACATTACAGAAATGTACTAAAGAAAAAGATGTGAGAAGTAAGAAAAAAATTTACGAAAATGTATTACATATGTTAAATGAGAAGCCAATAAAAATAATTTGCAGATTACATAGATGACAATATGTAGGCATCAAAGATCACATCAGCAAAATTAATTGGCTAACATAGTTGCCATAGTTAGCTCTCATGATTTGGTGGTGATATACTACCCATGTGAAAAGAGAAAAGAGTGGAGAGGAAAGTTTAAGATAGGAAGAGGAATAGTGAAAGAGGAGGTATTGAGGAGGTGGGGTCATATTCCAGGAACCCGGTAGTGGATGGAAAATGGTTAAATGGTATAAGCGTCCAGAGGTCATGTTGCCTTTTAATGAGTAGTAGGTTCAATAGAAGGTTGTCTGATTTGTTAAGTTGGGGGAAGAGGGGTAGAAATAATCTAGAGGCCTAAGCATGTGAGGATGTGGTCGAAAGTTACCTTACAGTGAAAAATGTTGTTTTATGGTTTTATTGATAACTTCCCAGTCTGAGTGGACAAGAAAATAGTTTGTGTTCAAGGTCTCTGATCTCAGGTAAACAGTTCCAGAATTTGTCTGAGTTTTATAGACCACTCTAAAGAGTTTGTCTGGGGTCCAGAAGGATCTGTGTAGCAGCCAGTATCTACACTGTGAGATGATGGGCGAGATTTTGAGGTTAGTCACGTTTCCATATATGGGACCAGTTTTTCTCATCTAGATGGATATATCCTTCCTTAAGGCAGGAGGCGAACCACTTCTTTTGAGACTTTTGTATGAAGTTGGTAGTCTGTTCTTGAATGATTTTATAGAGTTTGGAGGCTTGGTGGTATTGAGGTGCAACTAAAGCTAGTTTCTTTAGAATGCTTAGACTTTGGGGGTTATGGAAGGATTGATTTTAGTAATCACACCTCTGAACTCGAGAACACTGCAGAGTTTCTTGTCCAAGATGTTCCATACTGTAAGAGGGAGAAGGTAATCTGATTGGCTCTGTCACATTTTTTATGTATAAAATGTTATGTGATGACAGGTGTGCGTGTGTAGACTTCTACTGTCAGTTTCTATTAGTGGGTTGTGCCATATAAGGTATAGGAAGAGAGCAATACTGGCAGTTAAACACCTAGACAGCAAATGCATTGTTAGTTGAGTATTTTCATATGTTTTATAAATCAGATACCTAACCTTGCAGTAATGGTGTTTCTGAACAGCATTAGAACAATCATTTGTAAAGAAAGAACAGTGCTTGATAGGGTGAGGAAAGTGGACATGGTTCTGACAGGGAAACGCGTGGATTTTGTCAAGAGGGGGTTGAATCGGACAGAATTGCTCTCCAAGTTTGAAATGAATTGGGGACAAGAGAAAATCCCCAGAGACATATTATGGGGATGATTCACAAAAGCATTTATGAGCATGAGGAGTACAGTCACATGCTTTTGTGACCGCCCTGAAACACCCATCTCATTGTTAGTAAAAATGCAAAGTGGGTACACTCCTTGGTGTTTGTACCAATTGAATGAGTATTTTCTGAACATTCTCACTTTTTTGTCATTTTAGATGTTTTGGGGTCATAAGAGTGTAGTATAGTTTTCCACCTGACATGCTCCAAAAGGGTTGGTGAAAGTTGCAGTACAATTAATTAATTTTAGGAATTCCTTTATTTGTGAAGCTTTTGACAACGGTAGTCAATTAACAGTATTTCCACCTAGCCTCTTGCACCTTCAGTAACCAACATTTTAAACATGACAAATAATCGGGGGTGCTCTTAATTTGGCTGGGTGAATGCACAACTTCAGCTGGTGCATTAGGTTACAGGACAAATTCTGTCAAACTATGTCCTAGTGAAAACAATTGGACAATCGAAACCAAGAAACTAGCACTTGTTACTCTTCATAGGGTTCCTGCTACTTCAGTGGACAAAGTAATGGGGCATGCTACCTCAGTGAATGCCATACTAACCCCTTTCTATCATCAGTGGACACCGCTTTCTTGATGGTGGGTCTTGCCAATTATATGTCAGGATTTAAAATCATGAGTTCCAAAATCATGCTTGTGATGGCCTCAATAAAAAGGTTGCATGTTTAGAAACATTCTGAACTGAAGCTAAACTGCTTCTTGTGGAGTTTAGTGCCTATATTTGCGGTTTATAATGGTAATTATATTCTGTAAACAAGGTTTGATATTAAACCCTAGCTTTCAGTACTACAGGTTGAAATGGCATAGGAATTGTTTCGGCTAATCTGTTTGGGAATGTGTGGTTAAATGAGAAATTGGAAAAATATACTTTATCTGAAACCAGACCGTATTTTCACTTCTGTAGGTCCATGGGCTGAGGATGAAGAATGGACAGACAAAGCTCGCAGAGTCATCATGGAAAGAATTGGACTGGCCACTGCTGGGTGAGCAAAATAAGCTTTAAGAATATGTGGGGCACAGTGATGGTTGAGTAATTGGGAATATTTGCTTGTGGTCTATTTCAGGGTGTTTGATGCAGTATATTAGTAGTATTTGATCATGTGCTCTGGTTGAGCAGAACTTGGGTCTTTTTCGGTAACTGAGCAACAATAGCAGTTGCTGCCTGATTCAGAGACTGATCACCCTTGTGAGAGGATGGTTCTGACTATCTGGTTTTCCCTGATTTTTCGCTTTTGGAACATCTGTTTTTTGACCATTTACTGTGAGGGAGTCTCATAGTTTGGGACTCCCCCCACAGTAAACTCATAGCAAAATGGACTGCCCGTTTTTGTTTGCTGCCGGTGCAGCCTTGTTAAGTAAAGGCTGCTGTGGGGCAGCAAGGGTAGGAGGCCCAGGGCTGGTTACACGTGCTCATGTGTGAACATGCGTGCACACCCATGTGAGGGCTGTGTAGAGAGGATTCCTGGCATGCGCAGTCCGAAAACTATGTTTGGATAACCTGGTGCAGAAGGGATTGTGCAGAGTGGGTGGTGACCTGGAGTAGGCCTTATGAGATGGGTGTACACATGTGAGTGATAGTCAGTATGCTTACTGTCTTTTCATTGTAGAGGCACTCCATTAAATATCAATGGGAAAGGATGGCCTGGGGCGCAACTACAGTTCCCTAGGGTTTACAGACTCCAGAGTTGCTCCAATGTACACTGTTACCTATATGAAAATAATTATGTAGTAGATTACAAAAGCATATCTTTACAGTTTATGGGTCGTCCAGGAACGTAATCTTTCTCTAACTCAGCTCAAGATAAGGGCCCAGTATTGCTCTGTCCAGCTGCCCGATCAGGGCTTTGCATCAGTCAACCAGCTGTCATTCGGTACCAGGAACTGGGCTTGAAGGGCCTTGGAAGGAATGTCCGGGAGAAGGTGCTGAGTCACTCAGAGCAGATGTGGCAACCAACTCCTGGACGATGTCATGTTAAGCTATCCCAGAAGGCTGTGCAGGACCGGGGTGGAGAAGTGATGTGGCATATCTGGACACTTCTGCCCCCACTTAAATGGTCTTGCACAGGGGAGGACTCGCTTTCTTGGCTGTGCTTTCCTGCAGGACACTGGGACTGAAGACTGTTGTCATGGGCAACTTGAAAGAAGAACCCTCTGACTGCCCCCTGTGGCAAGGACTCTGCCCCTGAATGACTTCAGTCCCAGAGAGGGGCATAACTGGGCCAGGTAAGCTAGTCCCCTTGCACCCCTGAGGATTAGCTGGGGGAAATACCAGGATCTAGCTCAAGGAGAGTACGCTGCCCAGATTAAAAGAAGGGACCCAGAGGAAAGGATGGCGCGGGCCCTAACCAAGTTGGGAGCCTTCTAGGCCAGGAAGCCTGCAAAAAATGCTCCTCGTGGCAAGGACTCACTACCAGGAGTGAAATGACACCACGATCATTGAAGTCTGCCCATGGGGACACAAGATATCTCTGTGGGAATGTATGTGACCTTTTAACCCCTAGGGAGGCCCGGGGACAAAGCGCGTAGACCTCCACTGCCAATTCCAATGTTGCTCCCTGGGTTCGCCGTGGGGCTGCCCCCAAGGAAGAGCAGAGTTGGGAAGCGCTGTCATGCATCCCCCAGCAAGGAAAATGCAGTAATGAGGGAGCGCCGTCGCTCCCCCTCTAAGGTGAGAGGCCCGACTCCATCCCTGACAGGGAGGAACTTGAAAATGATAACCCCCCAGGGCTCCAGTATGTTTTAACCCAAGCCCCAGCTGGAACTTCTGTTCTGGAGTTCTGAAGCTGTGCCTTCTAGGGGCAAAGATCATGGCTGCAGTCATTGTGGCCTGAAAGATATTAACAGGATTGTTATAATGGTGAACACCTCCTAGGGGAGAAAGGCTGTTATTAAAGGTGTTTTCACAGTAGTGAAGTCCGTCCGGGACCATGGTTCAAATGGTAGCATGTTATGCTAAATGTGAAAAAGGTAAAGACACCCTCTAGGGGTGAAAGATTGTATTACATCATGATTAATAACCTAGTGATGCCCTTTTGGGACTGTCAATGGTGCATTATTTTTATGTTGAGTAATTCAATATGGATTATGATGATCCTTGGCCCACACCCTTTAGGGGTGTGGGTAGACTGCGTAGATCCTACTGAGATTAATCCTAGCAACACCAACCACTCTAGCCTGCTTAGACCTGTTCCATGTTAATGCTTCATTGAATAATGAGTCTGACAGCCACCAGTGATGAAAGTAGATGTACTTTATTGCCCCCATCAGGAGCTCTCACTCCCAAGTTACAGTCAAATATTGTATTAGACTACAAGTAAATATTCTGCCATGTAGGTTGTTGGTTTATGTCTCCCCTCGGGAGAGACCAGAATGATAACACAGTGTCATCCAAAAGTAATTCCATCAAATTGTGTATATTTGTAGATTGTCACATAGTATTGAGTAGTGTGTGTTTGTGTGTGTGTAATAAATATACTTTTATTTTTATCAGAAAGAAAAACACAGTCTGCACAATCACTTATTGAGTGATATTCTTGTGTGCTCCTGAATGGTGATTACTAGCTCACACCATTTCCCTTGAATAAGCCTTGGACTGCTTAGCAATGCTGCCCTATGAGAGCCAAGCACTACAATGGGGTGTTTGGTTCCCAGTAGTGGTCGAGTGCGAGCCCATGACTTGTGCAGGCCACACAACTAATGACCCACCCTCCAACTGCCCTACTTTGCCTGTTGATGGACAACTTCTTATACTTACCAGTGCATTGCTACTCCTTCTATTGGATCCTAAAGTTGGATTTTTCACTCCTGCTGTGGTCCTGCCAGGCCCGCTCTGTTTCTGCCTCTGTCCCTGCCAGGCCCCGCTCTGTTTCTGCCTCTGTCCCTGCCAGGCCCCGCTCTGTTTCTGCCTCTGTCCCTGCCAGGCCCGCTCTGTTTCTGCCTCTGTCCCTGCCAGGCCCCGCTCTGTTTCTGCCTCTGTCCCTGCCAGGCCCCGCTCTGTTTCTGCCTCTGTCCCTGCCAGGCCCCGCTCTGTTTCTGCCTCTGTCCCTGCCAGGCCCCGCTCTGTTTCTGCCTCTGTCCCTGCCAGGCCCCGCTCTGTTTCTGCCTCTGTCCCTGCCAGGCCCGCTCTGTTTCTGCCTCTGTCCCTGCCAGGCCCCGCTCTGTTTCTGCCTCTGTCCCTGCCAGGCCCCGCTCTGTTTCTGCCTCTGTCCCTGCCAGGCCCCGCTCTGTTTCTGCCTCTGTCCCTGCCAGGCCCGCTCTGTTTCTGCCTCTGTCCCTGCCAGGCCCCGCTCTGTTTCTGCCTCTGTCCCTGCCAGGCCCCGCTCTGTTTCTGCCTCTGTCCCTGCCAGGCCCCGCTCTGTTTCTGCCTCTGTCCCTGCCAGGCCCCGCTCTGTTTCTGCCTCTGTCCCTGCCAGGCCCCGCTCTGTTTCTGCCTCTGTCCCTGCCAGGCCCCGCTCTGTTTCTGCCTCTGTCCCTGCCAGGCCCCGCTCTGTTTCTGCCTCTGTCCCTGCCAGGCCCCGCTCTGTTTCTGCCTCTGTCCCTGCCAGGCCCCGCTCTGTTTCTGCCTCTGTCCCTGCCAGGCCCCGCTCTGTTTCTGCCTCTGTCCCTGCCAGGCCCCGCTCTGTTTCTGCCTCTGTCCCTGCCAGGCCCCGCTCTGTTTCTGCCTCTGTCCCTGCCAGGCCCCGCTCTGTTTCTGCCTCTGTCCCTGCCAGGCCCCGCTCTGTTTCTGCCTCTGTCCCTGCCAGGCCCGCTCTGTTTCTGCCTCTGTCTCTGCCAGGCCCCGCTCTGTTTCTGCCTCTGTCCCTGCCAAGCCCCGCTCTGTTTCTGCCTCTGTCCCTGCCAGGCCCCGCTCTGTTTCTGCCTCTGTCCCTGCCAGGCCCCGCTCTGTTTCTGCCTCTGTCCCTGCTAGGCCCCGCTCTGTCTCTGCCTCTGCCTCTGCCAGGCCCCGCTCTGTCTCTGTCTCTGCCTCTGTCCCTGCCAGGCCCCGCTCTGTCTCTGTCTCTGCCTCTGTCCCTGCCAGGCCCCGCTCTGTCTCTGTCTCTGCCTCTGCCCCTGCCAGGCCCCGCTCTGTCTCTGCCTCTGTCCCTGCCAGGCCCCGCTCTGTCTCTGCCTCTGCCTCTGTCCCTGCCAGGCCCCGCTCTGTCTCTGCCTCTGCCTCTGTCCCTGCCAGGCCCCGCTCTGTTTCTGCCTCTGTCCCTGCCAGGCCCCGCTCTGTTTCTGCCTCTGTCCCTGCCAGGCCCCGCTCTGTTTCTGCCTCTGTCCCTGCCAGGCCCCGCTCTGTTTCTGCCTCTGTCCCTGCCAGGCCCCGCTCTGTTTCTGCCTCTGTCCCTGCCAGGCCCCGCTCTGTTTCTGCCTCTGTCCCTGCCAGGCCCCGCTCTGTTTCTGCCTCTGTCCCTGCCAGGCCCCGCTCTGTTTCTGCCTCTGTCCCTGCCAGGCCCCGCTCTGTTTCTGCCTCTGTCCCTGCCAGGCCCCGCTCTGTTTCTGCCTCTGTCCCTGCCAGGCCCCGCTCTGTTTCTGCCTCTGTCCCTGCCAGGCCCCGCTCTGTTTCTGCCTCTGTCCCTGCCAGGCCCCGCTCTGTTTCTGCCTCTGTCCCTGCCAGGCCCCGCTCTGTTTCTGCCTCTGTCCCTGCCAGGCCCCGCTCTGTTTCTGCCTCTGTCCCTGCCAGGCCCGCTCTGTTTCTGCCTCTGTCCCTGCCAGGCCCCGCTCTGTTTCTGCCTCTGTCCCTGCCAGGCCCCGCTCTGTTTCTGCCTCTGTCCCTGCCAGGCCCCGCTCTGTTTCTGCCTCTGTCCCTGCCAGGCCCCGCTCTGTTTCTGCCTCTGTCCCTGCCAGGCCCCGCTCTGTTTCTGCCTCTGTCCCTGCTAGGCCCCGCTCTGTCTCTGCCTCTGCCTCTGCCAGGCCCCGCTCTGTCTCTGTCTCTGCCTCTGTCCCTGCCAGGCCCCGCTCTGTCTCTGTCTCTGCCTCTGTCCCTGCCAGGCCCCGCTCTGTCTCTGCCTCTGTCCCTGCCAGGCCCCGCTCTGTCTCTGCCTCTGTCCCTGCCAGGCCCCGCTCTGTCTCTGCCTCTGTCCCTGCCAGGCCCCGCTCTGTCTCTGCCTCTGTCCCTGCCAGGCCCCGCTCTGTCTCTGCCTCTGTCCCTGCCAGGCCCCGCTCTGTCTCTGCCTCTGTCCCTGCCAGGCCCCGCTCTGTCTCTGTCTCTGTCCCTGCCAGGCCCCGCTCTGTCTCTGTCTCTGCCTCTGTCCCTGCCAGGCCCCGCTCTGTCTCTGTCTCTGCCTCTGTCCCTGCCAGGCCCCGCTCTGTCTCTGTCTCTGCCTCTGTCCCTGCCAGGCCCCGCTCTGTCTCTGTCTCTGCCTCTGTCCCTGCCAGGCCCCGCTCTGTCTCTGTCTCTGCCTCTGTCCCTGCCAGGCCCGCTCTGTTTCTGCCTCTGTCCCTGCCAGGCCCCGCTCTGTTTCTGCCTCTGTCCCTGCCAGGCCCGCTCTGTTTCTGCCTCTGTCCCTGCCAGGCCCGCTCTGTTTCTGCCTCTGTCCCTGCCAGGCCCCGCTCTGTTTCTGCCTCTGTCCCTGCCAAGCCCCGCTCTGTTTCTGCCTCTGTCCCTGCCAGGCCCCGCTCTGTTTCTGCCTCTGTCCCTGCCAGGCCCCGCTCTGTTTCTGCCTCTGTCCCTGCTAGGCCCCGCTCTGTCTCTGCCTCTGCCTCTGCCAGGCCCCGCTCTGTCTCTGTCTCTGCCTCTGTCCCTGCCAGGCCCCGCTCTGTCTCTGTCTCTGCCTCTGTCCCTGCCAGGCCCCGCTCTGTCTCTGTCTCTGCCTCTGTCCCTGCCAGGCCCCGCTCTGTCTCTGTCTCTGCCTCTGTCCCTGCCAGGCCCCGCTCTGTCTCTGTCTCTGCCTCTGTCCCTGCCAGGCCCCGCTCTGTCTCTGCCTCTGTCCCTGCCAGGCCCCGCTCTGTCTCTGCCTCTGCCTCTGTCCCTGCCAGGCCCCGCTCTGTCTCTGTCTCTGCCTCTGTCCCTGCCAGGCCCGCTCTGTTTCTGCCTCTGTCCCTGCCAGGCCCCGCTCTGTTTCTGCCTCTGTCCCTGCCAGGCCCCGCTCTGTTTCTGCCTCTGTCCCTGCCAGGCCCGCTCTGTTTCTGCCTCTGTCCCTGCCAGGCCCCGCTCTGTTTCTGCCTCTGTCCCTGCCAGGCCCCGCTCTGTTTCTGCCTCTGTCCCTGCCAGGCCCCGCTCTGTTTCTGCCTCTGTCCCTGCCAGGCCCCGCTCTGTTTCTGCCTCTGTCCCTGCCAGGCCCCGCTCTGTTTCTGCCTCTGTCCCTGCCAGGCCCCGCTCTGTTTCTGCCTCTGTCCCTGCCAGGCCCCGCTCTGTTTCTGCCTCTGTCCCTGCCAGGCCCCGCTCTGTTTCTGCCTCTGTCCCTGCCAGGCCCCGCTCTGTTTCTGCCTCTGTCCCTGCCAGGCCCCGCTCTGTTTCTGCCTCTGTCCCTGCCAGGCCCCGCTCTGTTTCTGCCTCTGTCCCTGCCAGGCCCCGCTCTGTTTCTGCCTCTGTCCCTGCCAGGCCCCGCTCTGTTTCTGCCTCTGTCCCTGCCAGGCCCCGCTCTGTTTCTGCCTCTGTCCCTGCCAGGCCCCGCTCTGTTTCTGCCTCTGTCCCTGCCAGGCCCCGCTCTGTTTCTGCCTCTGTCCCTGCCAGGCCCCGCTCTGTTTCTGCCTCTGTCCCTGCTAGGCCCCGCTCTGTCTCTGCCTCTGCCTCTGCCAGGCCCCGCTCTGTCTCTGTCTCTGCCCCTGCCAGGCCCCGCTCTGTCTCTGTCTCTGCCTCTGCCCCTGCCAGGCCCCGCTCTGTCTCTGTCTCTGCCTCTGTCCCTGCCAGGCCCCGCTCTGTCTCTGTCTCTGCCTCTGTCCCTGCCAGGCCCCGCTCTGTCTCTGTCTCTGCCTCTGTCCCTGCCAGGTCCCGCTCTGTCTCTGTCTCTGCCTCTGTCCCTGCCAGGCCCCGCTCTGTCTCTGTCTCTGCCTCTGTCCCTGCCAGGCCCCGCTCTGTCTCTGTCTCTGCCTCTGTCCCTGCCAGGCCCCGCTCTGTCTCTGTCTCTGCCTCTGTCCCTGCCAGGCCCCGCTCTGTCTCTGCCTCTGTCCCTGCCAGGCCCCGCTCTGTCTCTGTCTCTGCCTCTGTCCCTGCCAGGCCCCGCTCTGTCTCTGTCTCTGCCTCTGTCCCTGCCAGGCCCCGCTCTGTCTCTGTCTCTGCCTCTGTCCCTGCCAGGCCCCGCTCTGTCTCTGTCTCTGCCTCTGTCCCTGCCAGGCCCCGCTCTGTCTCTGCCTCTGTCCCTGCCAGGCCCCGCTCTGTCTCTGTCTCTGCCTCTGTCCCTGCCAGGCCCCGCTCTGTCTCTGCCTCTGTCCCTGCCAGGCCCCGCTCTGTCTCTGCCTCTGTCCCTGCCAGGCCCCGCTCTGTCTCTGCCTCTGTCCCTGCCAGGCCCCGCTCTGTCTCTGCCTCTGTCCCTGCCAGGCCCCGCTCTGTCTCTGCCTCTGTCCCTGCCAGGCCCCGCTCTGTCTCTGCCTCTGTCCCTGCCAGGCCCCGCTCTGTCTCTGCCTCTGTCCCTGCCAGGCCCCGCTCTGTCTCTGTCCCTGCCAGGCCCGCTCTGTTTCTGCCTCTGCCCCTGCCAGGCCCCGCTCTGCCTCTGCCCCTGCCAGGCCCGCTCTGTTTCTGCCTCTGCCCCTGCCCCTGCCAGTCCCGCTCTGTTTCTGCCCCTGCCCGCACCGCTCTGTTTCTGCCCCTGCCAGGCCCCGCTCTGCCTCTGGCTCGGCTCTGCCGCTGCCCCTGCCAGGCCCCACTTTGCCTCTGACTCGGCTCTGCCTCTGCCAGGCCCGCTCTATCTCTGCCTCTGCCAGGCCCCGCTCTATCTCTGCCAGGCCCCGCTCTATCTCTGCCAGGCCCCGCTCTATCTCTATCTCTGCCTCTACCAGGCCCTCTCTATCTCTGCCTCTGCCGGGCCCCGCTCTGGTCCCCGCTCTATCTCTGCCTCTGCCGGGCCCCGCTCTATCTCTCTGCCTCTGCCGGGCCCGCTCTATCTCTCTGCCTCTGCCGGGCCCCGCTCTATCTCTCTGCCTCTGCCGGGCCCCGCTCTATCTCTCTGCCTCTGCCGGGCCCCGCTCTATCTCTCTGCCTCTGCCGGGCCCCGCTCTATCTCTCTGCCTCTGCCGGGCCCTGCTCTATCTCTGCCGGGCCCTGCTCTATCTCTGCCGGGCCCTGCTCTATCTCTCTGCCTCTGCCAGGGCCCCGCTCTATCTCTGCCTCTGCCAGGGCCCCGCTCTATCTCTGCCTCTGCCGGGCCCCGCTCTATCTCTGCCTCTGCCGGGCCCCGCTCTATCTCTCTGCCTCTGCCGGGCCCCGCTCTATCTCTCTGCCTCTGCCGGGCCCCGCTCTATCTCTCTGCCTCTGCCGGGCCCCGCTCTATCTCTCTGCCTCTGCCGGGCCCCGCTCTATCTCTCTGCCTCTGCCGGGCCCCGCTCTATCTCTCTGCCTCCGCCGGGCCCCGCACTATCTCTCTGCCTCTGCCGGGCCCCGCTCTATCTCTCTGCCTCTGCCGGGCCCCGCTCTCTCTCTCTGCCGGGCCCCGCTCTCTCTCTCTGCCGGGCCCCGCTCTCTCTCTCTGCCGGGCCCCGCTCTCTCTCTCTGCCGGGCCCCGCTCTCTCTCTCTGCCGGGCCCCGCTCTCTCTCTCTGCCGGGCCCCGCTCTCTCTCTCTGCCGGGCCCCGCTCTCTCTCTCTGCCGGGCCCCGCTCTCTCTCTCTGCCGGGCCCCGCTCTCTCTCTCTGCCGGGCCCCGCTCTCTCTCTCTGCCGGGCCCCGCTCTCTCTCTCTGCCTCTGCCGGGCCCTGCTCTCTCTCTCTGCCTCTGCCGGGCCCTGCTCTCTCTCTCTGCCTCTGCCGGGCCCTGCTCTCTCTCTCTGCCTCTGCCGGGCCCTGCTCTCTCTCTCTGCCTCTGCCGGGCCCTGCTCTCTCTCTCTGCCTCTGCCGGGCCCTTCTCTCTGCCTCTGCCGGGCCCTGCTCTCTCTCTCTGCCTCTGCCGGGCCCTGCTCTCTCTCTCTGCCTCTGCCGGGCCCTGCTCTCTCTCTCTGCCTCTGCCGGGCCCTGCTCTCTCTCTCTGCCTCTGCCGGGCCCTGCTCTCTCTCTCTGCCTCTGCCGGGCCCTGCTCTCTCTCTCTGCCTCTGCCAGGGCCCTGCTCTCTCTCTCTGCCTCTGCCGGGCCCTGCTCTCTCTCTCTGCCTCTGCCGGGCCCTGCTCTCTCTCTCTGCCTCTGCCGGGCCCTGCTCTCTCTCTCTGCCTCTGCCGGGCCCTGCTCTCTCTCTCTGCCTCTGCCGGGCCCTGCTCTCTCTCTCTCTGCCTCTGCCGGGCCCTGCTCTCTCTCTCTGCCTCTGCCGGGCCCTGCTCTCTCTCTCTCTGCCTCTGCCGGGCCCTGCTCTCTCTCTCTGCCTCTGCCGGGCCCTGCTCTCTCTCTCTGCCTCTGCCGGGCCCTGCTCTCTCTCTCTGCCTCTGCCGGGCCCTGCTCTCTCTCTCTGCCTCTGCCGGGCCCTGCTCTCTCTCTCTGCCTCTGCCGGGCCCTGCTCTCTCTCTCTGCCTCTGCCGGGCCCTGCTCTCTCTCTCTGCCTCTGCCGGGCCCTGCTCTCTCTCTCTGCCTCTGCCGGGCCCTGCTCTCTCTCTCTGCCTCTGCCGGGCCCTGCTCTCTCTCTCTGCCTCTGCCGGGCCCTGCTCTCTCTCTCTGCCTCTGCCGGGCCCTGCTCTCTCTCTCTGCCTCTGCCGGGCCCTGCTCTCTCTCTCTGCCTCTGCCGGGCCCTGCTCTCTCTCTCTGCCTCTGCCGGGCCCTGCTCTCTCTCTCTGCCTCTGCCGGGCCCTGCTCTCTCTCTCTGCCTCTGCCGGGCCCTGCTCTCTCTCTCTGCCTCTGCCGGGCCCTGCTCTCTCTCTCTGCCTCTGCCGGGCCCTGCTCTCTCTCTCTGCCTCTGCCGGGCCCTGCTCTCTCTCTCTGCCTCTGCCGGGCCCTGCTCTCTCTCTCTGCCTCTGCCGGGCCCTGCTCTCTCTCTCTGCCTCTGCCGGGCCCTGCTCTCTCTCTCTGCCTCTGCCGGGCCCTGCTCTCTCTCTCTGCCTCTGCCGGGCCCTGCTCTCTCTCTCTGCCTCTGCCGGGCCCTGCTCTCTCTCTCTGCCTCTGCCGGGCCCTGCTCTCTCTCTCTGCCTCTGCCGGGCCCTGCTCTCTCTCTCTGCCGGGCCCTGCTCTCTCTCTCTGCCGGGCCCTGCTCTAGCTCTCTGCCGGGCCCTGCTCTAGCTCTCTGCCGGGCCCTGCTCTAGCTCTCTGCCGGGCCCTGCTCTAGCTCTCTGCCGGGCCCTGCTCTAGCTCTCTGCCGGGCCCCGCTCTATCTCTCTGCCTCTGCCAGGGCCCCGCTCTATCTCTCTGCCTCTGCCAGGGCCCCGCTCTATCTCTCTGCCTCTGCCAGGGCCCCGCTCTATCTCTCTGCCTCTGCCAGGGCCCCGCTCTATCTCTCTGCCTCTGCCAGGGCCCCGCTCTATCTCTCTGCCTCTGCCAGGGCCCCGCTCTATCTCTCTGCCTCTGCCAGGGCCCCGCTCTATCTCTCTGCCTCTGCCAGGGCCCCGCTCTATCTCTGCCTCTGCCAGGGCCCCGCTCTATCTCTGCCTCTGCCAGGGCCCCGCTCTATCTCTGCCTCTGCCAGGGCCCGCTCTATCTCTGCCTCTGCCAGGGCCCCGCTCTATCTCTGCCTCTGCCAGGGCCCCGCTCTATCTCTGCCTCTGCCAGGGCCCCGCTCTATCTCTGCCTCTGCCAGGGCCCCGCTCTATCTCTGCCTCTGCCAGGGCCCCGCTCTATCTCTGCCTCTGCCAGGGCCCCGCTCTATCTCTGCCTCTGCCAGGGCCCCGCTCTATCTCTGCCTCTGCCAGGGCCCCGCTCTATCTCTGCCTCTGCCAGGGCCCCGCTCTATCTCTGCCTCTGCCAGGGCCCCGCTCTATCTCTGCCTCTGCCAGGGCCCCGCTCTATCTCTGCCTCTGCCTGGGCCCCGCTCTATCTCTGCCTCTGCCTGGGCCCCGCTCTATCTCTGCCTCTGCCTGGGCCCCGCTCTATCTCTGCCTCTGCCTGGGCCCCGCTCTATCTCTGCCTCTGCCTGGGCCCCGCTCTATCTCTGCCTCTGCCTGGGCCCCGCTCTATCTCTGCCTCTGCCTGGGCCCCGCTCTATCTCTGCCTCTGCCTGGGCCCCGCTCTATCTCTGCCTCTGCCTGGGCCCCGCTCTATCTCTGCCTCTGCCTGGGCCCCGCTCTATCTCTGCCTCTGCCTGGGCCCCGCTCTATCTCTGCCTCTGCCCCGCTCTATCTCTGCCTCTGCCCCGCTCTATCTCTGCCTCTGCCCCGCTCTATCTCTGCCTCTGCCTGGGCCCCGCTCTATCTCTGCCTCTGCCTGGGCCCCGCTCTATCTCTGCCTCTGCCTGGGCCCCGCTCTATCTCTGCCTCTGCCTGGGCCCCGCTCTATCTCTGCCTCTGCCTGGGCCCCGCTCTATCTCTGCCTCTGCCTGGGCCCCGCTCTATCTCTGCCTCTGCCTGGGCCCCGCTCTATCTCTGCCTCTGCCAGGGCCCCGCTCTATCTCTGCCTCTGCCAGGGCCCCGCTCTATCTCTGCCTCTGCCAGGGCCCCGCTCTATCTCTGCCTCTGCCAGGGCCCCGCTCTATCTCTGCCTCTGCCAGGGCCCCGCTCTATCTCTGCCTCTGCCAGGGCCCCGCTCTATCTCTGCCTCTGCCAGGGCCCCGCTCTATCTCTATCTCTGCCTCTTCCAGGGCCCCGCTCTATCTCTATCTCTGCCTCTTCCAGGGCCCCGCTCTATCTCTATCTCTGCCTCTTCCAGGGCCCCGCTCTATCTCTGCTCTGCCAGAGACCCCCACCCAATTATTATTTTTCTGACTACCTTGAGCCACTGTAGGTAGCCAACCACAGTCCTTGACTTTCTTGCTGCTTCACATGAAGAATCTATGAAAATAGGAACAGCTATCATATTTTTACTGTGGCCTTCAAGGTCATTTTATTCCATCATGTCCTGTAAAACGTTTCAAAATGGCCAGAAACCATTTTGCCAGTGCCTATGTCAACATTACTGATAGTCCATAAGGACTATTGGCATATACATCAGCAATAATATGGTGAGTCACCAGTCGGTTTTTATTTGCAGAAAGAAAACAGTGGGCTTGGTCCAAGTAGTGGATGATATAAAGTTGGTTTAAGCTCTGTAAGTGTTCAGTTAAGGCATTTATGTGTAACCTTAGGAGACCAAAATAAAATATTTTAATTTGTCCTGATGGCCTGTGATTTTGTTTTTGATGTCCCCCCCAACCTGGATGTCCAGAAGTAGTAAGTAGATTTTGCTTCTGCACATGATACCTCTTAGTCTTTTGATGGTTGAAGATCTTTCTTTGGGTTTAATTCTTGTGGGTTATGTCAACTCATTAACATGATACCTCAGAAGATCATCTAGGAAGTTATGCTCTGAATAACTGATGGAAGCCCTTTTTAATTCCACCTTGGTGGATTAGGGGCAGCGGCAATTTTTGATACAGAATCAGCCTATTGAAGCTCTTCAAAATGAAAACAATTACCTATAATGATAGGCTATCTAAGATCAAGCCAGAATTTATTGCCCAGTTGCGTCTCGTGTTTTGTAAACGCTATCTGTGGCCAGAAGTCTTGATAGTAGAGAACTAATGCATGTTGTCATCTTGACCAATCTACTTATAACCAGTTCCTGATTAATATTCTTAGTATCACCAGGAAACACACAGCTCTAAAGATGGTAAATACTGTTAAGTTCTTTTGGCTGACGAGAGGCACAGATGTTAGCAGGGAGCTTAACTTCAACTCCACTTTATTTTTACTCATTCTAAGGCGGTCACCAAACACATTTTCAATTTAAAGTTGGCCACCCAATATAAACCCTATTTCTTATACCAGCTCCTTCCAGTCAGGTGTTTCCTGGTCAGGAACCAGCCCTTTCTTGTCTGGTCGTTCTTTTTCAGAGCCCGGCTCCATGCTTTCAGGTAGTTCCCTTTCGGAGACACCCCTTTATTGTCTGGTGCCTCATGTTCTCCTAGCATGTAAAGAACATCAGAGCAGTATTCTAGTTCATTGCAACTCCTCCTGCTGTTGGATTCACAGCTCTTTCTCAGACTCTGCTCCAGTCTTGAGAGCTTCAGGTCTGCTCCATTTCTTGAGACCCTAGCGGGTGACTAGTTGTGCTTTACAAATCTGCTCATCGATTGGTTTCTTCAAGCTCCAGACGTGGTGTTGCCAAGATCCAAAGCTAAAGCCTTGCTAGGACTATCCTACATATGTTCCTTTGGGCTTTTAATTTCTGGTGCTGTCCGGCACTGCTTTTTGAAGGGCATCCGCTGTGTAACCTGTCACACCTGAGACAGACAGTATATATTTTGGAAGGGATTGCTCTTTCCTCAGGGCCACTAGGAAAGAGGTGTATGATGGATCCAAGTGGCCACGTTTTGACACTGGGTTTCTGCGTGAAGGCTGACTCTCTTCTGGTTGGTTCACTTTTTTTGTAATAGTTTGGTGGCTTCAGGAAACTAAACACCTGAAAGACAAGGAATAAATACACAACCATTTATTCAGTTGGAAAGTGCTTGCATACATTACTGTCTAATCGAACAAGCTTTCTGCTTGGTAAAATCGGAAATTTTCCTACATAGTTGCCACATTCAGAATAGCAATGTGGCTTTATTGTTGCTATAGGAAGCTGGCTCTTTATCAAAATGAGGTATATCGTGCAAAGAGTTCAGGGTTCCCTTACAACTGGACAAGGGCTTGCTCTAGCAATCCCAAGGTGCTTGTTTAGTGGGTTGTGTGGTTGAGTAGCCTAAGTCTTATCAGAGAGAAGGGTTAAACATCTGAAAATACACACACAGCCAATAAATGAGACCCACGACTCAAGAAGGAGATCCACACCGATTTCCAAAAATAACAAGTATCTTTATATATGTTTTAGCCCCAGAATCCATATGATCAGGTAACTGTTTTGCAAGAGAAATCTTTACAGTTCTGAAAAGTTAACACTGTAATTTCGTAAAAGGTGCAATGTTATTCTATGGATAGAAAAACAAGTACTGGATTCTGGTATAGTACAGTGATTTACGTGACCAATCTCCTGGACTTAAGGTAAGTATTGGGCAAGTGTCGGGACCACACCATAAGGTCACCTTGGGCAGCACTTAGGCGGCCGGCGCAGGGGTATAGTACGGCTCTGGGTGCCCAATGTTCTAGAATAGGGATTGGTCCATTTTGGAAAGAGGCTGCAGGTTAGGACTAGGAGTCCAGTTTGGCTGAGCTGGCAATTGGGCTAATGTGATGTGATGCGATGCTTGGGGACGTAGGGATACTAGTGGCCCTCTTCTCTGCAGTCCGGGGGCAGAGGTGCAGTGGACCGTCGGATTTTCTGTCACCAGAGGCAGTCGTGTTTGAGAGGGGCCTGTACAAAGAGGTTTCAGGTGTCTGAGTGGAGGTCGCAGTGGGGAAACGCACAATGGACTTTGCTTCTGGAAAGGCTAGGGACCTGGTTGGCACCGTTGGCCCACTTTAACACGGGCTTGGATGCTTGGGTGCCATGGTGCTGTTCGGCAGTGAGGTTGGTGATCCTGTTGCTTACTCTGATTTGGCAGCTGTGGTTGCCTGTCACTTCTGATTTACATCATCTGTATATCCCAGAGAATATGAAATGACCATTGTGTTCAAATGATTTAATCCCTAAAGACCTTTTGATCAGTGGAAGATCAAAGTTCCCTGGTTAAGTGGGCCACAAGTGTGGGCCTGACTGCCAGTTTGCATACACATTTCTTTTGTCACTTTTTAGGAACAAAATCCAGTTTGAGATGCCTACTTTCTTTAGCTCTGGAGGACATTGGAAAAAATCAATTTTATTCCACTTAAACATATTTGCTTCAGCCACACACTTATGTTTTACCCAGTGACCAATGACTTGCCATATGACCTTTTATGTAAAGAACTTAATCCATTGGTTTTTATGTGCAGCCCGTTTTAGGATTATTCCAAATCACCTAGACAGAGTACTCCTGTGGCTACTTGTTAACTCGGTTAAAAACTAAAACACAATGAACCTTAACCTAGCCTGTTAGAACCGCAGGTATAATTGATATAGTCTAAGATGTGTTGCTCAAAATAGGTCTGAATTTTTTTGGTAGCTAATAGGAGAATCAACATTAAGAAAGTCTGAATATCTACATTGGAATTGCTCATTAAGTATCAGTGGGAATTACCCAGTTTATAGCTTTGAAGTACTGAAGTAAGGTTTTATTTTTATCAGTCTCAGAATACCACATTAACTTTTCAAGAAAAAATGCAAACTCTCTGACTTTAGTAATGAGAATACCCAAATTCCACATGTATGCTTGCTTTAAAGATGAATTCTATGCAGAAGGGAAGTAGTAAGTACCCTTGTGAACTAGAATGAGGAATCTTAAAAATAGATTTGATTGAGCAAAAGTGGTATGCTAGGTTGAGGTTCGAGCTAGGGATGGTGGAGGGGATGGGTAATTGAAGCATCTCCTTTTTTTTTTTTTTTTTTTTTTTCTTCCCCCCCACCCCCGCAATAAGCGCAATACATTCAGATCCCTGTTTGAAAGTGAGAAGTGCCCTGACACATGGGCCTACCAAAAAGGATGCCTCTTTCTGTAGAAACATTTCAAAATTCCCTGATAAGTATTCATGAATTGCAAATGACTGTAATTGGATATGCCATATTTGAGGATTTTACCTTCGTAAATCACAAAAGTGATGTTTGTGAGAGCTTATCCAAGTTTGACCTCTCAGAAGCCTTTGCCGTAATGCATACTTCTTTAGTTTCATCAGTTAGACATGTGGGAAGTGCCCCACTTAATCCCACAACTGAAGGCATTTTACAGGCAGTGCAAATTTTGGGGATGAGGCATCCTGCTAGAAATGTTGAAGGAAGAAGTTTACACGCCGAATTGAGACATGGGTTATTGAGCTTTCCGTGTAATAGACCGCTGCCTAACAGAGTTATTAGCAGTGGAGAATCTTGGGGAAGAGGAGCTGTGCATGCGGTACTTGAACCCAACATCAACCTGCAGTGGGCAGACACTCTCTGGTTAGCCCCTCCTTCACTTTGTTCCTGATCACCCCTTCTGTCACCTTTTTCAGGCTTGAAGTCAAATCATCAGGGTTGCTAAGCGGAGACAATTATGACCCATTTGCCCTGGAACAGATTAAGTGGTAGCAGAGATTTTGTCAACTGGATAGTTACTGCAAATGCACTAAAGTTACTCCTACGCTGCAGCTTAGAAACACAATCTGCTGTAGTTGGCTGCCACCTGTGTGCTTGGGGATCCATGAGCACTTTGTTAAAATTTAGTTCCTAGTACAGTCTTCCTGCTCCCAACCCTCTGCACTTTCTCTTTATTCCCAGACCCAAACCAGTTCTCACAGTCTCATTCTGGTGTGAGACAAAAAAATGAAAGGTTTTACAATGGGATGCTTGTTTGCCATATTCTGATTAAAATAGTAATCTCTTATGCTTGGCACACCTACATAATATACAAGAAAATGGGGGAGGGGAAATGATCAGGGAGGATTTTTTCTTTCCTTCTTTAACCATACTTTTATTTTTTTTTACTAAAAAAGCAATGCAAGAAGGGTAAAGAGAACTGGGGGTATCCTGACTTTATGCCAGCCTTAGTTGCCCCCTGTAACATCTGTTAACTATGTTCACCTGGATCCCTGCATTTTCTTTAATAACATCTCAAATTCAAATTCTCTATTCCAAAGGCAATCCTATGATGCCTTAATTCTCAAAGGGTGGACTGAACAGAAATCTGAGGTGAAATAAAACAATTCAGGTCTAAAATCATTTATCACAGGAAAGGCCTGATCATACCTGTAGGAATATGAGCCCCTTACTTGCAAGTTTTAATCCAAAGTAGCACTCTGCTCTTGACCCAGGTGAACTGTATTAACATCCTAGAAATTGGCTTAGCTACTTGGAAATTTAGGAAGGTCACTGGCATCTATCTGTTCCATTCACTTTTACTCTCAGTAGGCCAAGCTGTTAGAGCTCTTGCCCTCTTTTGCATGCACTCTGCATGTTTTTGCCCTCCGAAAGGGCCATGAATACTGCCTCTCATAGGTAGACCTGATTCTGTGCTGGAAAGACTGAGTGCTGTTTCCCTTGGTATGGCATGTTGTGACTGCTGCATCCTCAGCTGGTACTATTTTGGGTATTACTGCCTTCAGTTTGTTGGGCCTTTTGCAGGGGCTTCTGAAAGCAGAATGGCTCCTTTTGTGGTCATTTGATTCAGATCTGTGAACAGAGGCTCCTTGTTTCAGCTGCAGTGTGCTAATGCTCTGGGTTCTGACACCCAAGTTGGGTTGCTTCCAGGCTGCATCTGCTCACAGGCTTTCACTCTCACCACTAGTGGCTATTTGTCATATTTGTGTAGCCTCACCTAGGCATAAGGTCCCTGAACCCATATGAAAGTATTCAGATTTTTTCTTTTTGTTATTTATTTCTTTTTTTCTTTTTTAATTTTTATTATTTATTTTCCAGGGAGCCTTATCATGATATTCGCTTTAACCTTATGGCAGTAGTCCCAGACCGGAGATTGAAATATGAATGTAAACTGAATGTTCTAAAAATGAACCGACAAACTGTACTAGAGGCCCTGCAGCAGGTAAACTAAGATGTTTTGGTGTTTTAAGAC
Organism: Pleurodeles waltl; assembly: GCF_031143425.1. Lineage (NCBI taxonomy): Eukaryota > Metazoa > Chordata > Amphibia > Caudata > Salamandridae > Pleurodeles > Pleurodeles waltl. The sequence continues at coordinate 287,892,409 of NC_090448.1, read as the reverse complement.
TTAAAAACGATGGCAAGCAAATGTTGGCTCTAAATACATGACCGTTACGTCTGATAATATTTTATAGCGGTAGACTAAAGGGGGGGAAAAATAGTTGGGTTGTGGGGAACCTGAGTGTTCTACCTGAAACTGGTAAGATAGTGTCTTCAGCAAGCTCCAGTTTCAAGCGTGAGGACGCCTATGCTTATACAAAGCAGTGACTATATTCGTGTTTTACCCTGATCATTTATGATTTATTATTAGGAATGGCTAAACTACCCCCTAAGCTTGTTTTTTGTGATGTTCTGGTCTCTCTGGAAACAAACTACAAACAATTTGGGGGCAGTTCTGCACACTCAAGGTAATTCTGTCTGGAACTTCCTTGCACAAACTGAAACTGAAGTTTATAAGCGCTAAAACCACTAAACTATCTGTTCTGCATAGCTGGTGGGTTTGATGGCCCGATGATTCCTATGCTGGCAACTTGTCTGATAACTTAATGTCTTCAGGACCCCTTTCAACTTTAGCACTCCAATAGTGCCTTAGAGCAGTGTGGATGCTTCACAAATCCTCTACATAATAAACAATGAATCTAGCTCCATTTTCCAGCATTGGAGCTTGGTATAAACTTGATTTGCATGTTGTGAAGTGGAAACAGGAATAATATTGAGGCATGCGCTTGTGTATCAGCATAACAAATTAGAACAGCAAATACAATGCATGTATCCACAGAGGGATTTATATAGATGTATACTTTTATTAGTACTCCGACGACAGGGCATGATTCTTTCCTTGAGACAAGTACTAACAATTGATGATTGCCCTGCACACATCATCTTTACACAGTCAGTATAGCTCTTCTAGCACATCTTTCCACTATTGAGTGTTTGGGACCTTTGAACGCAGCCCATGATCTGACAATGTTCTACTCTGCCAATGTATCATCTTTGAACTCTCTGGGTCCTTCTCATTACTGTTCTTTTTTTATTTATTTATTTTTGCAGCTAATTCGACTCACGCAGCCCGAGCTGATCAAGGCCCAGGATCCCCAGGCCCCAGAGGACTTAAAGTCCGCAATTCACAAGTCGTCTTTGACTGTGGAGAATAACAAGATCCAGACAGGACCAGAAACTACACAAACTGGTACAAGGGAAGGGCCCTTCTCATGGGTAACCACTACCTTCTGGCAGACTTTTCAAGCATACGTCTGTCCTAGCCACTTTTACTTACAACAGCTAATGTGAAGAAGCTGTTTTCGCTGCAGTGCTGTTGACACTTGACCTCATGTTTACAATTTCCTATTTTATTTTTTTGTTGTGTACTTTTCAGATGTCAGCGAAGAGCATGCAGGTCAATTGCAACCCATGACTACAGCCAGTACTCCTAATAAGTCCAAAGTGCATGGGAAGTTGGGACTTACTTGTGTCAATGGAGCTCCAGGGACCCCAAGTCCAGCTGTGCCACGACTGCCTCCCTTTCTTGATAATCACAACTATGCCAAATCACCAATGCAGGTTAGTGAGTTACCTTTTAAATCTATGCTTCAATAGGTGGTAAAGGATATCACTGCCTGATGGATTTTTTTCTCGTTCATCTGTGTTAACTTGTTATTCTCCATCAGTACTTGTGTTTGTTTTACTTAATGTTTGTTTCTGGATGTACAGGCAAAATATGTATTCTACCAGAGATGCTTTGTAAAGTTACAAACCAAATAAACTGAGCATTGCTGTGGACTTTGGTAGACCTAGGTGGTGAATATATGTGAGGTTGGTTTGTGGACACATTGCACTGTCCAATGTACATTGTAAATGCTTGAACATGTTTAATAGTTAAGTGTCTATCTCTGCTGACCAGTCTAGTATGAGGACAGTTCTAGTAGACAGACCTTGAAGGAAGATAGTTCAGCAGTGTCATATCCAGTGTTAAATTGGTGTTAGATGTTCTGTAGTCCTCTGTGTTACAAAGTTTGAGACTTTCTCTGCTTTTGTAGTAAAACACAGATTTTTATCTTAAGATTGTGAAAAAGAGGAGCCATCCAGAGATTGGACCCTTTGTGTGTGGTGGGGAAGAAGGGATGGGGGGGTGGTTGCAAAGTGAGACTGGAGCACGTGATAGAGAGCACCCTTGAAAGGATTGCGTAAGTAGTGTAAAGTAAAATTACTGGTAAATGTATTGAGGGATGAGACTCGTAATATATTTTCCATCAGTGATGTGATACTTCGACGTGGTTGGCAACCATTATTACTGAGCAAGCTCAATGGGGTGGTAATAGAGTAGGCGGGTTGGATCAAATTTCAAAGATGTGGCTGAGTGGGGTCGACCTGGCTACTGATTAGCTAGTTTTCCAAGAAGAGTTGGGTGAACTTTGAGTAACGTTGTTTGTATTTTTTGTTTAGTTTCAGTTCACCATGTACTTCATGTAGTGTATCAGCTGCTGTAAAGTGCTGTCTAGAGAGCCAGAGAAGGACGCAATGTATCTGGGGTGGCATAAGTGGCAATGTATACTTAAAAGGCAGCAGAAGGTTTTAGGAAGATCAATTTGAAGGAGATGTTAGGATGTGAATAGAGTGAAGGATTCTTCTGACTGATTTGTTAAGAAAGGAAAGAACAGCCTGCCTGTATGATTGCTCCTATTTGTTGCTAGCCAGAGTTGGTATGGCAACAGCGAATCCTTATTTGTGTAATATTCATAAAATGAGAGAGTAGGATCTGCAAGTCGAAGAAAATAATAAATAAAACAATTAGTCAGCTGGCTTGTTTTTAAGGATGATGTTTGATGGTTATTTGATTGTATTTGAAATGCTTTCTGCAGGTTGCCCCCCCCACTTTTTATCCCAATTTAAACTACTAGATGCTGGTTTTCGATGCTTCAGTGCACTAAATAATCGTAAAACAAATGGCACACACTTTAGCACCCCTGTAAGTCCCTAGTAATTGGTACGCCTGGTATCTAGGGCATAGGTACTAAAGAGGGTCCCCAAGGGTCACGGTACATATTATGCCACCCTAAGGGACCCTTTACAAATTGAATGCAACCTGTAATTGCAAACTGCATGTCACAGGGGAAACTATGAATGAAAACACAACGTGGCACACTCACTGCGTGCCATGGCAAAGTCACTTTATATCTAAGTCGCCCTTACAGCAGGCCTTTAAGCCCCAAGGGAGGGTGCATTGTATAGTGTGATGTCTGGTTCCATTGCTAGATATGGCAAGTGATTAGGCAGACATCTTAAAGATGTACTGGATTCTGGCCATTATGAGTGATCCAGCTTCATGATGGCTGCACTGAAACCAGTATTGTATTTATTATGCCATGCACCCAGAGGGTATCTTAGAGGTGCCCCCCGAAACCGCCTTGGCCTCTAGTGTGCTGGCAGTCTGGTGTCAACCAACCTGCCGCCACTGACAAGATTCTCACCTGGAGGTTCGAGGCGAACTTCTCTGAGACCTGAAACAATGCCTGCTCCTGAGGAAGGTGTTTGCACCTCCTCCAGCAGGATGACTAGTGAAACTCCATACCCATGCCACAGACCAAAGTCCCTGCTGCCTTTGATATGGGATGCCAGCCGTCCCCAGACCTAGGAGATGCCACAATATGAAGTGGTCATATGGTTGTGTAATCGTCCCCAGCGGGATAAGTAGTCCATTGGCTATTGTAAGGAACTGGCCCTTTATGTGGCATGGTAATACAGTGTAAAGGGTCCAGAGGTTCCCCAGGGAGTGGGCAGGACTTGATATGCAAGCCCAAAGTGCTCTATTTAGGGATAGTGTGATCAAGCTGTCTTAAGCTTAACACAGAGGAGTACATGGCATCTACAGATACACACAATAGTCCACAAATGACACACAACTCAAGAAGGTGAGCCACACCAATTCATAAAAATAGCAAGTAGCTTTATATATGTTTATGCGTCTGAGAAAAATCGTTTAGTAAGTACATTTTTAAATAGGAAATTTGATAAACAACTAGCTGCAGATTCCTTACCTTAGAGTTCTCCCCAGGCGCCAGACTGGATCCTGAATTTTTTTTCAGGAGTACATTTGCGCATCGGTAGAGGGCCTCGTGCAACTCCATACTGATGTTATCCTACGGATATGATGTTGACGGAGTCCATATAATACCTTCCTGATGCACTGATGTCAGTTTCTTTTTTCCGCGCAGCATCCCTGATCCGGAGAAGCGGTTACCTCTGGTCATTTTTCGGCCTTCTCATTCCACGGTTTTCATTATTGGTGTTTATGCCTTCTGGCTTTAAGCCTTCTGGGTCCTGTGCTCGACAAATGTTCGTCATGGATCCCCACTCTGCTTGTATGTGGTGCTTAGGCACCCACCACAAAACCGATGACTGCCACACCTGTCAACAGTTAAGGAAGGCCTAAGGCATTGTGGGAGCGGCAGATCAAGCTCCTGGTGGCGCAGGTGTTGCAGTCTTCACAGGACTCTCGTAGGCATCGCAGTCCTTCTACAGCTCATCCTAGCGACCGTTCCAGGAGCCTCCTGCCTACGATTTCTTCAATATCTCCAGATCCTGCGATGTCTCTAGGCAAGCCTCGTCCACTGTCGAAGTCGTGTCCTCCTCTAACTTCACTGCCGCTGCGCGGCTCCTCCCGTTCATCTGAGAACATGTCTGCACAGGAGTCGGCCCAGTGCCTCCCGCCTTATCCCATCGCCGGGGCAACTCTGGCCCAGATGCAGGACTATTACTTGTCCTTGCATGCTGTTTTTGGGTCTACTCCTCCCTGTGGAGCGCCTTCGGGCCCCGAGGATGTGGCCGGTGCCCTGAAGGGATCCTCACCACTGGCTTCGTCCTCGGTGTCCGTTGACTCCGGAGTCTGATCAGCATCAATGCACAGCCTTCCACGGCTTCCATCTTCTGTGCTTGTTTCCTCACAACTCCAATTTTGCCATCCATTTCTACCTTGCCGACTTCGCCAGTGGTGGCGCTTGTGACTTCATTCAAGGCCCCGATTGTTGTATCCCTGGAGTCAGGCGACGCCCTTTCCAATGTCGAGGTCTCTCCCTCCCGGTGTCGATAGATGTTGACTCTGACGTTGGAAGCGGTGCCATTGGTGTCAGCTTTTCTTCAGTCGGCGCTTTCTGAAGCTCATGCTCCAGTTATTCCATCGGAAAGGCCTAGTTTCCATTCTGCTTCATCCATCGGATTGGTTAGCTGACTTAGCCAGAGCTAGTGGTCTGGACTCCTTGCCAGCTTCTAGCTTCCTATCATCCCCTGGGTTGGCTTCAGAGGCTAGTTCTGCTCTTGCTCAGAAGTGTTACATTTACAACTTCCTACAGTGCAATTGTCCACGGAGCCTTTGCTTGATGTCTTGCATCCTGACCAGACTTCTGTGGAGCCGGTCCTTCTTTATGATATCCTCTTGGGAGTTTAGACCCAACCAGTTTCTGCTCCACCTGTGGAGCGCTGTATCCCTCACAGACACAGACCCGCCACGGAGGAGCCATCATGTCTCTGGCATTGCACTACTCAGTTTTGTAGTGCAAATTGCTTTGGCTACACACTGTTTTATGCAAGTTCCTCCTGTCCCACCAGAACAAGAAGCCAGACAGCTGGATGTTTCTGGTAGGTGGATTTTTGCTTCATCTAGTTCTGCCTTGCATTCCACCAATACTTCCTGTGTCCTTGCCCACTTCTTCAATGTTTTGTGGGACTCAGTGGAGCATATTTTGCCTTCTCTGCCTGACGAGGCTAGAAATTCTCTAAAGCCTTTTGTACGCAATGGTCAACAGGCTGCCAAGCTTAGTGTTGGATGTGGAATGGATACCACAGATTCTGTTGGGAGGGTTATGGCTTCTTTGGTAGCGCTACGACGAAGGGCATGATTTCGTTCTTCCAATTTCTCAGAAACTCTGAAAGCTTCTTTGCTTGTTATGCCTTTTGATGGTACCTCCCTTTTAGGCGTGTATGCCAACTCTGTCTTATGCCGCCTTAGAGATGCTCATGGTAGGACTCAGTTTTAAGTCCTCTTCATATTACAGAGCCTTCTTCTAGCTCGGTTCCTTGTTCCAGTGCAGTTGTTTTTTTTTCCCCTGTTGCACTTTTTTGTACCCCCATTGCTGTGGTGTGCTTCTTGTTTATCATGTGCTTTTCTTCTTATGTTCTAGCACTCAAGGTGATACTCCTGTGTTGCAGGTGTTGTGTTTCTATTTCCCACTATGGTGGACAGGTTTCATAATTGTTTTCTGACCCATGATTGTTGTCTGGGTCTCAAACCTCTAAACAGGGGGGGTTTCTGTTGTACTCTGATAGGCGGGTTTCCTTAAAGAGAAGTGCTCTTTGTGGTAGAGCCGTTTTCAGTCCTGCTCTTTGGAAGAAATCGGTGTAGGTTTTGCCTACTCTTTTATACTTATCTGTTCCCTACTGGGAACTTACTCAGTGCTCCTTATATAATTAGTATAGTTTTGCAGCATGAAACCTTATTCTGGATTCACATGCTGTGCATCATTCCACCATCTAGTGGTTGGGTCTGGAATTGTCTTTTTCTTTTTTTCTTTTTTCCCCCCTCCTCTCTTTTGGGCGTCGTCGACCATAATTTGGTGTTAGGTCCGTCCCTGCATGACGTGTCACGGCACCTTGGAAGTTCCTGTGCGTGGTAGCCATCTTCAGTTTCTTTTTTCTGCCGTTGGGTCTGGAAATAAAGGAGCTCCGAAGTTTTGGACAGAGAATGCCAAAAACGTATAGTAAAGATTTCTAAATTTTATACAAAGGAGAACACTGTGATCAACAAAGCAGAGGCAAGTAGACAGCCGGACACATTGCCCGAACTGCCACTACTAGTTTGCCCAGCGTGACCCGCACGAGGTCTGCAACCTGTGTTTCCTGAGAGGTCACAGAGATGAGGGCTGGGAAGCGTGCACCGTATTCATCACCAAGACACTCAAAGCGTGCTGAAAGCAGAGGTAGGAGCACCAGGCAATGATGCAGAGCCGAAAGCACCACAAGTCGCTGAAGGAGTTAGGAACATCCAGCAATGAGGAAGAGCAAGCAGGAGTTGTAGAATCGACTCATGGAGGGTTGGACCTCAAATTCCTTGAGGGAGATGCAGAGGAAAAACTCCTGAAAAAGAAGACGGTAAGAGGCATCGAAAAAAGTTCTGAAAAGATTAAGAAAAAAACTACCAAAGAACTCAAAAGAGAAAGTCCTGGAGAAACAATACTGTAAGGCATCCCTGACGTCCAAGAAAAAAACGATCGAGGGCCCAGCCACAAGCAAGCGATTCCCACGGGTCCCACACCAGGGATATCGAAGAGGGCTGGCCACCGAAACAAGCGAGACCCCAGTTGTCAAAGAGACCCTGAAATCATAGAGGAAAGAGACCCCAAAGGCTTTGGAAAAGAAGAGATGTCCTCTGGAGGCTGAAATGACAGCGCTCCTACCAAAGAAAAATGAGTTGGATGATATGCTGAAACAATATCGAATCCCACCAAAACCTTCCATGACCTCCACGTAAGCGGAGGCCGAAGAGGAAGAAACTGCCCTCGAAGCCCCGGCAACCCTCCGAACCACATGAAGAAAAGGCGTGGGAGGAAGCCACAGAGAGGTTCGAGGGCAATTGGCGTAACCCCGAAACAGAGAGCCCAGAAGAGGAGCTTGACAGCTACCCCTCAAAACCTTCACCCCGTCTACATCACATGCTACAATAGCCTGGTGAAAAAGGCAGCAGATACGTACGGGGATCCCCTGGAGGAATAGAAAGGGGACTCCTGCTTCCTACTCGAGACCCTCATACTAATAAGTAAGGGGAATCTATACCTTCCCTTGTTACCCAGCATACTAGACCATGGTAAGGAGCCCTTCAAAGAACCCACAGCACAAAGGGAGTCACACTGAGTGGCAAAGAAATACAACCCTCCCCAAAGGATCCCAAGTACATACACGGAAATACAGTGGCGGACTCCATCATAGTTTTGGCAACGAGAAGGAGGAACAATGCACACTCCTCCGTAGGCCCCCTCGCCAGAAAGAGAGCAAAAGATTGGACATGGTGGGGAAGAAAGTAGAAAGAGAAGCTGCAACACATCTCCCAGAAGCAGATAAAAAGAGGGCAAAAGCAGTTACAAGAGGGGAAAACCATTGTCAATGTATGTTAGAAATCAGCCCTAAATGCGGCAGACACAGAGAGCAGGCAAATGTGCATGGGAATAACTCTAAGAAGACATGCATGGCTCAGGATATCCAGCTTCAAACCTGAAGTGCAGGCCTCCATAATAACAAACCCTTCACAAGAAGTGTACAAGTCCTTACAGCAAATCAAAAAGGCCAACAAGAAAGCCAAGGTGATAGACGCTCCACAGTTCAGAGGTACCTTTTAGGAGAGGGAGCAACATCAGAAGCCCCACAGGAAGGGGAGCCTTTACCTCTGGGAAGCAACAGCAGCCAACCTAGAGTAGTACATTGCAGGGCAGCCAACAGACTGGATACCAACAATGGCAACACCTTGCCAGACAGCCCTTTTGAGGTAGAGGGTGGGCTAGGGGGCATACCCACAGAAGGGTAGGGAGAGGTGTGGGGGGGGGGGGTGTGAATCAACCAAATGACTCCCAAGTGCCCTCATGCCCACAAACAACACCAGTAGGCGACAGAATAGCATGGTACCCACAACAGTGGGAGAAAGTCACCACAGATACTGTATAGAACTCTAAAAAAAAAAAAATACCACTGACAAAACCACCAAGGAAGAAGGGGTATCACTCAGCAGAGCTGGCTCAACTAAAAAGGGAAGAAAATGAACTCGTGCTAAAACAGGCAATAGAAAAATCACCAAGGAGATAATTAATCAAGGGAAATTACTTGCTCTGCTTCTTGGTACCAAAACAAGACCTTACACTAAGAACGATCCTAGCCCTCCGGTTCATAAATTAATTAGCACTCAAAATGTCAAGATGACAATATAAAAGTTATACCATTCCTACAAAGAGATTACATGACAACCATAGACCTTCAGGAGGCCTATCTACACATACCAATACATCAGGCATACAAGAAATACCTCCGATTTGTGCTCGAAGGAGTGCACTATCAATTCAAGGTCTTACCATTCGGAATAAAATCTGCACTAAGGTTTTTTACAAAATGCCTAGCTACAGTCACGACATTCCTAAGAAGGAAGGAAGGAAGTTAATGTGTACCACAACTTAGATGACTGACTTCTAAGAGCACATACAAAGGAGAAATGTCAAAGGGAAACCGGAACAATCATTACAACCGTACAAAAGCTCAGGTTCAGCATAAACCACAAAAGTCATCACCACAATCTCAACAACAAAAGATCTTCCTAGGAGCCAGACTCTATGCCAGTAGAGCATATGCTTACCCTGCCCAAAATAGTATACAGGCAATTACAGAGCAAACTCCCATTTACCAGAAGGGACAATCTCTGACATTGAGTACAGTCATGAAGGTGATGTTCATGTTGGCATCCTGCATCCCCCTCATACCATATGCAAGACTACACATGCAACCATTCCAAGAATGGTTAACCAACAATTGGTCACAAACCACAGGGAGTTGTGGGTATCTAGTGGTTGTAACAGGGAAAATACAAAAGGAGATACAATTGTGGGCATCCAAGCATATAACCAAAGGAAAGCCTTTCAACACAACAATTTCTTCAGTGACCATCACCACGGATTCATCCCACAAGGGGTGGGAAGAAAACCCAGACAATCTAAGAATTCAGGGCCTATGGAACAAAACAGATACGGCACAACACATCATTTTTCCTAGAACTGAAAATGGTGTTACTGGCCCTGAAAGCATTCCAATCACAGATAGCATGGAAAACAATACCAATGCAGACAAACAATCCAACAATGTTCTATCTGAGCAAGCAAGGTTGTACAAAATTGTTCACTCTAGGCAGATTGGCCCAAGAAAAATTGAAATGGGCGATACCTCAAGGGATCAACCTACAAACAATAAGCTTACCAGAAAAAGGGCAACACAGAAGTGGACAAACTAGGCAGACAAGAAAACAGCACACACGAATGGGAGATAAAACCAGGGAACCTAATTTTTTTTTTTCAAGATCTGGGACACACCAACAATCGTCCTGTTTGCATCAGCAAAGAACAGAAAATGCCAATCCTTCGCCTCAAATTTTCCACACCACCAGTCAGAAGAGAATACCCTGTCAGTAAACTGGCCACGGAAATTTGCCTACGTCGTTCCACCGATTTCCCCTAATACCGAAGGAACTGGGAAGGCCACAAAACCAGGGGCAAACCTCATCCTTATAGCCCCTCAGTGGGCCAGGCAAGCATGGTACTCTGACCTACTCGAACTGTCCGGGGGACAGAATATAAAGATAAAGCCAGAACAAGACCTACTCACAATACAAGGGGGGACCAGGGATCCACCTGGAACCAGCAACACTCGATTTAACAGCATGGTGCCTGAATACATAGAATTTGGACACACAAATCTACCACACCGGCCCATGGAGATAGTAAAGGAAGCCAGGAAACCAACAACAAGGAGATGCTACACAGCAAAATGGAAAAGATACTTCCAGTGGTGCACCGGAGACAATACCTAATAAGCAATATCTAGCCACAAGACAGTAATAACGTACCTTACACACCTACTGTACAACGGAAGCAACTTCTTTTCACTCAAGGTACACCTAGAGGCAATTGTGGCTTACACCAGAGGGGCATTATGTAAATGTTTCTTCACGTCACCTGTGATTAAAAGGTTCCTGGAAGGATGTAAAAGAATTGCCCTCCAAGAAGGGCATCAGCCCCAATGCGGTGCTTAAAGACAGTGCTAACACAGCTCATAAAAAAAAAAACATTCAAACCCATGCACAAGGCTGAATTGTGATTTTTTTCACATTAAAAATGGCCTCCCTAATAGAGATCACATCGATACGGAGAGTAAACGAGATACAAGCTTTTACAATAGAAGAACCATATATGCAAATCCTCAAGGACAAGGTAGTTCTCCAAAAAAACCTGCAGTTCCTTCCCACAGTGGTCACCAAATTTCACGTCAGTCATACCATACAGTTACCAGTTTTCTTCAATAAACCAAAATGGAGTAAAAGATACATACACTGGACGTAAGAAGGGCACTAATATACTAGGAGGAGAGCAAGCAACTCTGCAAGGGTAACCAATTATTTGTTGCATATGCTAAATCCAACAAAGGAAGCCCCATCACAAAGGGGACCCCATTGCACAATGGATCATGGAGACAATGCAAACATGCTGCGCGGCAGCGGTAAAACCACTACCACACCACCCAAAGGCACACAACATGGAAAAAGGGTGCAACCCTGGCATTCATAGCAAAGGTGTCCATAGACACAATTTGCGAAGCAGCAACATGGGCATCCCCTCACAAGTTCACAAAACACTATTGTGTGCACATCCAAATGCACAAAGAAGCCCAGATGGGACAGAAGGTACTACATCACCTGTTTGCAAGTACATCATTTCAACCTAGCCAACCAAGCGGAAGGGGAGAAACTGCTATCCAATCTGATTTACAGCATGAGAATCCAGAAAAGGATTCATGCTGCAAAACGAAATGGTTACTTACCGGAAGGAGTAGTTTTGCAGCCTAAAGAGTTTTCTGGAATCCTGTGTAAGTAAAAAAGAAAAAGGGAAGGAACGAGGGAAAAACAGAAATCAAAAACAGGATTAAGAATCCAAAGATGGCTACCATGCATAGGAACTTCCGGGGTGCCGTTTGACGTAATGCAGGGACAGACCTATCACTAAATGGTTGTCGACGTTGTCCAAAAGAGGGAGGAAAAAACAGACAATTCTGATCCCAACCACTAGTTGGCGAAATGACGCACAACATGTGAGTTCAGAAAACTCTTCAGGCTGCAAAACTACTCCTACTGGTAAGTGACCATTTTGTTCCTTTTGTCAATAAAGATTCTACTGCTGTTTTTTTACAACTGTCCCTTCCAAATGGGGCAGTGGGAGATGATTTTCTGCCTCTTATGCATGGTCTGCTTCTGTTGGAGATGTTGGTACGTCTTCAGTTCCAAATACCTCTATTCTAGTTATTACATGCTACAAGTAGGGAACATATTCTGTTGCCCTTATAAGGCACTACTTTCTACCTTTTGATTTTTCTCTCAGGCCTTGTGCCACATTCATTTTTCTATCTTCTTCCTGGACGTTTTCATCCTCCTTTTAAACTTTCGGTTCTGTCATGGAGGCAGTCCCTTTATTGCTGGGGGGTGTTTATATACATAAATTTCCCATATGTGTATGTACTTCTTCCTTCGGGTACAGAACTATTGCTCAGGGGAAATATCTAGTGTTCATGAGTACGCAATGACCAGGATATTCTTTCCATACTGTTTATGTGCCTATTTCTTGTTTCCCCTGCCTTGCTCTTGTAAGTCTGGGGCATCATCCAATTGTGTATGGGTTCCTGTCCTTAAGTTCCCGTCCCATTAGGGGGTTTCTGTCCCTTCTTGGGATTCTTTCCCTTTTTTTATGTGTGTGTCCTTGGTCATCTTTTGACCAAGGACACACACATTCAGGCATTTTATGTGAAGGAATCTAGTCCTAGCATTTGCTTCATCCTAATGTCTAGGAGTGTCCCCCATTTTCTCCTGGGGAGGCTTTGTAACCCCGTTCTTTTGGTCACCCCAGTGGAAGTCTGCGTTACCCTAGTCTTGACCTGGTGGTCTGCCTTCTTTCCCAATTCTTGGGGAGAAATTGGACGTAGGTTTACCAGATATTGACGCCACTTTTCATTGAAGCAGTTTCTTAAAATGTGTTCTTTCATAAACCGATTATATAGCCCATCATAGTCATGAACTTCATTTCCAGTTACCCAACTATCCAGTGTTTTTCACTGAGTAGTCTACAAAATCAACCCAGGACTGTCTCGAGGTTTTGTGAGCCCCTCCCCCCGTACCTAATTCTATACTCCTCAGTGGTGAATCCAAAGCCCTCAATCAGGGTAGCCTTCATGAGCTCATTGGATTCATCATTTGCTCCAGTGAAAATGAGGAGCCTAACCCTACACTTGCCAGTAAACAGTTCCCAAAGGAGAGCTACTCAATGAGACTTTTTTAATCTTCTGGTTCCACAGGCCCTCTCAAAGGCTATGGACCACTTGGTGATATCATCATCCTCGTATTTGGGGACAATCCCTTTAGGGATTTTAGGTTTGTCAGAGTACTCTGTCCCTGGTTATTTTGTTGCTGCCACTATTTATGCGTTCTAAACCCATTTCCTTTCTCTCTTTCTATAGCCAGGAGCTGTTTCTCCAGAGCTAATCTTTTGGCCATCCTTGCTCCCTCAATGTCCTCACAGGAGCTGGACTCCCATGTGAAAGATCCAGATCCTGTGAGTACTATCTTTGGAGACGGGCATCTTGGAACCCTGGTCTCCCTAGTTAGGTTAGGAGGAGGGAGTGCTACCTCCTGATCCCCCAAGTTCTTCCCTGTCTGAGGGGAGGTCTTCCTCCTCAGTAGGGTGGTCCCTTGCATACTCTGACGAGCTCCTGGAGCTTGACCTTGGTAGGGTTCGAACCTGTTTGTATTTTTCTGAGGCTGCAGAGACTCTTTAACCCCTTCGCTGTCAGGCCTTTTCCCCCTCCTGTGCCAGGCCTTTTTTTGGCTATTTGGGGTAGTTCGCGCTTAGGCCCTCATAACTTTTTGTTCACATAAGCTACCCACGCCAAATTTGCGTCCTTTATTTCCAACATCCTAGGGATTCTAGAGGTACCCAGACTTTGTGGGTTCCCCAGAAGGAGGCCAAGAAATTAGACAAAATACAGTGAAAATTTCCTTTTTTTCAAAAAAATGGGAAAAAGGGGCTGCAGAAGAAGGCTTGTGGTTTTTCCCCTGAAAATGGCATCAACAAAGGGTTTGCGGTGCTACAATCAGCAGCTTCCCAGCTTTCAGGAACAGGCAGACTTGAATCAGAAAACCCAATGTTTCAACACAATTTTGGCATTTTACTGGGATATACCCCATTTTTACGATTTTTTTGTGCTTTCTGCCTCTTTCCAGTCAGTGACAGAAATGGGCATGAAACCAACGCTGGATCCCAGAAACCGCAACATTTCTGAAAAGTAGACAAAATTCTGAATTCAGCAAGGGGTAATTTGTGTAGATCCTACAAGGGTTTCCTACAGAAAATAACTGAAAAAGAAAAATATTCAAATTGAGGTAAAAAAACATAAATGTTTCTCTACGTTTTACTCTAACTTTTTCCTGCAATGTCAGATTTTCGAAAGCAATATACCGTTACGTCTGCTGGACTCCTCTGGTTGCGGGGATATATAGGGCTTGTAGGTTCATCAAGAACCTTAGGTACCCAGAGACAATAAATGAGCTGCACCCTGCAGTGCGTTTTAATTCTATACCGAGTATACAGCAATTCATTTGCTGAAATATAATGAGTGAAAAATAGCTATCAAGAAAACCTTTGTATTTCCAAAAAGGGCACAAGATAAGGTGTTGAGGAGCAGTGGTTATTTGCACATCTCTGAATTCCGGTGTGACCATACTAGCATGTGAATTACAAGGCATTTCTCAAATAGATGTCTTTTTTACACACTCTCTTATATTTGGAAGGAAAAAATGTAGAGAAAGACAAGGGGCAATAACACTTGTTTTGCTATTCTATGTTCCCCCAAGTCTCCCGATAAAAATGATACCTCACTTGTGTGGGTAGGCCTAGCGCCCGCGACAGGATTTGCCCCAAAATGCAACGTGGACACATTACATTTTTTGAAAGAAAACAAGTGTTTTTTGCAAGTGCCTACCTGTAGATTTTGGCCTCTAGCTCAGCCGGCACCTAGGGAAACCTACCAAAACTGTGTATTTTTGAAAACTAGAGACCTAGGGGAATCCAAGATGGGGTGACTTGTGGGGCTCTGAACAGGTTCTGTTACCCAGAATCCTTTGCAAACCTCAAAATTTGGCAAAAAAAAACACATTTTCCTCACATTTCGGTGACAGAAAGTTCTGGAATCTGAGAGGAGCCACAAATTTCTCCCGATAAAAATGATACGTCACTTGTGTGGGTAGGCCTAGCGCCCGTGACAGGAAATGGCCCAAAACACAACGTGGACACATCACCTTTTTTCATAGAAAACAGTGCCTACCTGTGAATTTTGGCCTCTAGCTCAGCCGGCACCTAGGGAATTGCATTTTTGAAAACTAGAGACCTAGGGGAATCCAAGAAGGGGTGACTTGTGGGGCTCTGCAAAGGATTCTGGGTAACAGAACCTGGTCAAACCTCAAAATGTGGCTAAAGAAACACGTTTTCCTCACATTTCGGTGACAGAAAGTTCTGGAATCTGAGAGGAGCCACAAATTTCCTTCCACCCAGCATTCCCCCAAGTCTCCCGGTAAAAATGATACCTCACTTGTGTGGGTGGGCAAGGTGCCTGCAACAGAATAAGGCCCAAAACTTGTAGAAATAGAGGGGATAGCACAGCGAGTGTATAAGGACATATTCTTCTTTTATACATCTTTAGACTGACTCTGCTTTGGGGACCCACATAAGTGGGGTGTCATTTTACTTGGGAGACTGAGGGGAACACTAGGGAGTAGGAATTTTGTGCTGGGGCGGTGATCCTACTAAGAAAAGTCAGGAATATATGCTTTTTTAAAGCAAATTTTGAGGTTCACAGAGGAGTCTGGGTAAGAAAATGTTGGGGGATCCACGCAAGCCACACCTCCCTGGACTCCTTGGGGTGTCTAGTTTAAAAAAATGTTTGGGTTTGGTAGGTTTCCCTATATGAAGGCCGCCCCCAGGACCAAAAACATAGGTGCCCCCTCCCCCCAACCACTTACGTCCGTGATGTGCCAAACACTAAAATTGTGAAAAGAAACGCACTTAGGTTATGTGAAAAAGACCCCTCACCCACCAACTAAGTTGGTGGCATGCTTCATCATCGGGGTCCCACCCGAGGCACCTAGCGTGTCACAGGTGTGCTGCTACGCCTGATTACAGCGGAGCAGGTTTTGTCATTTTTACCACACATACTGGTTGGATTTGGCACGAGGGTGAGGGATGGTTCAGTGGATCAAATTTTATTAACAAGAGATTTCACAAAAATGAAATGCACTGTTAATAACTGAAAGGCAAAAAACTGAACCAATGACTCACAGCTCGTGAGCTGTAAAGCCGCGACAAGGCACCAACCGCTTTACAGTCCATTCACACACCTTTCATACATGACACGGACAAGACCATTCACACCACCAGCCACGGGTCCAGCACATTACAACACTCACATCGACAGAGAGCGCCACTCAAGGGCCCATCTCTTACATACGCCCACATGCCTGATACAACA
Source organism: Pleurodeles waltl (assembly GCF_031143425.1). Lineage (NCBI taxonomy): Eukaryota > Metazoa > Chordata > Amphibia > Caudata > Salamandridae > Pleurodeles > Pleurodeles waltl. The sequence continues at coordinate 287,876,117 of NC_090448.1, read as the reverse complement.
ATTACACCAGCTGATGGGAGTGTGTGGACTGGTGTTTGGCTGGCAGTGTGTTCCATAGCCAACAGCAAGTCAATATGTACACTCTCAGCCAAGCCCCACTCCACACACAATGGCATCCTTTTTTTTTTTTTTTTTTTTTAAACAGAGGAACCCCTAACTAAGTAGAAAGAATTACAAAACTACAAACACAAAAGCTCTAACTAAGTACATGACAGAAATGCTAACCATGAAACTGAACCCATGAAAATACAAAACAGACATGAGTTTACACTCCTGGTTGGTCCCAGAAATTCTTCTGGGTGTGGTAATTCTTAAAACAACCACCCACACACAGCTCAGGCTTTGAAGGACAATCTGGGCAGTACATTCGAGTCTCCCTCCGGTTACCTCTTCGAAAACACACTCTACATTTCTTAGCTGGAAAGTCTTTTTTGGGTGTGGGAGGAATGTGCTCAGCAAAGTGGTGAACTTTCAATCTAGCCACATCCTCCACCACTGCTCCTCTAGGAACTCTGGCCTGTTCCACCACAATAAGGCTCCCTATCACTGACTCCTGAAATTTCACAAATGTCATCTTTGACTCTGGAGACCTATCCCTAAACACAATAAAAGCATTAAAGGTTGCTAAGTGGAAGCGGTGAATTGCTAACTTCTTATACCAAACGTAAGACTTACGAATAGCAGTATAAGGTTCCAACCTCTGATCAACTCTATCTACACCTCCCATGTGCTTATTATAATCTAAAATGCACACAGGTTTGCGCACTTCAGGGTGGTACTTAGCATGTAGACATCCCTCTTGACTGAAAATTTCAAAGCTAGCTGCTCATCAGTCCTCAAGGTATAGCACTGTCCCCACTCAAGTTTTTTACAAACAAACTCCATTGGATAGCCTTTCCGGTTACAACGAATTGTGCCACAAGCAACAGTGTCCACTTTAAACAATTCCTTGAACAACTGCACTCCAGTGTAAAAGTTATCTACATACAAATGGTGACCTTTGTTGAACAGTCGTCTACCAAGATCCCACACAATTTTCTCAGTAACTCCAAAAGTGGGAGGACAACCAGGGGTGTCAATATTGGAATCCCTACCAGTGTAGACACGGAAGCTATACACACATCCTGTACTACTTTCAGGCAGCATATACAATTTAATTCTATATCGTGCCCTTTTGCTAGGAATGTACTGCCTAAAAACCAAACGACCCTTGAAGAGGACCAAAGACTCGTCCACACTTATCTCTTTGCCTGGAACATAGACCTCTGAAAACCGATCTACAAAATGATCAAGGACAGGCCTTATCTTAAAAAGATGGTCAGAATCTGGGTGATCTCGTGGCAAGGCTAATGCATTGTCAACAAAATGCAGCATCCTAAGAAGAAGCAAATACAGATTACGACTCATGGTCGCAGGAAATATAGCAGTTGCCATCAAGGGACTAGTAGACCAATAAGAAGCCAGTGACGCCTTCCTTATCAACCCCATCAAAAAAGTCAAACCCCAAAACTCTTATCTCCTCCAAATTTGTGGGAATCCACTGGGCAGCTCTAGAGTATGGCCTAAGTCTAGCAGCGTTGTCCCTCAAATGCTGCTCCGCATACAAATTAGTCTGCTCAACAATCTCTTCCAAAAACACATCATCCATGAATAACTCAAAGAAATTGATAGGCAAAAAGTTCTCTGTATTGGCGCTACACCCCGGGAGACCAGTAAAGGCAGGCAACTCTAGCTGCTCCATGTTTGGGGCAACCCAGAGATCAGGTCTTATAAGTGGAAACCTTTCAGCCCCAGGTTGCTGCACTAATGGCACATCAGTGTCCTCCTCTAAAACAGACCCTTCATCTGCACTGAGAGTGGCTTCCTCATCAGAAGATTCCTCTCCAACAGAAACATCACTGCCAGAATCCCTCACTTCCTCCTCTGCCTCAGATGCAGAGTCCGTCTCATAATCATGATCAGACAATGACTCAAAAAGCATAGCAACCACCTGCTGAGCGTTCATCCTGCGGCTAGCCATGATCTTTCCTACTAAAATTAACTGGACAAATTCACCACCAACAACCAGCACTGTGTAAGACAAGTAACAAAGTGTAGCTTTGTTAGTAAGAGTTATAAACTCAAAAACTATACCGCTCACTTGCCTGAAAAAGATTGATTCACCAGCAACTACTGTGCACAGACACAGAAATCACCAATGATATCCCACTAAAAAGAAAGAAAGAAAGAAAGGCAAATTAGAAATAAGACAAAACAAATATCATTGTGCACAAATCTAAGGACAATTTCACACACAATCCTGCATTTAGTACACCCCCTACAAACATGTCATTCATGCATGGCAACAATACTCCTTTGGAGTAAATTGTTTTTACTTACCTAAAACATGCAACTGTGCAAACTGCAGGTCAACCACCGCCAAAATCGCAAGGAGCCACAGCAAATAAAGCAAAAGCTTTGAACTAGAACAAAAAGGAGGAAAACATTTTTTATCACAAATGCAAATACTTCATCAGTTGACAAACACCCCACCATCAAACATTTAGAAATTGGTGCCTAAGTGGATTCTGTCATAGGGGCAGATGGGCCTACTAAAAAAATAGGCCTATCTGCCCCAAGGAGGGCAGAAAATACCTTTAGTAGTGTGTCCCCATGGGGAGCGACCCTTGCCCAAGGGGACAGCCCCCAAACAAAAAAAACACACACAACACTATCCCTGGTGCCTAAGTGGCTTCTGCCCCCCTTGGGGCAGATGGGCCCAAACATAATAGGCCGATCTGTCTCCAAGGGGTGCAGAAATGGCCTTGGTACATGTGCCCCCAAAGGGGGGGGGGGGGGACCCATGCCCAAGGGGATGCCCACCCCCCCCCCCCCACAAAAAAAAAAAATATCCCTGGCGTTCTAGTGGTTTCTGCCCCCAAGGTGGGCAGAAATGGCCCTAAAAGACATGCCCCCCAAAGGGGAGCGACCCTTGCCCAAGGGGCCGCCCCCCCCATCCACTACACACACAATCCCTGGTGCCTAAGTGGCTTCTGCCCCCCTTGGGGGCAGATGGACCTAAAAAAAATAGGCCGGTCTGCCCCCAAGGGGGGCAGAAAAGGCCAACAGTTCTATGCCCCCTTGGGGGGGGGGGGGTGGGTGGGGGACGCCCCCTGTCCAAGGGCAGAAATGGCCGTTATTATTTGCCCCCAAAAGGGAAGCGACCCTTACCCAAGGGGACGCTCCCCGGCAATAAAAACACAATTAGAACAACAACAAAAAAGTCTCTGGCGTCTAGTGGGCATTCCTGCTGCCCGATCGCAATGCGATCGGGCAGCAGGAATGCTCAGAGACACCGGGGGAAAGGAAAACCCTTTCCTTTCCCCCGGTGCCTCTTTCTGCAAACCCACCCACTGGGAAGAGAAACTTACCTCTTCCACCCTCGCCGCACAGGAAGCAAATGGCTTCCTGTGCGACTGGCACCCGATAATGAAGTCAGAGCGCTCCCTCTGGGCTGTGTGCCGAGGACGTAAGGGTTACGTCCTCTGCACAGCAGCACTGTGCCGCAGGACGTAACCATTACGTCAGCGGCACAGAACGGGTTAAAGAAAACAGAGGTGTTTTTTTTTTTTTTTTGCAAAGTGCCTACCTGTAGCTTTTGGCCTCTAGCTCAGCCGGCACCTGGGGAAACCTAGCAACCCAGCGCATTTTTGAAAACTAGAAACCCAGGGGAATCCAAGATGGGGTGACTTGTGGGGGTCTGACCAGGCTCTGTTACCCAGAATCCTTTACAAACATCAAAATGTGCCTAAAAAAACACTTTTTCCTCTCATTTCGGTGACAGAAAGTTCTGGAATCTGAGAGGAGCCACAAATTTCCTTCCACCCAGCTTTCCCCCAAGTCTCCCGATAAAAATGGTACCTCACTTGTGTGGGTAGGCCTAGCGCCCGCGACAGGAAATGCCCCAAAACACAACGTGGACACATCACATTTTTTCACAGAAAGCAGAGGTGTTTTTTGCAGCGTGCCTACCTGTGGATTTTGGCCTCTAACTCAGCCGGCCCCAGGGGGGGCAGAAATGGCCTAAAATAAATTTGACTAAATACAATTTTCCCCTCCAGGGGAGTGATCCTTGCCAAGGGGTCGCTCCCCATCTGTAAAACAAAAAAAACAAAAAAAAATCCCCGGTGCCTAGTGGTTTCTGCCCCCCTTGGGGGCAGATTGGCCTAATCAGAATAGGGTGATCTGCCCCCCCAGGGGGACAGAAATGGCCTAAAATAAATGTTACCCCCAGGGGAGCTACCCTTGCCTAAGGGGTCGCTCCCCACCTCCAAAAAAACCAAAACAAAAAGAAAAAAAGAAAAAATGATCCCTGGTACCTAGAGGTTTCTGACCCCCCGGGGGCAGAAAAGGCCTTCCAAAAAAATGCCCCCCCTGGGAGCGACCCTTGCCCAAGGGGTCGCTCCCTTATGTCCATTTCATGAAAAAAAAAATATATCCCTGGTGTCTGGTGGGTGTTTCAAAAGCTGGATTGCAAGCAATCCGGCTTTTGAAACGCTCAGAGAGACTTCAAAGGAAAGGAAATTGCTTTCCTTCCCTTTGAATCCTCTCAGGCCTCCCCCACGTGATCGAAAGCAAAGCATTTCTCTTTTGATCGCGCTGGAAGCTCAGAGGCCCTCTGTGATTGTCAGCACGCGATGCGTGCTGACGTCACAGGGGTGGAGGAGGGGTCAGGGGTGGAAGGGCTTCCCCTTCCATCCCAGCCATGGGGGTGTGGGTGGGGAGCACAGGGGGGAGCGCTAGCGCTCCCCCCCAGTTCCCGGGTGTAGGACGAGGTCACCTCGTCCAAGGCACCCGAGTGGTTAACTCTATCATCCCAAGATGGAGGTAAGGGGTGAGTTTGAGTTCCATCACCATGTCCTCTGAGCTACTTATTTTGTTTACTAAAGTTGGGATTACTTTTTAAGAAAGTAAAACTATCTCTTATAACTAAATCCAAACTTTGAATGACTTTTGAATCTAAAAAGAAATGCTAAGGTGACATAACCAAGGCCCTAGCAGGACTACTAAAAATTTAGAAAAATTAGTCAAATTCAAAAATCAGTTTTCTAAATGCAATTTTGGAATTTAGTCATTTGATCAGCTATTGGCTGAGTAGTCCAGCAAATGCAAAGTCGTAGACCCCACAGCTGATCCACCAATGTAGGAAGCTAGCTCTGTGCACACTATATCTAATTTTGATATTGTATAAACAGAGTCCAGGGGTTCCCCAAGAGGCTTGACCAAGACAATAATAGATAATACTAATGCTCTATTTGTGGCAGTGTGGTCGAGCAGTTAGGCTTATCAGAGGGTAGTGATAAACATTTGATGTACACACACGGACAATAAGAGAAACACACACTCAATGACAACTCCAGATCAATAGGTTTTTATATAGAAAAATATTATTTTGTTACTTTATTATTAGAACCACAAGATTCAGTTAAGAAATAATTACTGTGGCGGGTAAGTTCTCAACACAGATATCAATGCAACTTTGTTTCACTTTAGCAAAGAAAACAGTTTTTAAGAAAACGGAGAATATCTATTTTAAAAGCGAACACATTGCATCTTCAGAACAGTTCCTGGGGGGGGAAATATAAAGTACAGTTTTAGAGGTAAGTACGCAGCTTACAGTTAAGTCTCCGGGTTATAGGTAGTCCACCGTTGGGGGTTCAAGTCAACCCCAAACACCCACCACCAGCAACACAGGGCTGGCTGGGTGCAGAGGTCAAAGTTGAGCAATTTTAACGTGGGCTCATGTGGAGACGGGGTGCACAGAATTCGGTCTGCCAGCAAGTAAGTACCTGCGGCTTGGAGGGCAGACCAGGGGGGATAGAGGAGCATTGGAGGGGCCGCCAATCCCACACCCTCAGCGGCACTGGGGTGGCTGGGTGCAGGGTGTAAACAGGGCTTTGGGTTTCCAATGAAACTCTGAGGGGACCCCTGGGGTCACTCAGGCGCTGCAGGTGAGGTCTGGGGGGTGTCCCGGGCACACCACTGGTTGGACGAGGAAGAGGGCTGCCTGTTGATCGTTGCTGCACTGGGTGTCGATTTCTCCAAGGCCTGGGGTCTGCGGGTGCAGTGAGTCCTTTGATGTCTGTTATCTTTGTTGAGGTAATTGGGGGTTTCTCGGGACTCCCTCTGCAGGCGCCGTCGTGGAGGGGTGGAGAGGTCAACCCAGGGTGGGCACTTGGTCGCAGTCACCTGGGGGGTCCTCTCTGGTCGGTTGGCCCACCTGGACTCGGGGCGTCTAGTGCAGAGTGGTTATGGCTTACGCTTCTGGAGTGAGGTAAGAGTCCTTCAGAAGGTTTCTTCTTCTGTTCTTCTTTGGACAGGGCCGTTGTCCACGGGAGTTCTTGATCCTCTTTTCAGAGGTTGCTGGACCTGCAGGATGCGTCGCTTTTCTTCTGCAGGTTCTTTGAAGCAGGAGACACAACAGTAGACCTGGGGCCAAGTCAGTTGCTGTCTCCTTTCCTTTTCTGCTAAGCAGTCCTTCTTCTTGTGAGGTCGTCCGGAATCTAACTAGCTTGGTTCAGGGAGCCCTTAAATACAAGATTAAGAGTCGTTTTTAGGGTTAGAGGGCAGTAGCCATTGGCTATTGTCCCTGAGGGTGGCTACACCCTCCTGGTGCCCACTTCCTTTGGGGAGGCGGGGCACATTCCTATCCCTACTGGCCCTGATCCTCCAGACTAAGATGGAGGATTCGGCAAGGAGGGGTGGACACCTTGGGGGTGGTCCTGGCTGAGTTGGTGACTCCTCCTTGTTTTTACTCATTGTCCCTCTGGACTGGCCGCCAAAAGTGAAGGACTTTGTCCGGGGGCTGGGCATCTCCACTAGCTGGAGTGCCCTGGGGCATTGTAACACAAAGCCTTAGCCTTTGAGGCTCGCCGCTAGGTGTTACAGTTTCTGCAGTGGGGAGGTGTGAAGCACCTCGACCCATTGCAGGCTTTGTTTCTGGCCCCAGAGAGCACAAAGGCTCTCACCCCAGGGGGGTCAGAAACTCGTCTCTCAGTGGCAGGCTGGCACAGACCAATCAGTCCAGTACTGAAGGATTGAGTAAAATACAGGGGGCATTACTAAGATTCCCTCTGTGTGCATTTTATTTTTTTATATAAATCCAACACTGGCATCAGTGTGGGTTTATTAGTCTGAGAAGTCCGATACCAATCTTCACAGTATTCAGTGTAGCCATTATGGAACTGTGAAGTTCGTTTTGACAAACTCCTAGACTATATACTTAATATGGCCACACTGTGCTTAAAATGTCCAAGAATGGACTTAGACACTGTAGGGGCATATTGCTCATGCAGCCGTGCCCTCACCTGTGTTATAGTGGACCCTGCCTTAAGGGCTTGAAGGCCCGCTAGAGAAGTGACTTACCTATGCCACAGGCACTGTTTTGTGTTCATGGCACCCTGAGCGGGATGCCATGTCGACTTTGCCTTTTTCTCCCTGCCAACACCCAGTCTGCAATGGCAGTGTGCATGTTAGGTGAGGGGTCCCTTAGGGTGGCACAACACATGCTGGAACCCTTAGGTACCTCCCCTGGTCACAGGGCCCTTGGTACCAATGGAACCTTTTACAAGGAACTTATCTGTGTGCCAGAGGTGTGCCAATTGTGGAAACAATGGTGCATTTTAAGTGAAAGAACACAGGTGCTCGGGCCTGGTCAGCAGGATGCCAGCACACTTCTCAGTCAAGTCAGCATCAATATCAGGCAAAAAGTGTGGGGGGGGGTTAACTGCAACAAGGGCCAATTTCGTACACACCTCAAATTGGTTTTGTTTAGGACTGTTGTCCACAGATATGGTCATTCACATTTGGCCTTGCACTTCTGCAGGTCCGATGTTAGGACCCTATTCTGGGGGTTGAAGTGTCATATACCTTATATTTCACAATATTCATTATTGGGTCATTATATTGGATCATTTCTTATACGCCGGTTGTCCCGCTGGGATTCTGCCACTTTTCCTTCTGTCCTTTCTTCAGCGACTTTTTGTCTGTCTGCTGGATTGTCATTGCTATTGCCTTAACCTTTTCTGTGGTTAGCATCTACTTATGTGGCATTTGTCTGCCTCATGTTGCTCTTTTTAGTGTACTGCAAGGTTTCTGTTTGTTTCTCCCAGCAGGTGGTTCTTCAAACCTCTTCTTACTTTAGTCCGCTAGCATGGATTTTCCTCTTTGGCTGGCTTTTCTTTCTTGAGGGATGTACTCTGTCTCCCCTCTTTTCTTTAACTCCTGTGTTGTTGCTGTTGTGTAACTCTTTCTGTGTTTCTCTAATTATTATTTATATATATATAATCGGCATTTGTGTTAAACCTGATCCTATGCATATCTATAAACACATGAATGGACACATCCATGTCTTTACATCTATATCTGTGTATCGGCATGTATTTTCCAGACCTCCTAATTTACCCATTTTATGGCATGCATATGGCAAACCTTTGGTCTCTTCTGTCAACTGGCTCCGTGTGTCTCACAGTTATGTTATATCTCTCTTCCTATTTCCCCCTTGGGTGTTCCTGGAGATGTACATTCTGTCTTTTGAATTACTTTCCATTCCAGCATTCACCTCCCTGCTTCTTGCAGGTTTTGCATATGCACCCTGGTAGAAGCAGCATAACTTCCCTTTTTAGGGTCGAGCCTGCGTTGCATGTGCTCGCGCATGCGTATCGCAGCAAGACTCTTATGTATTTAGAAAAGGGCTCGGAGCCCTGTCAACTTCACGTCAGTGTTTTTTATTGGTTCGTGGGCTTCCCTGATAAAGTCTGCTTGCTTTCATTAGTCGAAGGCACCCATACGTCATGCCTTTTCAGGTGGCAAGCCCTCCTCGAGCGCAGCGACCAAGTACAGAAAACATGCGAGGCTCGCTGTTTTCCATCGGGCTTGTGGACTTTTTTTTCTCTAATTTACAAGCGTGATCTCGCTTGGAAGAAGTCGAGCGCTTTACATACTTGATTTCACTTTTTCGGGTTATGTACATAAATGCACTTTTGCCCGATAGGTGAAAAGTCGGCTTAAGAGTTTACAACGCGAGCAGCTCTAACATGAGCAAACGCGAGACCCGTTGCATTGTAAATGCTTGTTTCATATCCTTTAGGGTTACTCCTTGATGAGTGTACCATTCCTATTATCTCAATGCCTCTTGGGACGTTTCTATATTTTGCTCCTTCTGCTCATACTTTGGCGCACTTCATGTTATTCCCCTGTTGTTCTCTATCAATAGATTACTTTTTATTACCATGCACTCTAGCCCCCATGGCGTCTCATATTTTCTTGAAATATTCTTTGGGCCGTCCACTCTTTTCGGGTGAGCTGAATGCTTCTTCTCACCTTTGTCTCTGGTCTGCTACTCCTTTAACTAGTAGGCTGCTTTTTTTATTGCAAGATTTTGGTATGATGTGTTTGCAGACCCTCCTCCTGGGTTTATAATACTTTGATATCTAATTTTAAGCTAAGGAATCTGATAGTTGTCTCTATCAGATAAACAGGTTAGTTACCTCTGGTAACACCTTATCTGGTAGATGCATAGACTAGCCGCAGATTCCTTAGTGACCCACTCAACCTCCCCTCTACGCCAACTGTTTTATCTTACTTCAGTCTCACTTTCTTGGCATTCTTTTGCCATGCTTTTCAATTTGGTGGTTGTAAAGTCTAATGTACATCTACCTCTTTTATCATGCACTGTTCCAATACCAGTTTCTATAAGGGCTCCGCGTGGTTGTGTGGATTCTAGTCACAGAAGAAACTGACATCAGCATGTCAGTGGAGGGGATTATATGGACTCCGACAAAGTCATATCTGGAGGATGATGTTGAGACGGAGTTGTATAACGCCCTCTAAAGACGCACAGAGGTACTACTGAGAAATATTTCCAGGTAAGGCATTACCAAAGGTAAGTAAATTCTTCTTTTCACTTTAAAAAGTAAACCAGATGCAATTTCGGAGTTCTTCAGTGTTGTCCTTTTGGAGCAAAAACAAGTTCTGCAGACCGGTAGAGTACAGCGACTTACAAGGCCAATCTCCTGGGGTTAAGGTGAGTAGTGGTCGAGGTCCAAAGCCAGTACACCTCAGCGGCACGGCAACCGGTTGCAGAGTACAAAACAGCATTGTGTGCTGAATACGTTTCTATGGGGATCGGTCACTGCGAAAAGAGGCTGCAGGCTCTGGCCAGGAGGCCAGTCAGGTTGAACTAACAGCAGAGCTCAGGCTTCACAATGCTTAGGCATAGATAAGCACCTTTGGGTCTCTTCTCCACAGCTCATGGGCGATGGATGCAGTGGTTAGGTGTCTGGTTTTTCTGACCGCTGTGGCTTGGCTTGGGTGGGGGGTGTGGTGTGGTGGGGGGGGGTGTTGGGGGAAGGGAGTTGTTTCTTTTATCCTCTTCTGCTATTGCAGCTCTTCAGTGACCTTGGTCTTCAAAGGTCGTTACGATCTCCTTCTCTGGTACCAGAGGCTTTCCTAAATACTAAATTTATGGGCTGCTGACCCATGGGGTCACTATACCCCCTATATGAATACTTCCTGTCGGAAGTGGGCATAAGCCTGTCCCAGAATTCCTAGGTATGCCATCACAAAGATGGCTACCTCTGAAATTTGAGCACCTCGCAGTAGCCTATCTTAGGGGTGGTACTAGTCTGGGGATGGCACGCCTACCTGACTAGCTAATGTTTCTGCCTGTCCAGGTGCCAAGTGTGCTCTAGACAGGGGCAGTGGCTTCCTCTCCTGTGAGGAAAGCCAGATTTGCAGTTCAGAGGCAGCAGCCCTTGAAGGCTTGTCACCTTAAGAAGGCTAGTCTGCAGGCCTTCCTGTGGGAAGGGGCTTTTACAACCTGCTGTAGTGGTGACTTACATGTATTTCATGCGGTGCTAAGGGACATGACACACAGGCTGTGTGCCATGTAATGTGTTCAGTTTTGTCTGCACCAAGACACTCAACCCTGAATGGCAGCCTGTCGTGCTTGGTGAGGGGCCTGTAGCATGGCACAGTACGTGCTGCAGCCCGTAGGGACCCTCCTTAGCACCTCAGACCCTAGATACCAGGTGTACCATTTACTAGGGACCAACAGAGGGTGCTGAAGGATTTGCCCATTGGGAAAACAATTGTACAGTTTAGGGGGAAAGAACACTGGCACTGGGGACCTGGTTGGCAGGGACTCAGTGCACTTTAGTCAAAGTTGCATCAAAGAACCCGGCAGTAAGTCTGCAACAAAAACCCAGTTCCCTACAGCTACTACCCTACACTTCCCTAAATACCCCTAATTTGAGTATTTAGGTACCCCTCCCCCCCCCCCCCCCCTACACCAGGAACTTAAATTTGTCTGACTTCAGGAAGAATAAGGACAAAGGAGAGCTGACCAGCGTGAGAACTGTGGACTAGCTGTGGACTTTGGCACCAAACCTTACCTTCCTGCTCCTGACAGTTTTAAGGATCCTATTCATCCTGCAGCTGTCCATCCTCCAAAAACCTCGGAGGCCTGCCAGCACCTTACCGACCAGCCAGTATCTCCTTTGGAGTGGAGGAGCCATTTTGCTGCACATCTGGCCCACCGATGGAGCAACTCGCTAGGAAGAGGGTCCCTAGTGTCCAGGAGTGCAGCCCAGTCAACTTATCCTGTCTTCAAGCCTCTGAGCCTGCCGGGAGGCTCACTCCACCACTACCCAGAGTACCACTGCCAGCTGCAAGTACCAAGGCTTGTTTTTGTTCAGCCGGAACACCACCACCCGCTGCCAAAACCTACCTGTACGTCGAGAAGCCAGTTCCACACTAGAAGTAGTCTTGCTGTGTTTATTTCACCTCTTTTGTAGGTACACCAAGAACCCAGAGAATCTGTAACTCACCGACCCCCGCTGGACAAAACATCCCTACATCTGTGCTCCTCAGCCAAGACTCCTGCGAATCAACAGTCTCTCTGTGGGCCTGAGACCCCATGAACCAAGCCCTTATTCGAGTTCTGCCAGACTGGTCCACCAGTCCCCACTTGCAGGCTGTTTTCCACCTGGTACTTTTCCCCATTGACTTTCGAGTGTAGTGTCCAAAGCTACCATTGCGACCAGGACCCACAAGGGCAGGTAACCCAAAACTGCTGGTAGATTTAAGGACGCTGGCCCCAGTCCAGAAGATCAAACCTGTAAGTCATTTGCAAGTGACCCTGTGCAGTGTATGTTCTTTACATTGGATAACATTACCACGTTTGAGGTTCATGCCTCAAATCAGACAGCTGTATCTTACTCCAGTATTGGAACTTTCATAGATTCACATGCTTGAATCATTACCCATCGTTGAGATGGGAGCCCCGGGTACAATTACACAAGTAGTGTTGAAACATATTATTACAAGGCCTCTTCAATTTAATAGTCTATCAAAGTCACTATAAGAAAAAGGACCAAACTTGAGCATCCACCAATCAGACGACACTACCCTCTAGAATCCTCCTGAGAGAAGCTCCAGCACCTCAGATTTTCTACCGCACGTCGTGCTAGGGAGTCTCCTCAGAGCTCTGCTCTTTCTTAACACCTTTGGATACCTTGAAACAATTTTTCTCTGCTAAACCTTGTTTTGATTGATTGGGGTTAACACCTACAACATGTCTGACAAGGAGAAGAAGGGTTTATTCAGAAATTGCAAAACCTGTGGTTAGAAAAAACTACATTCTGAAGACCCTCATCAGGATTGTATATACTGCTTTTATCCGGATCACTCAGCCAAGGACTGTAAGGTTTGTCATACCCTTTCCTCTAAAACTCTTAAGGATAGAGTAGGCAGATTATTAATTTGACTGCAGAAACTTAAGTACAGAGATAATCCGGTCTCTGACACTGATAGTGATGACTCTTCAACATCCAAAAAGTCATCAAAAGGGAGAGATCAGACACAAGATCTCCTTCCCAACCATCATGAAAAGCCCACAAAAATACTGCCTCAGGGTCTTACAAGGGCCGCAGCCCATTTACTTCACCTCATAAATCTTCCAGGAAGGGGGAGAGAGGTCATGCCAGCAGTTCTGAAAGGCATAAGAAATCATCCTCTGTACCACAATCTGTGCCGTTCAAAAGGACTTCATCTTCTACTGCAGCTAAAAATGTACCGTCGACGACTGACTCATCGTCGACGAGACCGTCGGTGAGTGTTTTCCGACCGTCGACGATGCTTTCCACTGTTCCACCATCGACGACAGTTTCAGACGACGGCATCATCGTCGACGAGGGCAGCGTCGACGGTAGACTCCTCGGTAAGGCTGTAGACTATCAAGTTCTCCATGCGTTCGAAGTCGACGACTCCACCATCGACGAAGACTATATCTGCGCTGTCAACTATGGCAAAAACAACAGAGGAAACCAGAAAGGCTTACCCCAAAGCACACCTCACATAGTAAGGTGACCCCTCTCATACCAGTTCACTTGTTAGAGGGAGATGAAGAGTCTGATGATGAGGGTCCATTTGGAACAGCCCATAGCCCCTCTCAATTGAACGTCAGATATCAGGACGAAGACGAATTTGAGGAAACGTATGACCCTCAGTACTATGGAGGAGATCAAAAATATCAGGAAGGGGCATATATTCCAACCTTGCTGCTATCTGACCTCCGAGCGATGTTGGCCGATTACAGTAGGAGTTTTCCTCCTCAAGGGGAACAACCTCTGCCGTCGTCCGTCTCAGGGGTTACCTCTCCACGTCAGAGACCGACCTCATTGCCACTAACAAGTGTGACCACGCCGGATATGACTTTACCTCAGGACGTTATCATGTCGAAAGGAGATCAGGAAGAAGGGGAGCTCCTTGACAGTCATTCGGAGTGGGATGAATACATTATTCCTGATCCTCCTTCCCCTTCACATTCAAAGGTAGAATCCCCTCCAGATGACATTGGGGGATTTCATAATCTCCTGGAGAGAGCAGCTAAATGTTTCTCCTTGCCAAAGCCGTCCAAGCAGACAGATTGCTTCCTTTATGATTTTAAAGAGCCGTTCCAAAAATCTGTGCGTTCTATTTCACTGGTCAGCTACTTATGGGAAGAAGGGTTAAAAGTCATGCAAAACCCCGCTACTGTCACAGCAGTACTACCACGACTGGATAAAAAAATACAAGGCACCAGATGATGCATCAGAATGTCTAATTGGTCATCCTCATCCTGACTCGGTGGTGGCACAGGCAGCACAGAGGAAGTCCAAGAATCCATCTGCCCCGATTTCTGCACCTCTAGACAAAGAAGGTAACAGCTAGACAATATTGGGAAGAGGTTCTCGTCAATGGCTAGCCTAGTGATAAGAGCGGCTAACTCCCTAGCAGTGTTAGCCAGGTATGATAGACAGCTTTGGGCAGACATCGCCCCACATATGGACCAGTTGCTAGAGGATGGAAGGTCGGAGGCAAGAAAGACATTACAGGAAGGTCAGCGCACTTCAGCTGAGCTCATAGACTGTGCAATGGACATAGCCACGACTGCATTTCGCCAGCTCGCAGGTGCGGCTGTACTTAGGCAAGTCATCACATCAGACAAGTGGGTCCTCCAATTAGTGAAACGGGGCCACACTCTGGAGTTTATCCAGCTACCTCCCTCTAATCCTCCTCACAGGACTCCTTCAAGGTATCCAGAACAACTCCAGAGGGAGATCAGCAAGGTGATCCTCAAAGGAGCTATAGAGAAGGTACCTCTGTCACAGCGAGGAAGAGGGTTTTATTCCAGGTTCTTTCTCATTCGCAAGAAGTGGAAAGATTGGAGGCCGATTCTCGACCTAAGGGAACTAAACATCTACTTAAAAAAGTAGTTGTTCCGCATGATAAGCCTGCAGGATGTCCTCCTGCGTCTGAACCAGGGAGATTTCATGTCTACATTAGACCTAAAAGACGCATATTTCCACATTCCCATCCACCCTACCCACAGACAGTACCTGAGATTCATGGTAGCCGGAAGCCATTTTCAATTTTGTGTCCTCCCTTTCGGCCTAAAATCAGCTCCCAGGATATTCACGAAATGCCTAGTGCCAATCACATCTTTCCTCAGGAGGCGACAACACCAGATATTTCCATATCTTGACGATTGGCTGATAAAAGATAACACCTGCGCAGGAGCGCACAGATCAACAAGAAGGTGCGTTTCCTTGCTAAGCAGTTTAGGCCTCACCATCAACTGGGAGAAGTGCAAACCTCCACCAGCACGCAGTATCACCTTTTTAGGGGCGAACATGGACACGCAGTCCACCATGGCGTGTCCCACAGTAGAGAGACAACAGAGGATAGTGACTCTAGCAAAGTCCAAACAGGGAAGAAACTCTGTTTCAGTTCGCCTTTTCAAATCCTTGTTGGGCATGATGTCATCATGCATACATTTTTGGGTCCACTCTGCAGACTAAAAATGCGGCTGCTTCAGGAGCGACTCAGTCTTCAATGGCTCCAGGTTTCCGGAAGCCTCGAAGATCGTATAACCATAACCCCAGCAATAGTGAAAGCTCTGACATGGTGGTCTCAAAAGTATCATCAGCCTTTCCTTTCTACACCGTCCAGCTCTGTGGACTATCACTACAGACGCCTCTCTGGAGGGCTGGGTAGCCGTTTTGCAAGATCTTCAAGTAAGTGGCCACTGGAGTTGAGGGCGCTGCACATCAACCTACTATAGCTCAGAGCAGCTTATCTCGCTTTGCAGTCTTTTCTTCTGAAGATACCGGGGTCACACGTAGTAATAAAAACAGACAACGCCACTATGATGCATTACCTCAACAAACAAGGAGGCATGAGGACTCCAGGGAAGCCCAGCAAGGCATCAGACTCACAGCGGTGCATCTGCCTGGGATAGAGAACTAGATAGCTCCTCACTCAGCAGACAAAGATTGAGCTGCCACGAATGGGAGCTGGACCAGTCCACAGTGGATTACATCTTTTCCCAGTGGAGAATGCCCAGAATCGACCTGTTCGCAAGCAAATGGAACGCAAAATGGCAGTACTTCGCAAGTTGGCATCTCCAAAAGAGATCTAGGGGGAATGCGTTTTCCATAGCTTGGTCAGGCATCTTTGCTTACGCTTTTCCTCCAATTCCACTGATCCCAAGAGTCCTCGCGAAGATGAAAACAGAGCCGTGCATCATGATATTGACCGCTTCATACTGGCCTCACCAACACTGGTTCACAGAGCTTCTTCTTCTATCAGTCAAGCCTCACATTCCGCTGAAACCGTCCCTGCACTTACTAACCATGAACAAAGGGCAAATATCGCACCCGGATCCTCAGTCTATGCGATTGTCAGCATGGCTCCTGAACACAGGGAGTTCGCACATCTGAATATCCCACAGGAATGTAGGGACATTTTGTCCAGAGCCAGAGCAGATAGCACTAATAAGGCGTATTCTTGCAAATGGAGAAGATTCTGTTTCTGGTGCCACCAGCAGTAAATTGATCCACTGTCCTCACCACCTGAACAATTATTGCCTTCCTTATTGCATTTAGCGCAATCAGGCCTGGTGCATTCATCCATAAAGGTGCATCTGGCGGCAGTAGCATCATACAGACGTTCAGACTCTTCACCGTCGCTGTATTCATCTAGATTAATCAAACGGTTTTTTAAAGGACTGTTCAGGATTTTTCCTCCATTCAGACCTCCTCCTCCCTTGTGGAACCTGAAATTGTTCTAGCACAGTTAATGAAGCATCCATTCGAGCCAATCCATCGTGCTTCAGCCATTCGTTTCTGCCATCAAGCATCGGCAAACTACTGCAGTCATCGGTCCGTGCTCACTCTACACGGGCAGTTTCTTCCTCAGCAGCGCTGTTTGTGGGGGTTCCTCTGCAAGACATTTGCAGAGCACCGACATGGAAAAGCTGACATACATTTACACATTACTGCTTGGAAGCACTATCTCAAGGTGCGGTAGCAGTGGGTCAGGCAGTGCTCAGGAACCTCTTCAGGTCAAGGTGAGCCACCTCTTTCATCCCTCCATCCTAGATCAGGTATGCACATTGTTTGTCATGTTACTTTTCAATATGGATACAATGCTCTTCAAAAAAAAAAAAAAAAAACAGGAGAAAAGAAAAGGGAGAGAAGTAAGGATGGGGCTAACAGACGAGATTTTGTTTAGAGTATTGCTATATATATAGATGGCTATCAGTCCATCTGTTGAAGAAATAATTTAAACGTGGTCTCCGGTACGCGAAACGGCTGGCACGCCGGTTGAGTGCGTGTGTTTGTATCACTGGAGGAATTCGAATATTGCAGCTCACGCAGCACCGTGCCTCTGACAACCGAACGAAAACGCAGCCGGACTGACACGGTAGGAGTGCTATCGTTCCCCGGGGGGGTTGGAGAACGCCCGTGGGATAATGAACGCGGTCCTCTGAGCAGTCTTGTAAGTCTGATATTAGCGTCTTATCGTCTACATCATCAATTGGCACACAGCCCGGATAACAAATGATAAATCAACGGCAGGGAAGAATTTACTTTGCCTTCTGATATACGGCTTTCCTGTCCTACAAAAGCAGACTAACTTAGAATCTGACATTATTTACAAGCTACACGGTAATCAGTACTGATAGGTATATACTCACACAGAGTCCCGGTTTACAGAATTTTGGTCCGTTATTTTTTAACTTTTTTTGTTTTTTTGTTTTCTTCGTTAAAAGTTACAAATTGGAGATTTGAATAAACTACGAGACATTGTTAAACTCTATGTGAAATGGCTGAACGGAGAAAATTGTGGGAACAAGCAGCAGCCGAGTTGTTTGACAACTCGAAAACCAGCAGTGGACCCATGGGGGTTCAAATACAAACTACCTCAAACATCATACATCAACTAGAAAAAGCACGCATTTCGGAACTCAAAAAATGGTGGGAAATGACCTCATTAACTAAATACATTGAGAGTGGTAGAATTCCTAGAGGTCTACGTATTCTAATTCTACCCACCTTAGGAGACATGGACTCTGATTTACTGGAGGAATGGCGAATGCAAACAACAGATTGCTCAACTAAACTTATGGGAACCTTAATAACTCAAGCCAAGAGACGCATGGAGGAACAAATCACTAAAATTGAACAACTTACAAAAGAATTAGAAAAGATGCCTAACCAAGAAGAAATTTCTATTCAATTAGCAAAAATGGAAGAACGGATTAAACACAAGGAAGATGAAATCAAATCACGTAAAGCACATAAATTCAACAGAGACAAAATAGATTACGAACATGGAAGAATCTACACATTTGCTCGAAAATATGACACTGTAAGAACCAAAGATATGTCCCAGATCGGGGCTGAATGTGCTGTACAGCAGACATCTGCAGATGACAGTTCAGAAGTAGAGTCTTCTGCTGATGAGATACCGCGCAATAAGCTGGATTTTGCAGGGGGAAATGCGCCTTATGCAAATGATCACGCCACCTCCTGGGCAAAATCGCAGGCGTGGCCGAGGAAGCGGAAGACGAGGAGGGGCAAGAAGAAGAAGCAATCAACTATCAAATTAGAACCTAATCCTGGATCAGTCAATAAATTGAATGACTTGAGTACGGTGGTAAATATTTCCCACAGCACCTTGACAGACAATCAGCTTCACATGCTTGATTTAGGATTAAGCTTCTGCCCCAATGTACAATGGGATTATGTTAATACCCGTATTGAACTGTACAAATTTGTTCGTAAACTACGTCTCATCAAACACTTTTCAAATAAAGATATAAATCGAATGACAAACAACATCAACCAGAGGGCTGGACTCTCTGGATTCAACATTTCTGAAAGCTCAGAATTTGATAGCCATCAATGAGTTGGATCGTGACAGCGATGAAGCTAGATGTTCTATACATGATGATATAAACAAGAGCACTGATATGCTTAATCAGATGGGATTTACAACTAACCTCTATGAAAAAAGTAATCTAAAATTGTTGAGTAGATTTAATCCTCCACTACCCAGTGGTAACATGATAGATATATTTCATGAGTTAGTGATCAACGATATTGACCAATTTCGCAATAAGAGCACTTCAAAGATATCGAGAAAGACGAGACCTAATTTTACGCAACAAGATTGGCATGATCTAAACACACTGAGGTCGAACTCTTCTATCATCATCAAGCCCTCAGATAAGGGTGGCAACATTGTTGTCATGGACACAACTGATTACACGAAGGAAGCATATCGGCAATTGATGAATAGAGAGCATTATGAGAAGTTGAAGATCAGCCCCCTATCTCAATACCAAGGGACATATCATGATATGTTAAATGAATGGTATACAAAGCAATTGATGGATTATGATGAGTTTATGTATTTGAAAATTGATCATCCTAAAATTCCGTGTATTTACTTCCTACCTAAAATTCATAAGAACAAAACCCATCCTCCAGGTAGACCAATAGTTAGTATGAATCAATCACTACTTGAGAATACCTCACAATATTTGGACCTGTTTTTATGCACCTTTGTCACAGAATTACCTTCATACTTGCGTGACACCAATGATTTTCTGGCCAAGATACATGACATCCCATGGCATAAAGACTATTTATTGGTCACCATGGATGTAGCATCACTATATACATCCATTAAACATCAATATGGATTACAGGCATGTAGGTATTTTTTACAAACACGATCCATTGAATTTTTGGAACATACCAATATGCTCCTATCGATGCTACAATTCTGCCTGACACATAACCTGTTCCTCTTTGATAATGAAAGTTTCTTACAAAAACAAGGGACAGCTATGGGAGCATCCTTTGCTCCCACCTATGCCAATCTATATATGGGCTGGTGGGAGAAGGAGGTGGCATGGTCAGAAAGCAATAACATCTATATGGATAGAGTGATATTGTGGGTGCGATATATGGACGATCTGTTCATTATCTGGGATGGCACAGAACAACTGCTGTTGGAATACATAAATGTATTAAATAATAATCAATTCAACATTTATCTAGATGCCATCTACAATAGAGATACCATCTCTTTTTTGGATGTCCTACTACAAGTAGAAAACAATCATTTAAAGACATCCATATATCGAAAGCCCACGGCTTGTAATTCTATATTACATGCCAATAGTGGACATCCCCACTCACTGAAATGGAGCATTCCATATAGCCAGCTACTGCGGGCCCGCAGAATATGCTCTGATGAAAACCAATATGAGTTGGAATCTAAGGCTATGGTGAACAGGTTTTTAAGTAGAGGCTATCCTCCAAAAATCTTAAATGATGCTTTACACAGAGTACGGAATAAAAGCAGAGATGAGTTACTTTTTAATAACACAGTAACTAGTAATGATTTCCAACATTCAGCACCTAGAATATTTCTCCAGTACAATCAACAACATGAGTCACTCAGAACTATACTCCAAAAAAATTGGCATGTTTTACAGAACGATCCCATTATTAATGATCACATAGAAACCCATCCGTCCATAACATTTCGTAAAGCACGTTCTTTGGGAGACTATCTAACTAGAAGTTATTTTTCAGTAAAAACCAATACATCTTGGTTGAGCCAAAAAAGTTTGGGATTTTGGAAATGTGGCCACTGCAAGGCCTGCAAGTATGCTAAAAACACATACAAATACCAAACTTTTGATGGTCGACAGTGCGAGATCAAAGATCGGATTACATGTGACACTGAATTTGTGATTTATGTCATCGAATGTGGATGCCAGAAAAAATACATTGGAAGTATGTAGGAAGTTGGCTCTGTATGCACTATTTCAAAGTAAGGAATAGTATGCACAGAGTCCAAGGGTTCCCCTTAGAGGTAAGATAGTGGCAAACAGAGATAATACTAATGCTCTATTTTGTGGTAGTGTGGTCGAGCAGTAGGCTTATCCAAGGAGTAGTGTTAAGCATTTGTTGCACATACACATAGACAATAAATGAGGTACACACACTCAGAGACAAATCCAGCCAATAGGTTTTTGTATAGAAAAATATCTTTTCTTAGTTTATTTTAAGAACCACAGGTTCAAATTCTACATGTAATATCTCATTCGAAAGGTATTGCAGGTAAGTACTTTAGGAACTTCAAATCATCAAAATTGCATGTATACTTTTCAAGTTATTCACAAATAGCTGTTTTAAAAGTGGACACTTAGTGCAATTTTCACAGTTCCTAGGGGAGGTAAGTATTTGTTAGGTTAACCAGGTAAGTAAGACACTTACAGGGCTTAGTTCTTGGTCCAAGGTAGCCCACCGTTGGGGGTTCAGAGCAACCCCAAAGTCACCACACCAGCAGCTCAGGGCCGGTCAGGTGCAGAGTTCAAAGTGGTGCCCAAAACACATAGGCTAGAATGGAGAGAAGGGGCTGCCCCGGTTCCGGTCTGCTTGCAGGTAAGTACCCGCGTCTTCGGAGGGCAGACCAGGGGGGTTTTGTAGGGCACCGGGGGGGACACAAGCCCACACAGAAATTTCACCCTCAGCAGCGCGGGGGCGGCCGGGTGCAGTGTAGAAACAAGCGTCTGGTTTGTAATGGAAGTCAATGGGAGATCTAGGGATCTCTTCAGCGCTGCAGGCAGGCAAGGGGGGGGTTCCTCGGGGAAACCTCCACTTGATCAAGGGAGAGGGACTCCTGGGGGTCACTCCTCCAGTGAAAGTCCGGTCCTTCAGGTCCTGGGGGCTGCGGGTGCAGGGTCTCTCCCAGGTGTCGGGACTTAGGATTCAAAGAGTCGCGGTCAGGGGAAGCCTCGGGATTCCCTCTGCAGGCGGCGCTGTGGGGGCTCAGGGGGGACAGGTTTTTGTACTCACAGTCTTAGAGTAGTCCTGGGGTCCCTCCTGAGGTGTTGGATCGCCACCAGCCGAGTCGGGGTCGCCGGGTGCAGTGTTGCAAGTCTCACGCTTCTTGCGGGGAGCTTGCAGGGTTCTTTAAAGCTGCTGGAAACAAAGTTGCAGCTTTTCTTGGAGCAGGTCCGCTGTCCTCGGGAGTTTCTTGTCTTTTCGAAGCAGGGGCAGTCCTCAGAGGATGTCGAGGTCGCTGGTCCCTTTGGAAGGCGTCGCTGGAGCAGGATCTTTGGAAGGCAGGAGACAGGCCGGTGAGTTTCTGGAGCCAAGGCAGTTGTCGTCTTCTGGTCTTCCTCTGCAGGGGTTTTCAGCTAGGCAGTCCTTCTTCTTGTAGTTGCAGGAATCTAATTTTCTAGGGTTCAGGGTAGCCCTTAAATACTAAATTTAAGGGCGTGTTTAGGTCTGGGGGGTTAGTAGCCAATGGCTACTAGCCCTGAGGGTGGGTACACCCTCTTTGTGCCTCCTCCCAAGGGGAGGGGGTCACAATCCTAACCCTATTGGGGGAATCCTCCATCTGCAAGATGGAGGATTTCTAAAAGTTAGAGTCACCTCAGCTCAGGACACCTTAGGGGCTGTCCTGACTGGCCAGTGACTCCTCCTTGTTGCTTTCTTTGTTCCCTCCAGCCTTGCCGCCAAAAGTGGGGGCCGTGGCCGGAGGGGGCGGGCAACTCCACTAAGCTGGAGTGCCCTGCTGGGCTGTGACAAAGGGGTGAGCCTTTGAGGCTCACCGCCAGGTGTCACAGCTCCTGCCTGGGGGAGGTGTTAGCATCTCCACCCAGTGCAGGCTTTGTTACTGGCCTCAGAGTGACAAAGGCACTCTCCCCATGGGGCCAGCAACATGTCTCTGGTGTGGCAGGCTGCTGGAACTAGTCAGCCTACACAGACAGTCGGTTAAGTTTCAGGGGGCACCTCTAAGGTGCCCTCTGTGGTGTATTTTACAATAAAATGTACACTGGCATCAGTGTGCATTTATTGTGCTGAGAAGTTTGATACCAAACTTCCCAGTTTTCAGTGTAGCCATTATGGTGCTGTGGAGTTCGTGTAAAACAGACTCCCAGACCATATACTCTTATGGCTACCCTGCACTTACAATGTCTAAGGTTTTGCTTAGACACTGTAGGAGCACAGTGCTCATGCACTGGTACCCTCACCTATGGTATAGTGCACCCTGCCTTAGGGCTGTAAGGCCTGCTAGAGGGGTGTCTTACCTATACTGCATAGGCAGTGAGAGGCTGGCATGGCACCCTGAGGGGAGTGCCATGTCGACTTACTCATTTTGTTCTCACCAGCACACACAGGCTTGTAAGCAGTGTGTCTGTGCTGAGTGAGGGGTCTCTAGGGTGGCATAATACATGCTACAGCCCTTAGAGACCTTCCCTGGCATCAGGGCCCTTGGTACCAGAGGTACCAGTTACAAGGGACTTATCTGGATGCCAGGGTGTGCCAATTGTGGAAACAATGGTACATTTTAGGTGAAAGAACACTGGTGCTGGGGCCTGGTTAGCAGGGTCCCAGCACACTTCTCAGTCAAGTCAGCATCAGTATCAGGCAAAAAGTGGGGGGTAACTGCAACAGGGAGCCATTTCTTTACACAAGCCCCCCCCAGCCCACAGGCCAGGAGACTCAGCCAACGCTGGAAGAGTCTTCCTAGTCTGTCAGGCGAGGAAGAGTAGAGGAAATGGCTGGTTTGTTGCAGGGCCTACTCTGCCTTACATCCTCCTGTTCAGGTCATTCCCTCTGGGGAACTGACCCACTTCCACAGTGATAGGACCTAGTCTGAACTGCCTCTTGTCTGTGCTTTTTATGTCTTCACCCATTCTCTCTATTTTGAGGTCAGAGGTATCCACCTCTGCTAATCTTATCTTAGCCAGGGTCACCCCTAGCTTACCCAAAAAGGTTACCCAGAGCTGGAGTAACCCCACCATGACCAACAGGGTCAGGGGGCCTAACTTGTTATTTGGCATGGGGTCAGACCACCAGGCCAAGGATAGTGCAGCCATAAAGGCTAACACCCAGCAGAGGCCACTGACAGCTGTCAGTGCCCAGAACCACACCTTTAGCTCTTCACCTACAAGGGAAGGGGCTAAGTTACAGGCTTCTTTGGGTTCAGGGTGCCTGTCTGCTGTATTAGAGTGGGGGGTCACCACATCTTGTAGTAAACACCCTTCTTCCACTCTTTCTTCTGTTAGCTGAGGAGCCACCCACTCAGGCTTAACAGTTGCCTGACTAGCCAGGACTTCTTGTGGGTCAGGTTGGACTTTATCAGAGCCATTTTTGGAGTTCTCCCCTACTGGAGCAGAATCTCCTTGGCTTGCTGGAACCTTGGCTAAAGGTTGTCCACCTTTCCTACTCTGTTTTCTTTTCTTCTTCTTCTGGGGCCTGCTTGCATTTACTGCAGAGGCAGGACTTCCAGAATCCTTGGGAGAGGACTGGCACTGGACCAGTTCCTCTCTTGGGCTCTGACTAACCTCTGGGTAGTCATTTCCAAGGAGACAATCAAGGGGGAGGTCGGTACTGACTACTACCCTTCTCCAGCTAAGAGTGCCACCCACTTCTATGGGCACTAAAGCCACAGGCCTCTTAGTGACCCTGTCTAGGCTAACTCTTACCCTGGCAGTCTCACCTGGGATGTACTGGTTTGAGAGCACCAGCCTGTCATGCACAATAGTGTGACTGGCACAAGTGTCTCTCAGGGCAGTGGTTGGGATTCCATTCACCAGTAGGTGGTGGAAGTGTCTACTTCCCTCTGGAATCTCCAACTCACCTGTTGGGCCCTGTTTCCAGTTGAAGGCTAGGAAGACCTCCTCATCCGAGGAGTCATCTCCCATGGCTACACTGGTTACCCCAGGAATTTTGTTCTGGGGTTTGTTTTTGGGACAAGAAGTGTCCTTGGTGTGGTGCCCAGACTGTTTACAGTTGTGGCACCATGCCTTAGTGGCATCCCAGTTCTTACCCTGGTACCCACCTTTGTTTTGGGTTGTGTCTTGGGGCCCACCCACCTGTTCTGGTTTTTGGGGGCCTACAGAGGACTCTTTTTCTTTGTTTCTAGTGTTACCCACTTTCTCCTGGGGAGTTTTTGTAACCCCTTTCTTTTGGTCACCCCCAGTGGAAGTTTTGGTTACCCTAGTCTTGACCCAGTGGTCTGCCTTCTTTCCCAATTCTTGGGGAGAAATTGGACCTAGGTCTACCAGATACTGATGCAACTTTTCATTGAAGCAGTTACTTAAAATGTGTTCTTTCATAAACAAATTATAAAGCCCAACATAGTCACACACTTCATTTCCAGTTAACCAACCATCTAGTGTTTTTACTGAGTAGTCTACAAAATCAACCCAGGTCTGGCTCGAGGATTTTTGAGCCCCCCTGAATCTAATTCTATACTCTTCAGTGGAGAATCCAAAGCCCTCAATCAGGGTACCCTTCATGAGGTCATAAGATTCTGCATCTTTTCCAGAGAGTGTGAGGAGTCTATCCCTACACTTTCCAGTGAACATTTCCCAAAGGAGAGCACCCCAGTGAGATCTGTTCACTTTTCTGGTTACACAAGCCCTCTCAAAAGCTGTGAACCATTTGGTGATGTCATCACCATCTTCATATTTTGTTACAATCCCTTTGGGGATTTTTAGGATGTCAGGAGAATCTCTGACCCTATTTAAGTTGCTGCCACCATTGATGGGTCCTAGGCCCATCTCTTGTCTTTCCCTCTCTATGGCTAGGATCTGTCTTTCCAAAGCCAACCTTTTGGCCATCCTGGCTAACTGGATGTCCTCTTCACTGGGGCTATCCTCAGTGATTTCAGAGGTGTTGGTCTCTCCTGTGAGGGAACCAGCATCTCTGACTATTATTTTTGGAGTCAGGGTTTGAGGGACCCTGTTCTCCTTAGATAGGACTGGTAGGGGGGAATTGTCCTCCAAGTCACTATCCTCTTCCTCTGAGTTGCCACCCTCAGAGGGGTTGGCCTTTTCAAACTCTGCCAAAAGCTCCTGGAGCTGTATTTTGGTAGGTTTGGGGCCCATTGTTATTTTCTTTATTTTACAGAGTGACCTTAGCTCCCTCATCTTAAGATGGAGGTAAGGTGTGGTGTCGAGTTCCACCACAGTCACATCTGTGCTAGACATTTTGCTTCTAAAAGTTGGAATACTTTTTAAGAATCTACAACTGGTTCTAGAATCTAATTCAAACTTTTACAAACTTTTAAACTCTAAAAGAAATGCTAAACAGGGACTTAACACACAAGGCCCTAGCAGGACTTTTAAGAATTTCGAAAACTTTTCAAATTGCAAAAATCAATTTCTAATGACAATTTTGGAATTTGTCGTGTGATCAGGTATTGGCTGAGTAGTCCAGCAAATGCAAAGTCTTGTACCCCACCGCTGATCCACCAATGTAGGAAGTTGGCTCTGTATGCACTATTTCAAAGTAAGGAATAGTATGCACAGAGTCGAAGGGTTCCCCTTAGAGGTAAGATAGTGGCAAACAGAGATAATACTAATGCTCTATTTTGTGGTAGTGTGGTCGAGCAGTAGGCTTATCCAAGGAGTAGTGTTAAGCATTTGTTGCACATACACATAGACAATAAATGAGGTACACACACTCAGAGACAAATCCAGCCAATAGGTTTTTGTATAGAAAAATATCTTTTCTTAGTTTATTTTAAGAACCACAGGTTCAAATTCTACATGTAATATCTCATTCGAAAGGTATTGCAGGTAAGTACTTTAGGAACTTCAAATCATCAAAATTGCATGTATACTTTTCAAGTTATTCACAAATAGCTGTTTTAAAAGTGGACACTTAGTGCAATTTTCACAGTTCCTAGGGGAGGTAAGTATTTGTTAGGTTAACCAGGTAAGTAAGACACTTACAGGGCTTAGTTCTTGGTCCAAGGTAGCCCACCGTTGGGGGTTCAGAGCAACCCCAAAGTCACCACACCAGCAGCTCAGGGCCGGTCAGGTGCAGAGTTCAAAGTGGTGCCCAAAACACATAGGCTAGAATGGAGAGAAGGGGGTGCCCCGGTTCCGGTCTGCTTGCAGGTAAGTACCCGCGTCTTCGGAGGGCAGACCAGGGGGGTTTTGTAGGGCACCGGGGGGGACACAAGCCCACACAGAAATTTCACCCTCAGCAGCGCGGGGGCGGCCGGGTGCAGTGTAGAAACAAGCGTCGGGTTTGTAATGGAAGTCAATGGGAGATCTAGGGATCTCTTCAGCGCTGCAGGCAGGCAAGGGGGGGGTTCCTCGGGGAAACCTCCACTTGATCAAGGGAGAGGGACTCCTGGGGGTCACTCCTCCAGTGAAAGTCCGGTCCTTCAGGTCCTGGGGGCTGCGGGTGCAGGGTCTCTCCCAGGTGTCGGGACTTAGGATTCAAAGAGTCGCGGTCAGGGGAAGCCTCGGGATTCCCTCTGCAGGCGGCGCTGTGGGGGCTCAGGGGGGACAGGTTTTTGTACTCACAGTCTTAGAGTAGTCCTGGGGTCCCTCCTGAGGTGTTGGATCGCCACCAGCCGAGTCGGGGTCGCCGGGTGCAGTGTTGCAAGTCTCACGCTTCTTGCGGGGAGCTTGCAGGGTTCTTTAAAGCTGCTGGAAACAAAGTTGCAGCTTTTCTTGGAGCAGGTCCGCTGTCCTCGGGAGTTTCTTGTCTTTTCGAAGCAGGGGCAGTCCTCAGAGGATGTCGAGGTCGCTGGTCCCTTTGGAAGGCGTCGCTGGAGCAGGATCTTTGGAAGGCAGGAGACAGGCCGGTGAGTTTCTGGAGCCAAGGCAGTTGTCGTCTTCTGGTCTTCCTCTGCAGGGGTTTTCAGCTAGGCAGTCCTTCTTCTTGTAGTTGCAGGAATCTAATTTTCTAGGGTTCAGGGTAGCCCTTAAATACTAAATTTAAGGGCGTGTTTAGGTCTGGGGGGTTAGTAGCCAATGGCTACTAGCCCTGAGGGTGGGTACACCCTCTTTGTGCCTCCTCCCAAGGGGAGGGGGTCACAATCCTAACCCTATTGGGGGAATCCTCCATCTGCAAGATGGAGGATTTCTAAAAGTTAGTCACCTCAGCTCAGGACACCTTAGGGGCTGTCCTGACTGGCCAGTGACTCCTCCTTGTTGCTTTCTTTGTTCCCTCCAGCCTTGCCGCCAAAAGTGGGGGCCGTGGCCGGAGGGGGCGGGCAACTCCACTAAGCTGGAGTGCCCTGCTGGGCTGTGACAAAGGGGTGAGCCTTTGAGGCTCACCGCCAGGTGTCTCAGCTCCTGCCTGGGGGAGGTGTTAGCATTTCCACCCAGTGCAGGCTTTGTTACTGGCCTCAGAGTGACAAAGGCACTCTCCCCATGGGGCCAGCAACATGTCTCTGGTGTGGCAGGCTGCTGGAACTAGTCAGCCTACACAGACAGTCGGTTAAGTTTCAGGGGGCACCTCTAAGGTGCCCTCTGTGGTGTATTTTACAATAAAATGTACACTGGCATCAGTGTGCATTTATTGTGCTGAGAAGTTTGATACCAAACTTCCCAGTTTTCAGTGTAGCCATTATGGTGCTGTGGAGTTCGTGTAAAACAGACTCCCAGACCATATACTCTTATGGCTACCCTGCACTTACAATGTCTAAGGTTTTGCTTAGACACTGTAGGGGCACAGTGCTCATGCACTGGTACCCTCACCTATGGTATAGTGCACCCTGCCTTAGGGCTGTAAGGCCTGCTAGAGGGGTGTCTTACCTATACTGCATAGGCAGTGAGAGGCTGGCATGGCACCCTGAGGGGAGTGCCATGTCGACTTACTCATTTTGTTCTCACCAGCACACACAGGCTTGTAAGCAGTGTGTCTGTGCTGAGTGAGGGGTCTCTAGGGTGGCATAATACATGCTACAGCCCTTAGAGACCTTCCCTGGCATCAGGGCCCTTGGTACCAGAGGTACCAGTTACAAGGGACTTATCTGGATGCCAGGGTGTGCCAATTGTGGAAACAATGGTACATTTTAGGTGAAAGAACACTGGTGCTGGGGCCTGGTTAGCAGGGTCCCAGCACACTTCTCAGTCAAGTCAGCATCAGTATCAGGCAAAAAGTGGGGGGTAACTGCAACAGGGAGCCATTTCTTTACACAGTACCATTCATAAATTAAAAGTTAGGTTCTTACAGCATTTTAGAGCCATTAAAAATCAGGACAAGACCTATCCTCTGGCTAAACATTTTTGGGAAGTACACAAAGGAGAATGTGGCACTTTAGCTTTCTATGGCATCAAACACATTAAAAACAACTCCAGAGGTGGCAATAGAACACTCGAGCTCAGACAAATGGAATCCAAGATGATTTTATTATTGGGATCTGAGTCCCCATTGGGGCACAATCTTGATGCTGAGCTCTATGTCCATCTTAGATGAAAACACACTGTTCATTGCTTTTTAGATGGAGACTCCCCCTGTGTTTCAATTCCTAAAAATAGTAGTGCTAATTTGGTAGTATGTTATCTATATTTCCTTTTTAGGAAGATGGGTGATAAGATCTTATCTACTTAAATGATCGTGCCATGATGTAATCTGTAAAATAGACATGACTTAATAACTTTCCCTAGTTTGAATTCATATCACAAACTGATGAAACATAGATGGAATTAGTTCGTATACAGATTTGTACTATACCATTGATGATGATGTTTGATTCCATTTTATTCTTCTATAACTTGGCGACTGAAGAATATTAAATATCATATATAGAGGTATATATGCACATCTAGATTATAACATGGACCAAAAGATCAAAAGATCTGACTGTTTTTAATTGGAATTTTTGTAACACTTCTATGCACTTTATATGCTCTTTTGCACTTATTATTAGTTTAGTTTTTCAGCACATTGCACTTTACGCCAATGCCTCATTTTAATACAACATATTTATGTGTATGGAATTACCTAGTATACAGATAAGGACAGTGAGGAACTAGATTTGATTATACGGGCATCCGATAAAAACTATGGTATTAAAACATAACTATTGTCACTACCTAAACATGATTTTAATACAAGATACTAATTAATTATAAATAATTATATGTATATATAACGAATGATAATTTAAACCTTGTAAAATTGAAAAAATTGATATTACTGTTTCTTCGTTTATAGTTATACTATTATTGTTCTTGTTTTTTAATTAATGTTTTTACATGATCAAACATTATGAATTATTGGAAGCAATTGTCCTTTTTCCTAATATATTTATTATTCAATATTTATTCCTTATGACTGTCCAATTTTAACTTTGATGTTATCTGTAAATATTGGCATCAATGTAGGTTTATTCCTCTATTAATTGTTGTATCTATAATAATTATAATTACACACTTCAAAATGGCCGCCGCGTTTGTAGTACATCACAGTGTTATAGAAATAAATGTAGGACGTAATAGCTATATGTAAATGATGCCGGCTGATTAGCCAAACTGTCCAGTAGAAGGCGTTTTGCCGAAACGCGTTGACAGACATCTCATTCGGGACTCTGAATTACCTATATAAGCTAAATAAATAAATTTATCAACTAAATACGAGCGCTTTGGACTCAATTGACTTCGACACTTGGGAGATACGTGATGGGATCGGTGCAGCCGTCAGATGGCTATCAGTCCATCTGTTGAAGAAATAATATATATACACACAGATGTTTTGTGACGTACATGGCTACGATGTTCCAGTGTGCATAAGCACTGCTCGTTACTGATTCAAGCATATGAAAGTTCCAATACTGGAGTAAGAAAATTAGTTACTTACCTGTAACTGTAGTTCTCCAGTATTGGAATCTTTCATAGATTCACATGCGACCCACCCGCCTCCCCGGAGATGCTCACTTTCATCTCTCTGCCCCTGCCCCTGCCCTTAATGCACTTGTGCTTGGAAAATCTGAGGTGCTGGAGCTTCCCTCAGGAGGATTCTAGAGGGTGGTGTCGTCTGATTGGTGGATGCTCAAGTTTGGTCCTTTTTCTAAAAATGACTATGATAGACTATTAAATTGAAGAGGCCTAGGGCCCTTGTATTAATGTTTCAACACTACTTGTGTAATTGTACCCGGGGCTCCCATCTCGACGATGGGGAGTGATTCAAGCATGTGAATCTATGAAAGATTCCAATACTGGAGAACTACAGTGACCGGTAAGTAACTAATTTTCTTCTAAGTGTTGAAATATCTCTAACTCGAAAGTACTTACCTGATCTTGACTATTTTGTTGTGTAAATTAATATAAAAATGTGCGTTGATTTTCTAAATTGGTCTTGAGTTTCTTTTTAAATGTGTCTCTCATTTATTCACTCTCTGTGTTCAGCAAATGCTTAGCACAACCCTCTGATAAGCCTAAACTGTTCGCCTACACTACCACAAAAATAGCTTTTGGGGATTATTAATTTAAGTCCTGTAAGCCATTAAAGATCGCCTGGACTAGGATACCCCCTACTTTGGTACCTTACATAAATAGCCAACCTCCAACAATGAGGAGGTACAATATTTGGTGTGGGGTAACATAGTGTCTACAAAGTTAATTTGTACAGTACGGGAGGATATAGTGGATAATGATGTGAGTTGCGCTGGGGGAAATTGTTTATAGTAAGTTTTGGAGCTCAGCCTATGCTTCATGTTCAAGCAGTCTTGGGCAATGGAGCGTCAATTACTCAGAGGGTAACATTCCTCAGGGATGAATAGTCTGGTTCTCAGTGGACTCTTACCCCACTCCCTGCAAGCAAACACCAGCAGAAATGTTTCTCTGAAGCTGCAGCCTATAAAACCATGTCCTGCACTCCATGGTACACCTAGAGCAACAGCAACATTTTCACCATTAAGGAAAATAAGAAATGGTTCAGCACCTAACTCAAAGACTACTTCAGGAAACTATGAACAATCTGCTGTCTACTTCTTCACCAACACATCCATTGCGGGAACCTCATCAGAATTTTTGTTATCACATAAAATAAATCTCCTCCCCACTGTTACCTCATTGTACCAACAAGGCCATCCCTCTCCATCAATTCTCCATAAAAAAATGTCAAGATCGAGTAGGACATCGAAAGTTCAAAACAAGCTACAACTGTCACTGCATGCAACATAACCAGGTAGGCCACCTTCAAGATGGTTTCAGTCATAGACCTTGCTGACATCCTCACTATCCTCAAAGCCTGCATATACAAAGTCTGTAGCATGCTACACTTGGTGTTCACCTGAAGAAGTAGGTAATCATTAACATCAGTTCTCAACATATTCATTATCTTCCTGGTAAAAGGCATCTTCCTCTCATTCTCTCCAGACAACTATTCACACTATTTCAGAAAGCCAGTCTCTACCACTGACTTCCCAGTTTGCTGGTACGCCACTTACCTACCTTTCTTCATGATGATCATTGAAAAATGTATGCCTGCTTTTGTGACAAGACATTGGAATAGTTCTGAGAAACACTTCCACCTAGGTGTGTCAGGACAGCCCTTGCTCCTCCCAGTAAGCTTAACAATCAGGCATGCTCCCTGGATACGGCCCATGCTGGCGACCTTTTTTCTGAATGACAGCGGCTACTGTCCTGCCACCCCAGGCAGTGCAGTGAATGACAGTGGTGGGAATGTAATTTTTAGTCAAGTGTGTGCTGCACAAAATGACATAGTGATGGCCATCTGACATCCTAGCCTGCATGTGTTCACCCTTCCTGTTCCCGTCATTGAAAGTGGGGTCGCACTGCTGAAGACCCTCTGTTTTGTAGCTGCCTGTGAAAACAGGCTGCAGGTGTGGGCTAGGGGACCAGTCCAGCCAAACCCAAAGGGAGGCTCAGCTCTGGAGGGTCTAAGGACCCCGTGGACACAGTTGGTCCACTTATTCTTGGGCTGTGGAGCTCGGGTGCCCCGGTGCTTTCAGGCATCGGGTCACGGCAGTGAAGAGGCTCTCACCATTCCTGCTTTTCCTGCAGGCAGAGACTGGGGGACTAGTCTGGCTAAACCCAAAAGGAGGTGGAGGGGTGGGGGCTCAGCTCTTGAGGGTGTCTTGGTGCTAGGGACACAGTCTGTTCTTCTGGATTGGGGCTGTGGGGCTTGGGTGCAGACGTTTCTGGTCCAGTGGGTCATGGCGGTCAGAGGCACTAGTTTTTTTTGTGCCTGCAAGAACCAGGAAAGTAGCCCCTCTACTCCACAGGAGATGTTGTTTGTTTGGCGAGGTGCTGTCAGTCCTCCCAGGCTTTCATAGGTTGCATAGCAGCAGGACAAGATGTTGCAGTTGTCTGTAGTAGCAGACAGGCTGGTACGGTTTGCACAAAGTGAGTCGCAGGTCCTCAGTTCTTTCTTTGGCTCTTCTTTGTCTGTCTTTTGGAGTCCGTTGAATATGAGGTCCTGGCATCATGGGCGTCACTTACATACTGTATTTAGGGGCATTACAGGTAGTGTCGGGTAGTATCCAATGGGCTACCGACCTTTATGGTGACTACACCCTCTATATGACCACTTCCTGTGGGAAGTAGGCATAACCTTGATCCAGAGTACCTAATTGCACCAAAAACAGAGATGGTTAAGTTTTCCTAGTAGTGTGCACTTCAAGTAGCCCACCTTAGGGGTTGGTACTAGCCTAAGGGTGAACACATCTCCTTAATAGCTTATTTTCCCATCTGTCCTGGTGCCCAATAGTCCCTATGCAAGGGTGATGTTTCCCCTGTCTTGGGGGAGGAGGGGGGGGGGGTTTTGTCATGGTCGCATATCAAAGGCGGGGGAGGCCTTTGAAGCCTTCTGTCTTGATATGCTGTTTACCAGTTGTAGGCAAGTGCCACTATTGGCAATTGGCATGGTTACCCCCCTCCCCCCCCCCCCCCCCCCCCCCTTCGCACACACACAGACTTTTTGCCTGATAGTGAAGCTGACTTGACTGAGTGTGTGCTGGGAACCCTGCTCACCAGCCCCCAGTGCCAGTGTTCTTTCCCTAAAATTGTACCATTGTTCCCACAATTGGCACACCCCTGGCACACAGCTAAGTCCCTTGTAAAAGGTACCCATGGTACCAAGGGCCCTGTGGCCAGGGAAGGTCCCCAAGCGTGCATTTTGCCACCCTAGGGGACCCCTCACCAAGCACATGCACACTGCCATTGCAGCTTGTGTGTGTTGGTGGGGAGAAAAAGATAGTCTGTCTGGCACCCCTCTCAGGGTGCCATGCCCACAAACCACTGCCTGTGGCATAGGTAAGTCACTTCTCTATCATGTCTTAAAGCCCTAAGGCAGGGTGCACTCTAGCACAGGTGAAGGCATAGCTGCATAAGCAATATGATCCTACAGTGTCTATGTCCATTCTTATACATTATAAGTGCAGTTTGGCCATATAAAGTACATGGGCTGGGAGTTTGTCATTGCGAACTCCACAGCTCCATTATCTTAGAGATGCCCCCTGCATTTTAGCCAAACATCTAGTGCAGGACTGACCGGTCTGTGCTAGCCTGCCACTTCAAGCCAAGTTTCTGACCACATGGGGTGTGAGCCTTTGTGCTCTCCGTTGCCAGAAACAAAGCCTGCACTGGGTGGAGGTGTGCCTCACACCTTCCCCTGCAGGAATCGTAACACCTGTTGGTGAGCATCATAGGCTCAGGCCTTTTGTTACAGTCCCCAGGGCACTCCAGCTAGTGGAGATGCTTCCCTCTCTCCCCAAAGACAAAGCCCCACTCTTGGCAGCAAGTCCGTGGGCAAATTAGGTAAAACAAGGAGGAGTTACCCCTTCAGCTGCGACCGCCCCAGAGCTAACGTGACCCCAACCACCCCCCCCCCTTTCAGAATCCTCCATCTTGGTTTGGATGACAGGGACCAATAGGGTTAGGGTTGTGTCCCCCTCCCCAAAGGTAGTGGACACCAGAAGGGTATAGTTACCCTCAGTGACAGTAGCTGTTGACTACTGACCCCTGCAACTCCCCTAAATCTAGGATTTAAGGGCCTTCTTGAACCCACCTCACCAGATTCCTGACGACCTCAAGAAGACGACATGAAGAAAGGATGGCTAAGCTGACCCCCAGCAGAGAAGACTGAAGACACCACCTGATTTGGCACTACAGGCCTGTCGCCAGCTTCTGAAAGCCTGCTACAAAAAGGCAACGCTATCTGCAGGACCAGCAGCCTCTTAAAAGCCTCAAGAGGAATGCCTGCACACCAGAGGACAAAGATCTCCTGTGGACAGCGGCCCTGTCCAGAGAGAAGCTCCAGCAAATGACTCCAGAACTGCCCCAGATCAGTGAGTCCTGCCCACACTGCACCCAACGCCCATGGCTGGTGTCCAGGTGGCCCACTGGTCCAGAGCAGGTCCCCAAGCGATACTGACCAAGTGTCCATTCTGGGATGACCCTCTGGGCCAAAACAACGCCTGCGGCCTAAATCCTGAGGACCCCCCGACCATGAGAAAACTGGATGAAGATTCCAGACGCCTCAAGGTACCCCTGCACCCACGGCCCCCGGCCTTGGAGTATCCGACCACCAGTCCAGCAACTTTCAGCAGGCAGCTCCCCTCCTTGTGCAGCCTTTGGTTTTCCGAGACCGACCCCCTGGGCCTAGCCTGTATTGTCTTTGTGACCCCGGGGTCCCCCTATTAAAAAGCATTAGAAGCCTGCACCCGGCGTCCCCTGCAGGTGTGTGTTTGGTGCTGACCTGGGCAAATACCCCCCAACCTCCCCTAGTGCTCACATAAGCCCCCAAGGTATTCCTGCCGAAGACACGGGCCCAATTACGACTGCCCCCAGTCTCCATAGGACTCCATTTTAAATCTTTCATCATCTTTGACCTTTGCACCCGGCTGGCCCCGTGCTGCTGGTGATGGGTGTTTGGGATTAGCTTGACCCCCCAACTTGTGGACATCCTAACCCCTGGAGACTGGAACTGTAAGTTTTGTACTTACCTCAAAACGTTACTAACTTTTCTTTGCTCCTAGAACTGCTTCTGAAAATTGCACAGTCAACTTTTAAAACAGATATTTCCTATTTTCTTGAAAAATGTTTAACTTACCAAATTGAAACAAAGTGGTGTTGATAAATTTGCATGATACTCGCAAATGTATTTGCCTGCGAACTGAATCTTGTGGTTCTAGAAATAAAGTAAAAAGAGTAAATTTTTGCTATATAAAAACCTTTGACCTGGAGTTCGTCATTGAGGGTGTGTGTACACTAACACTGTGTGCACTACCCTCTGATAAGCCTAACTGCTCAACCACACTACCGGAAGAGAGAGCATTGGTATTATCTACTTTCCTCACTCCAGAAATTACTCAGCTGCTCAGAAGTATTGAAGAGTATCTTCTTTGCGTTCATGGACTATTCCACTGCCTACCATCTGGTGGAACTTCACCCAAAGCCGAGCTCCCTTACCTCCTTCATAACGCCATTAGGT
This sequence comes from Pleurodeles waltl, assembly GCF_031143425.1. Lineage (NCBI taxonomy): Eukaryota > Metazoa > Chordata > Amphibia > Caudata > Salamandridae > Pleurodeles > Pleurodeles waltl. The sequence goes on along the minus strand of NC_090448.1, from coordinate 287,840,010 downwards.
TAGAATGGATAAGATTCGAGTTGGCCTCCGCTACTGCATTTTTTTTTTAACCATCTTGCAGCATGAAGTGGAAGGCTTTGTTCTGAAAACTATACATAGTCCCACATTACCTCAGTAGAGATCCTTAGTTCTTTACTTAGAAAAGTATGGATGAAGTTAAGAAATGTAGACTTGTCCATCACAAATGTTAGATTAGGGAGCCACCTACCTATACAACACATTGTGAATAGAGTTAATTAATGATCCCATGGTTGAAACAGTAAAACGATCTACACCCTACCAGCAAAGATTAACTGAAGTTATTGAGTTTATCTCAGTGGGGTGGCTATCAGTGCTGCACCCAGTGCAGTAGCACTAGGACTGAGAGTTAAGACAGTCCTCAGCTGCTTTCCACCAGCTAGTTTATTTTTCCCCAATAAGTGTTTTTGGGAGTTTATTTGCCTGGCTGTGTGTTGGCCAGGCTGTGTGTTGACATCTTCTTGTGGGTTTGGGGAAGACTTTTTTTATGGAGAGCGATGTAGTCACTTGCAAACTCTGAATTATGTGTTTGTAGTGCATCTCTTCAGAAAGATGATTAAGTAAAGAGAAGAGGAAAATAAAGAAAAGTGAAGGAGAACAGTGGGTGGACAGAACATAAAGGAAGATTAGGAATAGGATGAGAAATGTCCTAAAGAAGATGGGAAAGTCGGAACACTGAAAGAAGTAGGATGACCATGAAAAGGAGAAAGAAAATAAGGACAGAAAGAATAGGTAGAAAAAAGGGTCAGGAGAGGAAGTGAGAAAAGAAGTAAAGAGACATAATGGGTAATAGCGAAATAATGGTAAGATAAAGATCTAAAGTGAGAGGAAGAATTGTGAGATGTAGAGCAAAAAGCTGGGGAGAGGATTGTGAAGCACCAAGAGCAAGAGAGGGGATAATTTGCTGTAAAGTGAAAAGGGGAGTGATGGAGTGTGAAGAGAAATCTCAAAGAGGCTAAACTACTTAAATGAAATGGGAAGGGGAATGGAGAAAGAAGCAATAACAAAGGGGGGAGAATGTGATACGAATAAGGGACACAGAGTTGAAAAAGGATAGGAAGGTAAACAATGTTAAATGCAGAAGACGGAAATAACTAGAAAGATTTGAGAGAGAAGTGAAGAGGCAATAAAGATGTAAAAGAAGGGAACAAATAAAAAAGGCATGGAGATTAGAGGGCGATCTGAGTTAAAGAAGATTTTGGGGGATCACAAACACTTAGATTCATGCTTTTGCTTCAAAACGTTGAGAGCATACAAATGCTAAAATTGCTCATTGCTATTTGCACTAGGAAGTATTCAACACTGAGTTTGAATTCTGAGATTAAGAAACACCTTAACTAATTGCCTGTCTATGGTGCCTCTTACAAACTCATCAAATGGAGTTGAAAGTAAACTTGAAAGATGTCAAGTGAGATGAGTGGGAGGTGTTTGGGGATATATGGAATTATACTTTGGTGGTTGAAATCAAGCATATGATACTACATGGTTGGCCTAGGTGATTCACATGCTTATCTGAACATTTAAGAGCATAATAATTAAGTTGGGTCTCAGTGCTAGTGTCCTGGGCTAGACTATATGGTAGAATAAAAGATAACAAGTGATAGGACAGAGCTAGTTTAGGAAGCTGGCCTGGCGCGTTACACCTTATACCAGGTATCCCCTGTTAGTTAAGTGTTGGTAGTGTCTAGAAGCCAGGCTCTATAGAGGGTAGCTGTGGATGAGCAGCCAAGGCTTATCTAGGAGACATGCAAAGCTTGTGCAGTGTCACTGTAGTCACACACAACTTACACACATGAAAGAAAACACTCAGTTGTACAAAAATAAAGATACTTTTTTTTGGCTCAAATCACCACAAAATACTAGACAGGTGACCCACCCTTAGGATGTAAATAATACATTAAATATATACACTAACAATCAGAAATAGACATAGAAAAAGTTAGAAAACAGTGCAAATAGGAATAACCAATAGTGACCCTAGGGGGAGCACAAACCATATACAAAAAAATGGAAAGGAAACAAGGTACCCCCACCTAGGTAAGTAAATTGTGTAGAGGTGAGCTGGGGGGTATTGGAAAACCACAAAGGTAAGAATCACAGTACTCCAGAGCCTGGGAGCCAGAGAAGAGTTCCTGATGGATGTAGAAGATGTCCCATGCCAGAAGGAAAAGTGCAGACGGGTGTCTGTGCAGGATTTCCACCATCAAGCCTGGGCAAAGCCAAACTCGTGGTTAGTGGAAAAGAGGTGCTGCCGGGGACCAGCAAGGCACAGGATCCATGCAGCTCGGCAGGAGGGGGGATCCACGCAGCCGGTCGTTGCTTGTCGTGGGTGCCTGTGGTTGCAGGGGAGTGACTCCTTCACTCCAAGGGAGATTCCTTCTTCTTGTGCAGGCTGAAGAGTTGCAGTCTTCTGAGGATGCATGGCACGGAAACTGTTGCAGAGCTGTCAGGAACTCTGGATACATTGTTGCAGAAGAGTCTTCCTCGTGGATCTGCAGCTTGTCTGTTCCTGGAGGGTCCAGTCGCGGTTCCGGAGGCCTGAAGTCGAAGCAGAGGTTGCAGAGGAGTCCTTGTGGAATCTTGCAAGGCGAATCCGAGGACCCACCCAAGAGAGAGACCCAAATAGCCCGGAAAGGGGAATTGGTCACTGGTGGACCTGGCCCTTTTACAGGGTCATTCCCCAAACATTTTGTCTTTTTCCTCCTTATTTTTCTGACCCTGGTTGGCTGGCGTTATGACTTTGAGCACTTTTTCACTGCTAATCAGTGCTAAAGCACATGTGCTCTCCCTTGTAAACTTGGTATGATTGCCTTATACCTAATTGGCATATTTAATTTACCTATAAGTCCCTTGTAAAGTGGTATCGCTATACCCAGGTCCTGTAAATTAAATTCTACTAGTGGGCCTCCAGCGCTGCTTGCGCCACCCACTGAAGTAGGCTTTCAAACCTGTCTCAGGCCTGCTAGCGCAGGGCCTGTGTGCACATTTTTCTGCCACAGAGACCTGGCATCTAAATTGACTTGCCAGGCCCAGAACTCCCCTTTTACTACATGTACGTCACCCCTAAGGTAGGCCCTAGCTAGCCCTCTGGGCAGGGTGCCATGTATGTAGAAGGCAGGACATGTGCCTAGTAATGTGGCCTGTCCTGGTAGTGACAAACAGCCTAACTTGGTGTCTCACTGCTGTGAGTGTAGCCTTCTTATAGGATTGCATTGGAAATGCCCTGCCGTATGTGTGTTATTGTCTGATTTATGAGGATTAGCGTAGGCATGTTTGGTATGGTTGTAATGTTAGTGAGAAAGGCTGGTGGTGTAGGTGTATTTTTTATTATTATTCCCCACATGCCACTTATAGAAAGTGAGCATTTCTCTGTGCAACTTGACTCCAATCCACGTCTGGGCAGAGTGACAGTTGGGCTTTGTGCATACTTTTCAGACAGCCTGTACACAAGGAGGGTGGAGGTGTTACAGAGGTGCATTTACATACTGAATAGCCTTCCTAGGCTGAGAGAAGCGAGAGGCGGGGCTGAGTGCAGCACTTTTGTGGCGGACTTAGCGGCGAGTGCAGCACTCTTATGGGGCCCTGGGCACTCGGAAGCCCCTCGCTGTGAAGGAGATGACCGCCGCAGCCCGGGCATCCTTTTTGCAACGCCCGTTGTCTTGTGCTTCAACAAGTGCCCCCAGGGCGAGGCCCGCTCTGAAGAGCGCCCCCAGTGCACTATCCATCTACGTCACTGCCACAACCCGGGAGGAGTTCGCGCACCAGACTCTAGTGCAGGTGTGGCTAGGAACAAGCGAGACGTGGGGCTCTGGAGAGCTCGTTGTGTGCCTCTCTCTTTTCCTCCTTTACTCAGTGGAAATCCTAGCCTCGGGAGGTCCCTGTCTACCTCCTCGCTCTGGACCGCAACGGAGAGTAACGCAGGAGGGCAGACACACTCACCCCTGGGAACCCTTTGCTTGTGGTACATTTAACCCCCTTGCGGTTCAAGTTACTTTCATCCCCGCCTCTTCCCCCCCCCCCCCCCCTCCTTTCCAAGGAGGGTCAGTAGCGACCCGTGGGGGGGCCCACAGACCGTGTTGGCGCTTGTTTAGGCGTGGGCCCCAGGAGAGGCCCCGACACCCACCACCTGAGGGGGTGTGTAACGCACCCCCTCTCCCCTAGGATCAGCACACAGCCCCTGTGTTGCGCAGGAAGCGCTGGGGGTCCTGCCTGTTTACATCGCGGCACTAGAGGTGCATTGGCAGCATAAACCAGGTTCTTTCAAAAGCTCATAAGACTTCAAATGTTCGTAGTATGGACATGGAGAGTGAATTATGTTAACCTGTGTCTTTTTGCTGATGTGCCTTTTAGGGGCCTGACAAACTGTTTTGTGTTGATTACTTGCCATTTGGTTTTATAATGATCCTGATGTAGGCATGTATGATACTTTTATGACCAGTGCATTTATTTCTTTACTGTGATTCCTGACTACTGCTTATGTTGTAGAATCCGGATTACTTATGTGTTCTAATGTGACTACTGCTTATTCTTGCAGAGTATTAGTAACCTGTGTAACGTTCTGACAACTGCTAAGGTAGCATGGTATTCCTGACATGTAATGTTTGGTCTAATTATGTTTTGTGCAATACAGTTTATTTTTGCCTAGCTCAGTATTGTGTTTACTTTGTGGTGTTTTTATTGCGTCACATGTGTTGTGCAAAGGCTTTACACATTGTCTCCGGGTTAGGCCCGACTGCATGTGCCAAGCTACCAAGGGGGTGAGCAGGGGTTATCTTGGACGTGTAACTTCTTTGCCCTGACGAGAGTGGGTGGGTTCTGCCTGGCTTAGGTGCGTACCCTAGCCAATCAGAAACCCCATTACTAACAGTCACCTAACAAGGTAAGCACCCATCAGGAGAGGGCTCTGATGTCACCTGCCTGGCCTGGCCACACAGATGCTCCCAGAGTTCCCTGCCAACATTGGAAACAAGATGGCAGAACCCAGGGAGGCTCTGGAGGAGCTCTGAGCACCACCCCTGGCTTGGTGACTGACAGGGGAGTGGTCACTCCCCTTCCCATTGTCCAGTTTCATGCCAGAGCAGGGACTGAGGGTCCCTGAACCAGTGAGAACTGGTTTATACATGGAGGGCACCAGATGTGCCCTTCAAAACAAACCAGTGGCTTGGGGAGGCTACCCCTCCCAAGCCAGTCACACCTAAATCCAAAGGGAGGCGGTGTTACCTCCCTCTCCCAAAGGAAATCCTTTGTTCTGCCTTCCTGGGCTTGATCAGATCAAGCAGCAGGAGGGCAGAAACCTGTCTGAGGGGTTGCAGCAGCTGGGCTGCCCGGAAAACCCTGTAAGACTGGTGGTAGCAATGCAGGGGGGGTACTCCATTGTGCCCCAGAGTGCATGGAATCATACTTTCAATATTTGCAACAGTATTGGGGTATGATTCTGATATGTTTGATACCAAACATGGCCAGGTTCGGCGTTACCTTTATGTAGCTGGACACAGGTAGTTACCTATGTCCAGTAGACACGTAAAATGCCGTCCCCGCACTCACAAATTCAATGGGAAATGGATCTGGGGTTCGTGGGGGCAGCTCTGCTAGTGCAGGGGTGCCCTCACACGCAGGGACCTGCACCCTGCCGTCTGGGCTGAGAGGGCCTACCATTTGGGTGACTTTATAGTGACCTTGTGTGACCTGTAGTGAAAAAAGGGTGCATGCACCCGTTTCACATAGGCTGCAATGGCGGGCCTGCAGAGCCCTTTGTATTGGCTCCCTATGGGTGGCAGAATAACAGCTGCAGCCCATAGGGTTCCCCTGGAACCCCAATGCCCTGGGTAGGTACCATATACTATGGACTTACATGGGGGGGACCATTATGCCAGTTGTGGGAAGAAAAGGTTAGTAGCAACCAAGTTTAGAGGAGAGAGCATAATCACTGAGGTCCTGGTTAGCAGGATCCCAGTGAACACAGTCCAGCACACTGACAACAGGCAACAAATGGGGGTAACCATGCCAAGAAAGAGGTCACTTTCCTGCAGCTAGTGTGGAAACCTTATCTGTCAACTGTTATATTGCATTTCAAGCCTTCAACAGACTGATTTTGGTCCATTGAACTGTAGGGGTTTGGATGGGAAATGTATTCCTAACTTGGTGGATTAAAGTGCTCATTGGATTGTGACATAACTCCACTGCTAACATACTTGTGCACTTTGTGGTGGAAAACCTTTAAGACAGAGGCTATTCCTATGACTCTTGTGACATAATTGGATGGATATATATATTTTTTTTATATGAAAAATTTTCATCAGGAAATGTCAGTGAACCACCTTAAGTCTGTACTCTGCTGTCCTACTGCAAACCAATTACTTGAGAGAATGAATAGAATGATCAAGAGTCATCTCTAACTAGCCAGTGTAAAAAAGTGTAGATGTCAAAAAACTCTCTACAGTACATGCTGTGGTATTTCCATAATAGACTTACTAATGTGGCTGGTATGCTCCCTTCGTGTTCCTTTAGGGTAATCATCCGGTCCTAAGGTAGCCGCTGTTTAGTTAAGATTCCTTCCTGGGTGGATAGTTTAGTTTTATTAAAGGATGGTTTTGTTCCAGCTAAAAGAAATACAAAAACAGATGTGGTTATGCATGGTGTGGAAAATCATGACTGCCAGATTGGGGACATGGTTCAAGTCAAGAAACTGAAACATATTGGTTCAAGACTCTGTTTCCAACATACAGGGAGTGCAGAATTATTAGGCAAATGAGTATTTTGACCACATCATCCTCTTTATGCATGTTGTCTTACTCCAAGCTGTATAGGCTCGAAAGCCTACTACCAATTAAGCATATTAGGCGATGTGCATCTCTGTAATGAGAAGGGGTGTGGTCTAATGACATCAACACCCTATATCAGGTGTGCATAATTATTAGGCAACTTCCTTTCCTTTGGCAAAATGGGTCAAAAGAAGGACTTGACAGGCTCAGAAAAGTCAAAAATAGTGAGATATCTTGCAGAGGGATGCAGCACTCTTAAAATTGCAAAGCTTCTGAAGCGTGATCATCGAACAATCAAGCGTTTCATTCAAAATAGTCAACAGGGTCACAAGAAGCGTGTGGAAAAACCAAGGCGCAAAATAACTGCCCATGAACTGAGAAAAGTCAAGCGTGCAGCTGCCACGATGCCACTTGCCACCAGTTTGGCCATATTTCAGAGCTGCAACATCACTGGAGTGCCCAAAAGCACAAGGTGTGCAATACTCAGAGACATGGCCAAGGTAAGAAAGGCTGAAAGACGACCACCACTGAACAAGACACACAAGCTGAAACGTCAAGACTGGGCCAAGAAATATCTCAAGACTGATTTTTCTAAGGTTTTATGGACTGATGAAATGAGAGTGAGTCTTGATGGGCCAGATGGATGGGCCCGTGGCTGGATTGGTAAAGGGCAGAGAGCTCCAGTCCGACTCAGACGCCAGCAAGGTGGAGGTGGAGTACTGGTTTGGGCTGGTATCATCAAAGATGAGCTTGTGGGGCCTTTTCGGGTTGAGGATGGGGTCAAGCTCAACTCCCAGTCCTACTGCCAGTTCCTGGAAGACACCTTCTTCAAGCAGTGGTACAGGAAGAAGTCTGCATCCTTCAAGAAAAACATGATTTTCATGCAGGACAATGCTCCGTCACACGCGTCCAAGTACTCCACAGCATGGCTGGCAAGAAAGGGTATAAAAGAAGGAAATCTAATGACATGGCCTCCTTGTTCACCTGATCTGAACCCCATTGAGAACCTGTGGTCCATCATCAAATGTGAGATTTACAAGGAGGGAAAACAGTACACCTCTCTGAACAGTGTCTGGGAGGCTGTGGTTGCTGCTGCACGCAATGTTGATGGTGAACAGATCAAAACACTGACAGAATCCATGGATGGCAGGCTTTTGAGTGTCCTTGGAAAGAAAGGTGGCTATATTGGTCACTGATTTGTTTTTGTTTTGTTTTTGAATGTCAGAAATGTATATTTGTGAATGTTGAGATGTTATATTGGTTTCACTGGTAATTATAAATAATTGAAATGGGTATATATTTATTTTTGTTAAGTTGCCTAATAATTATGCACAGTAATAGTCACCTGCACACACAGATATCCCCCTAACATAGCTAAAACTAAAAACAAACTAAAAACTACTTCCAAAAATATTCAGCTTTGATATTAATGAGTTTTTTGGGTTCATTGAGAACATGGTTGTTGTTCAATAATAAAATTAATCCTCAAAAATACAACTTGCCTAATAATTCTGCTCTCCCTGTACTTGTTTTGGTAAGATGTATAATGATTGTGAGGAGGTGCATTATTAGTAATATTGGCATTATTCTTTTGTAGTCCAGGAAAGGTTTCAATAATTGAAACCTAAGCTCAACCTCTACTAGATAAGGCACAGAGAAGATAGGCTTAACTTATGGAACTGTAAAGCATTTTGAAGTACCAAAACAGTTAAAAAGTCAAAGAATACACAATAAAAGTCCCACTCCAATTTTAGAAACTTAGCATATTTTAATGATCAAAATTACGCTAAAACAACAAAGAAACAATAAAAGGAATCTTAAGTGTGAACCATAAACTACTAGCCGCTATTGATTGGAATAATTGTAAAGTTTGTAACCGACAGCAATAGAACACAGTAGCAAACCGGGTTCTGGTTGCAGAAGACCCCCACTTTTTGTCTGGTTTTTGTTGCAACTTTGACTTAAGTGCACTGGGATCCTGCTAACCAGGTCCCCAGTGCAAGTGGCCTTTCCCCGAAACAAGACACCTGGTCAGTCACCAGGCCCTTTAGCACCTCCATATGTCCATAGTAAATGGTGGCTCTGGTACCTAGAGCAGGGGTACTAAACAGGATCCTCCAAGAGCTGCAGCACAGCTTGTGCTACTCTATGGGACCCAGTGCCAAACTCCTACAGACTGCGTGGCCGGGTGCTCCAAAAAATGAAAACACAACATGCCATGCACCTACGTGCCATGTCCCCTAACACTGCCTTTAATAATTGTAAGTCACCCCTACAGCAGGCCCTCCAGCTCTAAGACCGGGTGCATTATATTACAGGTGAAAGCATATCTGCATGATGGCTTTGTCGATTCTTAGTCATAGTAAGTGAATAGAGAAGCCATTTTATATACATGTTCTGACCACTGGTCAATATTTCAACAGCTACATGATGGCGTCACTGAAAATAGGGATTTATGGTATCAAACCTCTCACATTAATAAACCCACACTGATTCCAGTGATGGATTTATTAATACATGCACCCAAACAGCACCTTAGAGGTGCCCCTTGAAAACCTGCCAACTACTGGTGGGCTGATTGAATAGTTTCCACCAGTCTGCCACCAAGAGATTAGTTTCCTTGGTTTTGACAACAGTGAACTTCCAGACGCCGCCAGGAGCCACTTTCTGCAGGTTCCCCTCCAACCACAAGTATCCCCTGCACCAGAACACTGTGCCAAAAGACACCACTGCACCCAAGCCTCACAGCCCAAGGAGAAGTTGGTCAATGATGCTCCTACGTTCCTGAGGCTCTCAAGGGTCAAGCCCCCTGTGGGTTCCCCCTGTCTGCCCAGACCCTGCTTGCAGCCTCTTTCTGACAAGACCGATCTCCATTGATGTGAATGGGACACCAGGTGCCGTAACACTTCTGCACGTGGATGCCCCAGAGCCCCCGAGGTGAATTGTTGCTGTGTCCTTGTACCTTGCCTCATATTCGTCTAAAGTCCAGAAGAACAGTCCTATACGTCGTTGCTAAGTACCGGTATGCAGTGTCTGTTTCTTTCCCATAGGATGCCATTAGGGCACCCGAGGCTGAAAAGCACCTCTGCACGTGGACACCTCAGTGCCTACCTAAGTGACCTGTGGGTGCTGCTTTGGACTTTGCCCCATACTTAACTTAACTCCAAAAGATGGGTCCTGTAAGTCGCTACCAAGTACCTGTGTGCAGTATATGCTTTTCCTCCATTAAATAACATTACCGCTCCAACAAGTACCAACTTTAGAAAATTCTTAAAATATTTTAACTCGAAAGTACTCACCCGATTCTGATGATCTTGATATCAACATTTATATAAAAGTATGTTATTTTTATAAATTGATGTATTTCTTTGTGTGTGCAATACATGCTCAGCACTACCCTCTGAAATGCCTAACTGCTAGCCCAGTACCACAAAAGAGATCTTTTGGGTTTTCATTTGTGCCTCTGTAATTCCTCTTGGATATGCTTGGACTTGTTACACAGTGTACCTCGTTTTGGTCCACTGTCTAAAGACCCAGCTTCCTACAGTGACCATCCTTGTTGTAGGGAATGCCATGCACATTATAGAAACTGATGACCCGTGCCTCTTATTCCTGCAAGACCTCACTTCTCTATTTGATACATTTAACCATCTTGGCCTAATCAATATCTTTTCAGTGCACATGGGATTCAACAACACTAGACTGCACTAGCTATTTTCCTTCTCGAAGCATCATACCCAGCTGGGCATCTCCAAGAAATCAGTTGCTAATAAGTATCCATTGAAACTTGTGATGAACCATTTCAAAATCAAGCACATTCTCCAGTTCCAGATTGTCTTGTCCAAACCTGAGTGTTAAGCAGCAATATCAATCTGAGCATAACAAAGCTGACTTTTTTTCTTATTGCTAGCAAAACCTAATGAGACCAGATCCATGAACAGCTCACATATGTAAAGCTGGATGGATTTCACCCAACAGTCCCAAAATATCTGGTTAGAATGGGTTTCAAACCAGGGAAGATACCTTGAGTTTTGGCGCATTTAGTAACAGCTGTTGTGTAGTCAATGTGACAGAAGTAGTCTACCCTAGAGTTTGCAGAAGTAAAAGACAGAGAAAAAAAAGAAATTTAGTTTAAGGGTTGAGTGTGAATAGTGAAATGTAGGGATAGGGATGTCCGTAGGAGGGAGGACTCTCAGGTTGCATATCTTCAGTATATTTATGATGGGTTTTGCCGGATATGTTCAATATATTTATGATGGGTCGTGCTAGAAGAGTGAAAGAGAGCTTCGTGAGGGTCAAGATGTAATTTAACACAATAGGGAGAGACTAGAATAATAGGGCACTCTTTGGAAACGAGTGACAGGTTTAGCCAGAGATTTGCTTTCTGTTGGAATCAGTGCTGCAGAGGAAAGACAATTAAAGGAAGCCCTCAAGTCTCCGTGCTGTAGTCAGATCTGAAATGGAGGCTAGAAATCATTGAAGAGGATATAATCTCCAATGGGATTGATTGGATTGGGTATTAATATAGTTTACCAGAAATTTAGCAAGAGCAGGCAATCCAGCAACGAGTCAGTTTGTTTAGATCAGAGGGGGCCGCTGAGGATTTTATTTGATTATTAATTTTTAGGAGGGTTGTGACTTAAGAGACTTGAGGCTGGTATGGTTGCTGGGATCCAGGGTACAGGAATGGGATCAGTCATATAAGAGAAGGTTTTCAGTTTAGATTAAGAGGTTTCCTTCCAAGTGTATGAAGGAGTCGTTTTCTTGCAAGGAGGAGTGTGGGGACTGCTGGTCTAAGGGAGGGTTTAGAGAGTGTGCAATATTTTAGAATTTGTGAGTCAAAAAGGCAAGTATCTAGCATTTTGTAGCAATATGAACAGTAACGTAGGAACATGTTATTTGTGAAAATATTAAGAGATTATTAAATCTATTCTTGTTGGTATCATATTCATGGATTCATGCCCCATGTTAGCTCACTGCCTGTTTGGTTCTCAGAATAAGTCCCTTATCTGAATGGCTCAACCAGTCTACTACAATTTGGATATAAAGTGAGAGACCCCTGTTTGTAAAGAATTGGATTGTTAAAGGCACCTTTTGTATGTATAGGCTTCTTACGGAGATCATTATTGAGTAGGAAAGTAGGATATTGTGAGGCAGCAGTGTTGCTGAGATCTTCCAGGTGGAGGCCATTGACCTAAGTGGGGTCAGTGGACTTGAGTAATAATAGCACAAAGCATGGGAAGGTGGAGAAGGAAGCTAAATAAAGGTGTTTGCAGCTAATGGATATTTTATTTATCACTGCAGCATCACCCCAATCTTATTTTTAAAACAGGAGAGTTATAGAATAGTCCAGTTAGGAAAGCAAGTCAAAGATGCTTATGAATAGTCTTTAATCCAAGTTTCAGTTAGAAATCGTAGATCTAGAGATGTGATGGATTCAGAACTCGAAATGCAGTGTTTGAACTTTAATTTCTTTTTGTAGAAGTTATCAGTGAGTGAATTTTGATGCAGTGATCGGAGGTTTGTAGTAATCATAATTTTCAAGTCAAATGTTCCATCTTCTCATTGTATGTTGATATTGGACGCAGGATGTATGTGTTAACACGACAGGAATGGAGCAGGTTGAGAATTGGGGGGCTTTACCCCTTGGATTGCCAAAAGCACATCGGAGAAGGATTGAAGACTATTCAATAGAGAACATCTGAATGTTTTTAGGATCTGGTAAAAATGTTTGATCATAATCATTGAGGAGGACTCAAACGTTCTTTCAAATGAGTACTGAAGTTGTTCTAGGGGGGCTGTTCCAGTCAGTGGAAGTGATTTTGAGGGCTAAGGTAACCCATGTTTGCTAAGAGAAATGCAGAAATGAATAGATGGCAGGGAGAGTATGCTTTTGATGAGACCACAGAAGGTAGAGAAAGTTGGGCAGAAGAGTGTGAGCAGCAGGGAGGCATCCAAGTAGGTGTTGGTGTAATAGAGCTGCTAAGAGAATGGGTGGGAGAGATGTAGAGCTCGGAGGAAAAATGAGAAACAGAAAAGTATGGGAGTAGAGGTAAGAATTAGGGATAGAAAATGTACGTGCGGGTCATTGGGTGCAGGCCATTGAGTGGCGAAGGAGTAAAATGACTTAAGTGATGATTAAAAATGTGTCAAATAGGTGATGACAGAGTAGGATTATGAAGAGTACAGGGAGTGGAGATGGAATGAGGGAGGTGGGTAGATAGGTAATATAGAAGGCAAGAAATTATAGTTGGGAGGATGACTGAGGCTAGTGCTGCTGGGAAGAGGATAAGAGTAGGTAGGGTCTGATGGATATGAAGTGAATGCTGAACAAGAAATGGTTAGCACCTGAGACATGCACCATTGATTTACCATTATTGAAGATGTAAAGGTCTTCCACGAAATGGGGACTTGGGGTAATAGTGAGCTTTCGGCCATACGTATTTTTACAGCTAGATGAGATGTGGAAGAGGTTGGTAAAGTATTGAGAGTAATTAAAAACCTTTTTATGGTGGTAATGTAACAGTATTGCTGTGCGATTATGGCATTGGTATCATTATTCCAAGATTATTTTTTTTTTTTTTTATGAACTGCACTTTTATCCAGCTAAGACAATGCTGCTGCAAATCAGTCAGTGATTGTACCCAGTATTCCTGTTCTCCTTCCTTCAGTTCAAATTTATTTGGTATTATAATTGACTCGATAATCACGAACTAAAATCAGGTTTGGGTTGACAGGAAGAAGAGGACCTTGCAGCAGGAATGGGGCGGTCTAGGGTTTCTCTTTCCACACATCAATACTCGGATGATGATGATGATTACGATGATGAAGATGACGATGATGTTCATAACCCCAGCTCCAATATTAGGTAAAATCTCTAGGAAAATTTCTAGACAGTTATTTGGTTCGTGTGACCATATTGAGCCAGGTGATTTGGCCATGTGACTCTGTATGATTATTTAATCAGGTAAGAATGTGAACTCTGGAACATCAATGGCATTTACTAAATTTACTATTTTTATTATGCTACTCTTAGCTTCTTGTATGATAAATGGGTGTGTATCTTTAGTTTCCTAGAAGCATCATGATGGATAGTCTTAATAAATGTATTTCAATTGGCTTTTGTGAGACTGCAAAGCTTGGATTAATTTAATCTTTTAAAACTCCATTGGTAATGAAACAATTTGCATTATTAGTCTTCCTAATTTTAAAGCTTAGTCTGAGTTGGTGTAACTAACTTCCATGTAGGGGTGGGCGATAAGTTTTTCCCTGCCAGTGGCGTTCTGGACACTGCATTATGCATGTAACACTGAGTTCCGGCCATATTCTGCCAACTGCCACATAGCGGTGTTTGTTCTTGAGCAACGCACGCCAGTGGTAAGTTGGCAAATAAGAATTGGTAACTTCTTGTATGATTTTCAGGTGCTAAGTGGGCACCCAGCGAGATTTTCCCAAAATGGACAGTCGCAGGCTGTGGCAACCTTTTGCCTTGGGAAAGCTCAGAAAATCTACTAGACTGCAGTAAAATCAACTCAAACAGCAACACCCTCTGGCAATGCTGCGTGGTGCCATTCGCGCTGTTTTCTTGGTGTGAAACAAGCTTGAGGCTCTAAAAATCAGTGCTACATACTGATTTCCACCTGCTCTCAGAATTCATCCCACCCCTACGTCCATGTAAAGTAAAAGCATGTTCTCTTTTCATTCTGGTACTGCGACTGTCTTTAAAAAACAAACAAAAAAAAGGTTGTGTTTCCCTTTTTCTCGTATCCAACATAGACATTTTCAAACATTTATTTTCCACAACAGTTCAGTCTTGGTTAGCCATAATCTTGTGATACTATTCTGCCCTGCATGAACACCACACTCCAGACCCGCAGCATACAGAATTATTCCAGAATCAAGACTGTATATATTTCTGTGAACATCAGAACTAAACTGCATTAACTATGACTGCATTTTATAATTTTCATGCTGTCATATGTTTAACTGAAAATACTGGTGGTGCTGTATTCTGTATTGTGGGGTTCTGATGTCTGTGTGGGGCCCACATAAAGAAATAAAGTGTTGGTTGAAGCGCATGATTTAATCTTAACTACTACTCTCTCTGCTATTTCAGACTGGGAGTGGCCCTATGCACATCAGCCTAGCTCCTTGCCGAATATGAAATGCCAGGCCAGGAGTGATAAGCATATCGCTAATCTGTTTCTTTTATGGCACTGATTAGCTAAATATCAGTATTCTGTAATAAAGCTCAGAGTAACTACCAGTGGTTTGAGATTAGTTCAGGAATTCAGACAGTTACTTTTTGTGCTGTGCAAAAATGAGTCTTCCTAAATAGATGGGGCATACCCATCTTTGTGTGGCAAAACTCAAGCTCTGCCCCACTGATGTGGCCAAACAAGGCAGATACCATTCTGACATTGTTTGTGTCCACATTCAGAAGTTTCTGTTTTTTACAGTTCTGTCTGGGGTGTCTTTTTTTTAGGCAAAACCCAGCTAATTTGGATAGGACTCGTTATTGTATGTGATGGCACATGTAGGAAGCTTGGCTCTATATATACTATATCAAAGTGAGATATAGTGTGCCCAGAGTCCAGGGGTTCCACAGAGGCTTAACAAAAGCTAAAGTAAGTAGATCCTAATAATGCTATATTTTGTGGTTGTGTGGTTGAGCAGTTAGGCTTATCAGAGGGTAGTCTAAAGCAGTTGTTGTACACAGACACAGAAAATAGAAGAAGCACACACTCAATGACTTAACTCCAGGCCAATGGTTTTATATAGCAAAAACATATTTTCTCAATTTATTGTTAGAACCGCAAGATTCAAGTTGCAGGTAAGTACTTTAAATGTTTCGTATTTCACACAGGTATCAACAGTACTTTGTTTGAAATCGGTAAGTAATACAGTTTTTGAACTATTGGCGATTATGTGTTTTATAAATGGATACTTAGCAGAAACAGTTAGAAGAGTTCTGAAGGGGCCATAAGTAGGCACCAAACACACATCCTCCACGGAACAGGGGTGGCCATTGCAGGTTGCAAACAGGATGTTGGGTTTTCAATGCTGGTCTATGAGGAGACCCCATAGGTCACTCAGAGGCTGCAGGTGAGGTCCAGGGGGGCTGTCTCGGCACACCACTTTCGGACAGGGAGGAGGGCCACCTGCTCAATGTAGAGGCATCGGGGGTCGGTTCCCCCAAAGCCTGGGGGCTGCCGGTGCAGTGTGTCTTTAGATTTCGGATATCTTCGTCCGGAGCTTTGCGGTCAGAGGTGTCCCTGGGATTCCCCTCTTCAAGCGTAGTCGTGGTGAGGTCAACCCAGGGTGGGCACTTGCTTGCAATCGCCTGGGGACCCTTTCTTGTTGGGTGGACCACCTGGACATGGGCCGTAGGCGTCGTGCAAAGGGGTCAACTCGCGCATCTGGAGCAAGGTGGGAGTTCTTGTTTGTAGGTTTTTATCAGACCGAGCTGCTGTCCTCAGGAGTTATTGGTCCATTTGTGTGAATGGCAGTCCTCTGGAGTTGGGCAGAGGTCGCTGGTCCCACTGGATGCATCACTGGTCTTTTGCAGGTTCTTTGAAGCGGGAGACAGGCCAGTAGGACTGGGGGGCCAAAGCAGTTGTCGTCTTCCTTCTTCTCTGCTGGGAGTTTCAGCTAAGCAGTCCTTCTTGTCAGGTTGCCAGGAATCTGGTGAGCTGGGTGCAAGGAGGCCCTTAAATCCTAGAATTAGGGGCGTTTTAGGGATCAGAGGGCAGTAGCCAATGGCTATTGTCCCTGAGGGTGGCTACACCCTTCTTGTGCTCACTCCCTTTGTGGAGGGGGTCACAAACCTAATCCTATTAGTACCTGTTCTCCAAACTAAGATGGAGGATTCTGCAGGGAGAGGGTCACCTCAGCTCTAGGCACCTTAGGGGTGGTCCTGGGTGTAGTGGTCACTCCTTCCTGTTTTCCCTAATTTTCCCGCTGGGTTTGCTGCCAAAAGTGGGGCTTTGTCTGGGGGGGGGGGGTGGGTATCTCGACTAGCTGGAGTGTCCAGGGGCTCTGTAATCCGAGGCTTGAGCCTTTGAGGCTCACCACCAGGTGTCAAAATTCCTGTAGGGGGGAGGTGTGAAGCACCTCCACCCAGGACAGGCTTTGTTTCTGACCACAGAGTGTCCCCATGTGGTCAGAAACTTGTCTGAAAGTGGCAGGCTGGCACAGCCCAGTCAGTCCTACACTAGCAGTTTGGCTAACACAAAGGGGGTATCTCTAAGATAAAAATCCCACACTAGCATCAGTATGGGTTTATTGTACTGAGAAGTTTGATGCCAAAGTTCTCAGTATTCAGTGAAGCCATTATGGAGCTGTGGAGTTTGTAGTGACAAACTCCCAGACCATACACTCCATATGGCTACACTGCACTTACAATGACTAAGAATGGAGTTAGACACTGTAGGGGCATATTGCTCATGCAGCTATTCCTTCACCTGTGGTATAGTCCATCCTGCCTAAGGGCTGTAAAGCCTGCTGAGGGGTGATTTTTCCTATGCCACAAGCAGTGATTTGTGGGCATGGCACCTTAGAGAGGGGTGCCTTGTTGACTTTCTTTTTCTCCTCACCAGCACACACAAGCTGCAAGGCAGTGTGGATGTGCTTAGTGAGGGGTCCCCTAGTGTGACATAATACATGCTACAGCCCTTAGAAACCTTCCCTGGCCACAGGGTCCTTGGTACTATGGGTACCTTTTATAAGGGACTTAACTGTGTTCCAGGGTTGTGCCAAAATGTGTAAACAAAGGTACAGTTTTAGGGAAAGAACACTGGTGCTGGGGCCTGGTTAGCAGGGTCCTAGCCCAGTTTCAATCAAAGTTGGCATGAACACTAGGCAAAATGTGCTGGGGTAGGGGGGTAACCATGCCAATAATGGCACTTTCCTACACCCCCTCTCCTCCATGCCCCCCTATGAAAGGGGATGAGACTAAGAGTCTTCAAATGGCTTGTCAAGGCCATCATCATTGGTTTGGGGCAGGACTGCTCCTATCCCATGTTCAGAGGCATCAGTCTGCACAGTGAACTGCCTAGAATAATCTGGAGCATTAAGAACTGGTGCTGAGCACATTGGTTCTTTTAGGGTGTCAAAGGCCTTTTGACAGTCAATAGTCCAGTTTACCTTCTTTGGCGTTTTTGAGGTTATTTCCGTGAGGGGTGTCACAATGGATCCATACCTCTTCACAAACTTCCTATAATACCCAGTCAAGCCAAGGAATGCCCTTACTTGAGTCTGGGTTTTTGGAGCTTCCAGTCCAGAATTGTCTGGATCTTGGGTTGTAAAGGTTGCACTTGGCCTCCACCTACAAGGTGGCCCAACTATACACCTTTGCC
The DNA here is from genome assembly GCF_031143425.1 of Pleurodeles waltl. Taxonomy (NCBI): domain Eukaryota; kingdom Metazoa; phylum Chordata; class Amphibia; order Caudata; family Salamandridae; genus Pleurodeles; species Pleurodeles waltl. The sequence goes on along the minus strand of NC_090448.1, from coordinate 287,821,874 downwards.
CTGCCCTATTTGACACTTAGATGCTTTAATAGAGGATGCCTGCTGATTGCAAGGTCTGCAAAACCTTCCCCAGGTGGACCAGGTGGTCCTGCCAGCTGGAGCTAAAGACAGCAATATCATCTAGATATGCTGCACTAAAATACTCTAAGCCAGCAAGGACTTGATTCACCAACCTTTGGAAGGTGGCAGGTGCATTCTTTAAGCCAAAGGGCACAATGGTAAACTGATAATGCCCACCAGGTGTAGAGAATGCTTTCTTTCTGTTTGCTCCAGATGCCATCCTAATTTGCCAGTACCCTATGGTTAAGTCAAAGGTACTTAAAAATGTGGCTGCCCATAATCTCTCAATTCATTCATCTACTCTGGGTATGGGGTGTGCTGAGTTGAGCCCTCTGTAGTTCACACAGAACCTCATTTCCCTGCTATCTTTGGTATGGGGTTTGGGGACCAAGACCACTGGGCTAGCTCTATTACCCCTAACTCGTGCATCTTGTGAACTTCCACTTTGATGCTGTCTTTGACTGGTCAGACTGTTTATACATTTTGTTTTTGACAGGTAAACTGTCTCCTGTTTCCACATTATAAGTACACAGGTGTGTCTGACCAGGGGTCAAAGAGAAGAGCTCAGCATAATGCTTTACGACTTGCCTGCAGTCAGCTTGCTATTGGGCAGAAAGGGTGTCTGAATAGACAACTCCATCCACTGACCCATCCTTAGGGTCAGTTGAGAGCAGATCAGGGAGAGGTTCACTCTTTGCTTCCTGATCCTCATAATTAACCATCCACATGGTTATGTCGGCCCTGTCATTATAGAGCTTCAGGCGGTTAACGTGGATCACCCTTTATAAGTGTCCTGCTAGTGCCCAGGTCCATTAAGTAAGTGACTTGACTTTTCTTTTCTAGGACTGGGCAAGGGCCACTCCATCGGTCCTGAAGTGATCTGGGAGCCACAGGCCACAGGACCACTTTTTGCCCTGGCTGGAATTCAACCATTGCAGTCTTTTGGCCATACCACAACATTTGGAGTTGTTGGCTGGCCAGTTTTTGGATGCCTTTTCCATGTACTCAGCCATCCTATAGCGGGAGCCAAGCACATAGTCCACCACATCTTGTTTAGACGCATGGAGAGGTCTCTCACAGCCTTCTTTAACAAGTGCCAGAGGTCTTCTTACAGGACACAGAACAGAGGTTGAAGGGGGGAAAACCCTACTCCCTTCTGAGGCACTTTGCTGTAGGTGAAAAGCAGGCATGTCAGGAGGACATCCCATCTAATTTTGAGTTTTTCAGGGAGCCCCATGATCATGCCCTTCAATGTCTTTGAATGCCTCATCAAGTCCATTGGCTTGTGGATGGCATGATGTGGTGAATTTATAAGTCACCCCACACTCATTTCAGATGTATTTTAGGTAAGCGGACATCAAGTTTGTACCTCTGTCAGAACCCACCTCCTTAGGGAAACCCACTCTGGTAAAAATACCAATTAGAGCTTTGGCTACTGCAGGGGCAATAGTTGACACCTAAGGGGAGTTGCTTTAGGGTATCTGGTAGCATGATCCACTACTACCAGTATGTACGAATTCTCTGAGGTTGTGGGTGGTTCAAGTGGACCCACAATGTCCACACCAGCCCTCTCAAAGGATACCCCCACCACTGGAAGTGGAATGAGGGGGGCCTTTGAATGGCCACCTGCCTTGACTCTGGCTTGACAGGTGACACCGGAGCTACAAAGCTCCCTTACTTTCTGGGACATATTGGGCCAATAAAATTGGTTTACAAGTCTACTCCATGTTTTGGTCTGTCTCAAAATGCCCAGCTAAGGGGATGTCATGGGCCAAAGTGAGGATAAACTCTCTAAACTCCTGAGGCACTACCACTCTCCTAGTGGCACCAGATTGGGGGTCTCTGGCCTCAGTGTAAAGGAGTCTATCCTCCCAAATAGACCCTGTGGGAGCCACTGATCTCTCCCTTTTCCTGTTCAGCAGCTTGCTGTGTCAGGCCTTCAAGAGTGGGACAAGTCTTTAGTCCCTGGCACAGCTGTTCCCTTGTAGGTCCCCCTAGGCCCAATAGCTCTCCCTGATGAGGCTCCAGCTCCATGGATTCAGGTTCCTCCGGGGATAAGACATCTTCCTTGGAAGAAAGGCCTTGTTTCTTTTGCTGTTCAGAGCCTAGTCCCCCAGTCGTCTTACATTTTCTATTCGAAGGTTGGGCCATTATTCCAGGCTCCAACACTTATTATTCACCCTGTGCTCTGCTCTGTGCTCTGGTTTTCACACACACCAGTTCATGGATTCCTGTCATGGCTGCATGGGTTTTGAGCTGTATCTCAGCCCATGCTGGGGACTCCAGATCATTCCCTAGCAAACATTCCACTGGGATTGCTGAAGAGACCACTACCTGTTTCAGGCCAGTAACCCCTCCCCATTCTAAAGTCACAATAGCCATGGGATGGACCTTAGTTTCATTGTCAGCATTGGTGACTGGATAAGTTTGTCCAGCCAAATGCTGTCCTGGGGAAACCAGTTTCTATGTCACCATGGTGACACTGGCACCTGTATCCCTCTGGTTTCTACTTTTGTCCCATTTATCAAGAGCTGCTGCCTGTATATTTGCATGTTAGGCGGCCAGGCAGCCAGTGCGGCTATATCCACCCCACCCTCAGAGACTAGAGTAGCTTCAGTGTGAACCCTGATTTGCTCTGGGCACACTGTTGATCCCACCTGGAGACTCGCTATTCCAGTTCAAACTATAGTAGTGCTAATGGGTTTTTTCTTGGGACAGGCCATGTCTCCAGTTTGGTGTCCATGCTGTTTTACAGTTGTGACACCAGGCCTACTTGGGATCAATGTTTTTACCCTTGTACCCATTTGTAGATTGTGAAAGGCTCGGGCCCACCCTCCTGACCAGGTTGTTGGGGCCCTTGAGAAAACTTTGTTTTTGTCCTTGGGTGTCTCACCACCCTTCCCCTGGGGAGGCTTTGTGACCTCTTTCTTTTGGTCCTCCCCTGTGTAAGTCTTGGTCACCCTAGTCTTGACCCAATGGTCTGCCTTCTTTCTCAATTTTTGGGGAGTAATTGGACCTAGGTCTACCAGATGGTGACACAACTTGTCATTGAAGCAGTTACTTAAATGGTGTTCCTTCATAAACAAATTATAAAGCCCATCATAGTCATGCACGCCACTGTGAGTTATCCAACCATGAAGTGTTTCCACTGTGTAGACAACAAAATCAACCCAGGACTGACTCGAGGTTTTGTGAGCCCCTCTGAACGTAATTCTATACTCCTCAGTGGATAATCCAAAGCCCTCAATCAGGGTAGCCTTCATGTGGTCATAGGATTTTGCATCTTTACCAGAGAGTGTGAGGAGTCTGTCCCTACACTTACCAGTGAACAGTTCCCAAAAGAGAGCTCCACAGTGAGATCTGTTTAACTTTCTGGTTGCACAAGCTCTCCCAAAAGCTGTGAACCACTTGATTTCATCACCTTCTTCATATTTTTGAGACAATCTCTTTTGGGATTTTTAAGATATCAGTATATTCTCTGAACCTATCTATATTGCTGCCACCATTAATGGGTGTTAAGCCCATTTCTGCTCTCTCCTTTTTTATAGCCAGGAGTTGTTGCTCCAAGGCAAACCTTTTGGACATCCTTGCTAAAAGGATGTCCTCTTCATTGAGGCTGCGTCCACTGTTCCCAGAGGTACTGGACTCTGTTGTGGAAGATCCAAATCCAGTGAGTTCTTTCCTTCGAGACCGGGATCCTGAGGATCCTTGTCTCCCTAATTAGGTGAGGAGGGGGGGGAGGTCATACTCCTCATCTCTATCATCTTCTATGTCTGAGTGGAGTTCTTCTTCCTCAGCAGGGTGGTCCCTGTTGTACTTGGCCAGGAAATCCTGGAGCTTGGTCTTGGTAGGATTGGAACCTGTTCTAATCTTTTTCATTTTACAGAGGGACCTTAACTCTGCCATCCCTAGAGGTGAGGTTGAGTTCCACAACCATGTCCTCTGAGCTGCTTATTATGTTACTCAAAGTTCGGATTACTTTTTAGAAACTAAAACCTACTTCTAGTAACTAAGTCCTAACTTTACAATAACTTTTAAATCTAAAAAAGAGATGCTATGGGGACTTAACCGAGGCCCTAGCAGGACTTTAAAAAATTTAGAAAAAATAGTCAAATTCAAAAATCCGTTTTCTAAAGGCAATTTTGGAATCTGATCATGTGATCAGGTATTGACTGAGGAGTCAAGCCAATGCAAAGTCGTAGACCCCACCCCGATCCACCAATGTAGGAAGCTGGGTCTGTATATACTGTACCAAAGTGAGATATAGTGTGCACAGACTCCAGGGGTTCCCCAGAGGCTAAAGTAGATAATACTAATGCTCTCTTTTGTGGTAGTGTGGTCGAGCAGTTATACTTATCAGAGGGTAGTGCAAAGAATTTGTTGTGCACACACACAGACAATAGAAGAAGCACACAATGACTTAACTCTAGACCAATTATTTTTATATAGCAAAAATATATTTTCCTAATTTATTTTTAGAACCACAAGATTCAAGTTGCAGGTAAGTACTTTAAAAGTTTCGTATTTCTCACAGGTATCAACAGAAATTTGTTTGAAATTGGTAAGTAATACTGTTTTCGAAAATATTGGCAATTATCTGTTTTAAAGATGGATACTTATCAGAAAGAGTTCCTGGAGGGGAGAAAAGTTAGTTTGTTTTACCGGTACGTACAACACTTACAGTTTCAGTCTCCGGATATTAGGAAGTCCACCGGTTGGGGTTCAAGATTAACCCCAAACACACACCACCAGCTACACGGGCTGGCCGGGTGCAGAGTTCAAAGTGGAGCAATTGTAACGTGGACTCCTATGGACACGGGGTATTCAGGCCTGCCTGCAGGTAAGTACCCACCGCTTGGATGGCAGACCAGGGGTTATTAGAAGAGTTCTGAATGGGTCACAAGTAGGCGCCAAACACACCTTCAGCGGCACAGGGGCGGCAGGGGGCAAACAGGACATCGGGTTCTCAATGCTGGTCTATGAGGAGACCCCCGGAGTCACTCAGAGGCTGCAGGCGAGCTCCAGGGAGTGTCTCTGACACACCACCGGTCGGGGAGGGAGGAAGGCCGTTTGCTGAACGTAGAGGCACCAGGGGTCGGTTTCTCCAAGGTCTGGGGGCTGTGGATGCATTGTCTTTAGGCGTCTGATATCTTTGTCCAGAGCTTCGCGGTAAGAGGGTCCTCGGGATTCCCTCTGAAGGCATTGTGGTGGAGTGGTGTTGAGGTCAACCCCGGGTGGGCACTTGCTTGCAATCGCCTGGGACTTTCTCTTGCTGGGTGGACCACCTGGACATGGGCGGTGGGCATCTGGTGCACAGTGGTCAGGACTCACACACCCGGAGTGAGGTAGGAGTCCTTGGGTTGTAGGTTTTTCTCAGACCGAGTGGCTGTTCTCTGGAGTTCTTAGTCCTTTTGGGTGCAGGGCAGAGGTCGCTGATCCCGCTGGATGTGTCGCTGGTCTTTTGCAGGTTCTTTGAAGCAGGACACAGGCTGGTGGGGCTGGGGCCAAAGCAATTGTGGTCTTCCTTCTTCTCTGCTTGGGGTATCAGCTAAGCAGTCCTTCTGGTCAGATCGCCAGGAATCTGGTGAGCTGGGTTCAGGAAGGCCCTTAAATCCTAGATTTTGGGAGTCAGAGGGCAGAAGCCCATGGCTACTGTCCCTAAGGGTGGCTACACACTCCTTCTGCTCACTCCATTTGTGGAGGGGGCTACAAACCTAATCCTATTTGTCCCTGTCCTCCAAACCGAGATGCACGATTCTGCAGGGAGGGGGGGGGGGGGGGGGTCACCTCCCGGTTATCCCTAATTTTCCCCCCAGAATTTCTGCCAAAAGTGGAGCTTTGTCTGGGGCACTGTAATCTGAGGCTTGAGCCTTTGAGATTCACCTTCAGGTGTTACAATTCCTGTAGGGGGAGGTGTGAAGCACCTCTACCCAAGACAGGCTTTGTTTCTGACCACAGAATGCACAATGGCACTCACCCAATGTGGTCAGAAACTTGTCTGACAGTGGCAGGCTGGCACAGACCGGTTATTCCTATACTAGATGCTTGTCTAAAATACAGGGGGCATCTCTAAGATGCCCTTTGTGTGCATTTTTCAGTAAATCCCACATTGGCATCAGTGTGGGTGTATTATGCTGAGTTTGACACTAAACTTACCAGTATTCAGTGAAGCCATTATAAAGCTGTGGAGTTCGTAATGACAAACTCCCAGACCATATACTCAATCTGGCTACACTGCACTTACAATGTCTAAGAATGGACTTAGACTTTGTAAGAGCACATTGCTCATGCAGCTGTGCCTTCATCTGTGGTATAGTACACCCTGCCCTAGGGCTGTGAGGCCTGCTTGAGGGATGACTTACCTATGCCACACGCAGTGATATATTGGCATGGCACCCTGAGAGGGGTGCCTTGTCGACTTTCTCTTTCTCCTCACCAGCACACACAAACTGCAAGGCAGTGTGGATGTGCTTGGTGTCGGGGTCCCCTTGGGTGGCATAATACATGCTACAGCCCTTAGAAACCTTCCCTGGCCACAGGGCCCTTGGTACCATGGGTACCGTTTACAATGGACTTAATGCCAGGGTCGTGCCATTTGTGGAAACAAATGTACAGTTTTTGGGAAAGAACACTGGGGCTGGGTCCTGGGTAGCATGGTCCCAGTCCACTTTCAATGAAAGTTGGCATCAACACTAGGCAAAAAGTGTGGGGTGGAGGGTAACCATGCCAACAGTTGCACTTTCCTACAGCACAGATGAGATACAGCTGGACAGGAATGTAGCCCAGGTTATGTGCTTTTGGCTTTTATTCATCACTTTTTGTGCAGTCCAGAACTTCCCTAAAATGTTTTTAGACTAACTTACTGTTCTTTAGTTCTTGTAATGTATGGAGCAGACCGTGCTCTCATTTCTGATCTTTGCTAATGTGTAACCTAACTGACACCCACATTCTCTTAAACAGGTATAAGAAGAGGACTTTGGGGAAGCAGACCCTCCTGTCTGGAGCCGAGACTGGCAAGCACTCTGTTCTTCTGCCTAACACAATTAATATGTTGGCTGAAAAACTCAAGGAGACCCAGAAGGACTTATCCATCCCTCTATGTATCAAGACAGGGGTTGGGACCACTACTGTAGTTACCCCTGCTCATTCCCACCCTTCCCCAACACCGAGCAATGAAAGCACGGACACAGCCTCTGAGATTGGCAGTGCTTTCAACTCGCCCTTACGGTCCCCCATTAGGTCAGCTAACCCAACCCGTCCATCCAGCCCAGTAGCTTCACATATTTCCAAAGTGCTGTTCGGTGAAGAAGAGAACCTACTACGTGTGGACTGTATGCGCTACAACAGAGCTGTCAGGGACCTTGGACCTCTCATCAGTCTGGGCATGCTGCACTTATCAGAAGATGGGGTCCTTTACCCACAAGCGGCCACAGGTTGGTGTACTTTTCGTAGGAGAGTGAAATAAAGTAGGTTTTGATAATTCTCAAATTTTTAACCATTGATTATAATGGCCAACCGTAAGGTTTGCTTCACTGAAACAAGATCACAAGAATTTGGGGTGATGATGATTTTTTCCGAATATATATATTTTGAATGACCTGTAGTATTCATAAGAGTTGAATGGAACAAAACTTTGGAAAACAGAATGTTCCTAGGTGTAGCCCAGACAGTAGCAGTGTAAACCGCTGACCAAGTTGAATCGAGAACTAATATCTTTAGAACATCAAACATATTACTATATTTTGTTTCACATATTCATGCTTGGTTTGCCAAAGAAACACCTGCTGTATGATAAGGAATAAAGACCATTTTGAAGATTCAGTCTTTACTTACTGCACCACAGTTTTTTAAATCCCATCACTGGAAGTGAGGGGAAAAGGGCATGTAACAGTAGCACATTATTGGGACATCTTGCATTATTTTTTTCAGGTTTTATTTTTTAGTTCTTTGAACATAGTTGGATGGCAGGATCTTAAATGCCTATTTCATGACTGCTGAACAGTGTATTGATGATTGCTAGAATTCAAGCACTTTGACACTCGTATTATGTGAGCCATGCTATAAGTGCAGGTGGTATTGGTAGAAATCTGTGAAAGTCTTTATTAATAATAGAAAGTTGGGGAAAAATCTGATTTGAACTACTATAACCTTGAGTTCATATTTTTTATATTAATAATCACAAGATTTCTACACAAACAGAAAACCTTTTACACTGTACCTGCTGCCTTTCATTTGTGAGTTTCCCCCACCCTAGGTTCATAATCCTCTATCTTCCTAATGCTTGACACTAACAAGTGAACTTACCTTACGCACTGACTTGACCCCTTCAAACCTACTCTCCTTTATCACCCAATTTCCAGAAGGTGCTTGTAAATCCTACCAATGATTTTCAGTAGGGTTACTCGACCATTTACTGTTGTCACACAAACTGCTATCCCTGCCCCCCTTATCCTTCTGAACTCTAGTTCCTTCAAGTCTGCAGCCGAAAATGTTTGAGCCCTCAGCACTTATCCTTAATCTAGTCAAGCTATTTCTGATGGATCTTTGTAACCTCAGATCACTCACCTTTTCGATGTCTCCAGGCACCAGACTGTAACAGAGGATTTTTCTACGAAATAAGTGTGTCATAGGTAGAATTGTGCAGCTCCAAATCTGATCCATCCTGTCCCCAGATTTGACATGAGGGCCCGACATAGTCGGCACCTCAGCACAATGATGTCTGTTCCTTTCTTTCTGTGCCTTTCTTACAGTAACCCAAAGTTTGCCCCTTCACAGTTTGTCAGGCTTGACAAACTATTTTCAAACATTTTGTCCATTGCGGAATGGAACACACACACACACACACACACACACACACACACACACACACACACACACACACACACACACACACACACACACACACACACACACACACACACACTCACTCACTCTCTCACTCTCTCACACTCTCTCTCACACTCTCTCTCACACTCTACGCTTTGAATTTAAGCTACTTCCTGGGAACCTATTTGTATTTGTTGTGAGTGATGGTGGTGAAATTCTTGCCATCAGTCCCAGATGTCCTCAGTACTAGCCTTCAAACACTCATGCATGATGGTCAGAAAAGCGCAAAATAAGTCATCTGCTCAGGCCTCAATACTCCTGACTGCTTAAGTAGGGCGGACGTGACTGATGTGGCACTTCAGTGCCCTATTTGTGTTTCCTTCACAGGTTACTCCAGCAACGTACAACAAGCCCTGATGGACGTGCCATTTGATGGCGCACGTCTCTTTGGAGACAGGGCGAACTCTGCATTGGAGCTCCGGGCATGTCTTGCAAAGGAATGCCTCATGGAGGACCACTTTTCCATTCTGCCAGGGGAAGTTCAGGCCCTCTTGGATGAGGGTGGCAGCATCAGAAGTCGTGACTGGTTACTAAGTTCATGATTTCTGGTGCCATAGAATGACTGAGGCCTCCACCCTCTCTCCGACCTTTACCTCCGGAAGGTCATGTTCTGGATGTTCAACCTGGTCCAAGTTCTGTCTGCTCTGGATCCAGGAAAGTGAATGGTGGTGTTGAATCTACAGGATGCATAGTTTCACATCCCCGTCCTGCAGTCCCACAGACATTACCTGAGGTTTCAGGTAGGTCACAAGCAGTTTCAGCTCTCAGAGATCCTCTTCTGCCTTTCTAATGCGCTGTGGGTGTTGACAGAAGTGATGGTGGTAGGCACTGCTCACTATCGGCAGTTTGGAATATCAGTCTTCCCATAGCTAGAGGACTGGTTGATGAAGGCAAGTTTGCCTCATACAGTCACGTACTACCGACTGCCTAAGACCAACCAGTTGACATTACTGGGACTTTACATCAACAAGTCAGTCACACCTGGCTCCTTCACAGAGGTCCCCCTTCATTGGAGGCATTCTACATATTGTGCTTTAGCTAGCCTTCTCTCTTCCTCAGTGAGTTCAGGGCATTTGAGGTATGATACCGATATTTCAACCCTAGGCCTGAGTCTAATTGAGAGGGGCTCTGAGGCTTCTTGGCTTCATGCATCCTGCCTCCAGGCCACGCAAGGTGGCACTTGCATGCTCTTGTGTGGGATTTGAAGCCTGAGTGCCCAGCACTGGGGTAAGCTGTCCGATTCCATCCAGGTGCCAGAGGAGACTGCAAAAGATCTGCAGTGGTGGCTGCTGGACAGAAATTGAATCAGTGTCATATATCTCTCCCTAACCATCCTAAGACTAACGGTTATGACAGGCATGATTGCTTGGTTGAGGAGGTTGTTTAGGAAAAGTAGAAAACAGAGGTCTCTGGTCTCCAGAGCACACAAGCTTCCATGTCAGTTTGTTGGAGTGGCTGTAAATTAGCTTGTCATTGAAAGTGTTCCTCCTGTCCATCAAGGGGGAAGAGGTGTAGGTAATGGCTGAATCATCAGGACTTTTCCCAGGGCAGACAATCTCAGCCAACGTTTCCTAGCAGCTTAAGAATAGTGGTTGCTTTCAGAGTTGGCAAGCCATCTTCCAATAATGAGGAGGACCCTGGCTCAATTTTGTTGCCACCACCAAGAATGCACTGTGTCCAAAAGTTTGCACATTAGAGTTCCAAAGGCGGTTCCCTCTGAGAGATACCTTTGTTTGGGATTAGTGCTCGGGACTCCTGTATGCCTTCCAGGAACTAACTCTCCTCCCCAAAGTTCTAAAGAAGATCAGGAATGACTGGGCCCAAGTCATACTAGTAGCTACAGACTTGGTGAAGAGAGTGTGGTGCGCAGAACTGCTGCCCATGAACGTCTGTCCTCCAATTGGGTTGTCCCTTCAGGGGTGGGAGGGTGGAACCTCTTGTTGCAAAAGTTGCACCCGACTCTGCACAACCTACATCGCCATGCTTGGAGACTGAGTGGTGATGGTTGATGGTGTTTGATCTCCCTTCTGAAGTAGTGAGTTTCATCTTCTCAGCTGGGCATTCCTTGACTAAAATAATTTGTGGGAAGCTGGGGATTGTTTGTTCTCTTCCAGGGGAATTCTCATTAGTCCTAAGCATTGAGAAGTCCCACCCATGTTTGGGGAATCTGGCTCTCTTCTTAAAGTGAGTGTGTGTGTGTGTGTATATATATATATACCCCCCCCCCCACTCCTGCAGTCTATTGCACTGCTAAAAATGGTCAGATTACATTGTTTTCAATTTAAAAAGGCATTCAATCTCAGAAAGCCTTTATTAAAAGTAGTATGAGACATGGGTAGCCAATAGGCTGCCACTCAAAGAATAATAAGGCAAACTGGCACTGTGCCTTACAGTACTCCCTGTATCCCATCTTGCCTTACAGATGACAGGTCAGTTAATTTTTCCAGCTCCAACAGTTAGGATCACGGAGCACCGAGCTCTGCCCTTTTGGCAAACTAAACAGAAAAGTCTTCAAAAATTAATATCCAAATCTAGCATTTCTTGATAATTCTCTGTACTGCAGTGAATTCTTTCTTTGACAGAAAAGACTTATTTCCTGTCAAAAATGGCTTTACTTTTTGTGGGAAGAAAAAGCCTCTGACTTACCCTTATTCAGTCTGTATTGTCTGCCTGCTGGAGTTGCATCAAGCTGAGACCTGTGGTCCCTGCAAAATATATCCAGGCGTATTCTCAAGGACAGAGAGACAGTTAGACTTCAAGATCTACAAGAGAGAGAGTAAAAACTCATCAAGAGGACTTGAGGAAGGTTATCCTTCTTCCAAAGAGCCCTTTTCTCACTCCAAGGGCTCCCACAGAAGATTATCTCGTGAAAGACGTGAACATCAAAACAAGAGATCCCGATCAACCTCGAGGACAGAGAAGATAGAGGAGTTCTTGCCATCGAAGGTGAGGTTGTGTGTCCGATCCACATCAAAACACACTCGCCGTTAGCCGTCACCGTCAAGATCACCATCAGCAGCTAAAGAATGTCACCCATCGACGAAGACACATGGAGCGACATTGAGGCCAGTGGAGAAAATCCCTTTGTTGTTGAAAGAACCTATTTGACCTTGACATCAAGAGAGAAACACTCAACTCCCCTTGAAATTGAAAGGTCACCATCGAGAGAATCCGCCTTTTTTAAGCAGATTCAGCTGAGTCCAGACCTTGCTCCTTATTTAAAGTCAGATCACAAACTCCACTAACCATTTCTCCTCACTGGCTACAAAGTCAGCAATGTAAGCCTGTGCCCAGTACATCCTATGAATATTCTCAGACATATTCTCCTTCACAAGCAACAATGGAGATTCACTTTCTGAATACATCGTCTCCTAGAGGGACACCAACTCCGCATTTCTCACTAAACACATCATCTATGCCCTCAACAACCCTTGCAGGATCTTTAAGAAGTCCAGATCTTCCACCAGCGACACAATTGTCTCCTCAAAGATCTAGGTGTTCTCTGCATCACAGCTCCAGATCTAAAACAACATCAATAACCAGATCTACATCAAGATCTAGACGATTCCACCATTCTAGATCTAGACACAGGAGACTGAGATCTCCATCCTGGTCCACAACTTCTCAATCATCAAAGATTAATCTTCTACCTTAATGGACACGCCTCCTGCAAGAATGTCTCCTGTGGATTATCTCCTTACATTTAGTGAAGTTCTAATAGGGGAGCAACAAAACTAATATTGACATTCCTACTATGACAACCACATTGTCTGTGATGTTTGAGACTCTCCATCACAGAGCAGCCACAATACCTTGTCTTCCTCTGGTTCCCGATCTCCTGGACCCTGCTCTGCAACTATTTCTGACTCCAGCATCACTAAAGTATGCTCTATCACGGATGCTAAAGAAATACAAACCTCCTGACCAAGATCCATTATTTCTAGGATTGGATCCTGCTCCTGACTCCATAATAGTAGCTGCGGTGAGAAAGTCCAACACTTTGCTTGGACTTATTCTGTCCCACCAGATAAAGAGAGCAAGCAGATACATTCCATTGGCAGAAAAATGTATGGAACATCTGCATCATTCATGAGAGTAGCAAATGCTTCTGCTTTGCTGTGGAGGTACGATTTGTCCCTTTTGGATTCTCTGAGCAGTTTTACCAAAAGACTGCCAAACAAGGACAGACAATATTTTCAGGAAATCTTTAATGAAGATGGATGGTATCTAATCAAATCATAAGTGCAGCAGTGGATATATGAGGTGTTGCTGCACATAGTTATAGTCATGGCATTCATGCTTGAAGGTCATTTTGACTACGAGTCACCGGACTTAAGCCAGGGGTCCAGCAACAAATTCTAAGTGTACCCTTTCCAGGAAATACACTGTTTGGTTCATGTACAGGTGAGATGTCCAGAATAAAGACCAAAATGCCACTGTCAGGGCTGTAGGTTTAGAAAATCAAAAGGAATATCATAGGCGATACAGACCTTACCATAGGTTTTTCTCTGAGTATTCAGACCCCTTACTGGCGTCAGCAGCTAAACCAACCACAGTCAAGACAGCACTGCCATCCTCGTAAACCATTGAAAGGAATATGTCCTCAACAACAACCTGTATTTACAGGAAACCCTTCTGCTACAAAACAATGAGTCGTCACTTCCCCCTTCTCGGTTGTCCGCTCCGGTGGGGGAAAGATATAACTAATCATCTGGAAGAGTAGTGCTTGATAACAAGAGACAAGTGGATCTTGAGCATTTTTCAGAATGTATATTCTCTTCGATTCAGATCCACTCCTTCCTCTGTTCCAAGCAGAAACGTTACATCATTACATCAAAAATACCTTTTAATGATGAAAGTCAACATTCTGTTACAAAAACAGGCTATAGAGGAGGTTTCCCATCACCAAAGAGAACTGGGGATTTATTCCAGATGGTTTTTGGTAAAAAAACAAAACAAAAACAAAGGACCAAAGCAAGAATTCAGACCTAGTTAAAGCAAGAATTCAGACCTGCCAATACTGAACAAGTATATACAAAATTACATCAAGAAGACAATGTGCTTAATAGATCTTCCGGATGCTCACTTTCACATCCTCATATTCATGAAGTATTGAAATTTTCCCTGTTTTAGAGTAGGAATACAACACTATCAGTATAAAGCTTTATCTTTCGGCCTTAAATCAGCTCCACGGATGTACTTAAAATGTATGTCCATAACCCCAGCCCACTTAAGGAAACAAATGATCTCTGTTTATCCTTAATGGACGACCTGTTAATAAAGAGCAGCTCATCAGAAGAGACAAAACAACATTATCAGATTTTTATAAAGGCTTTACCAGTCTGGGTCTCCAGGTCATCTTCAGAAAATCGACGACCTGTCCGGTTCAAAAGCTGCAGTCTCTGGGAGCAGTACTGGATGCGCAATCTGCAAAAGTGTATCTTTCAAAGGGGAGACTATTATCAGTCAGTCTGAAGTGCTGTTATTTTCTACATGTTTGCCATCCATCGAGAGACACTGCATCCTTTCTTGGTGCAATGGCCTTGTGCATTTTGATAGTTCCTCGTGCAAGATTACACGAGACCCCTGCTGCAGTGTTTAGGGGACCTGTGGAATCTGACTTCTGCTGACTGGGAAGTCAATCTGATCCTATCATGGGTAATAATTCAGTCTCTCCCGTGTTGGTCTCAACAGAAGAACCTTTTGGTAGGGGTTACCTTTCCATCAGGATCTACAAACTCAGGCACTGACTAAATATGCTTCTCTCCAGTGATGAGGTGACTATATGGACCCCATGCAGATCCAAGGAATTTGGTCAGACAAAAGACTTATCATGTCAATATGATGGAATTAAGAGCAGTTTATTTGGCTCTCAAATCTTTTCTCCCGTCCATATCTACAAACTGTCTCCCTATTGAGACCAACAACACAACGATGCATTATCTGAACAATTAGAGAAGGATTTATTCTTGTCCTCCGTCTCTCGAAGCCCAGGCCACCTGGAAATGGTTAATGGCCAGGAATTTGACCATAACAGCAGTTCACCTTACAGAGATTTGAAATACCCAAGAAGACTTAGTTGTATTTTTCAACAAAATAATGACTTGATCTTATACAACTGGGTCTTACAAGACATTTCCGAAGACTGGGGATACCCGCAAATAGACCAGACTCTTCCAGCCAAGTTAAAAAGGAAATGTTGTTTTGATAAATTGGTTAGGGAAATTTCTCTATGCAGTTCTCTCAAATTCCTCTCGTACATACAGTGATCATCAAAATCTACAAGTCCAAGACCAAGATGATACAGATAGCACCAGAATGGCCTTGGCAGTAATGGTTCACAGATCTCCCATTCCTGTCAGAACTTCCACACAAGAGGTTGCTGTGCAGACAGGATCCTCTGTACAAGTTTGGAGGATGTATACTGCTTCTCAAACTTCAATCACTAAACTTGACAGCTTGGCTCCTTAATTTCTGCAATTTGGGCATTTAGGCCTTTGACAAGACTGCATGTACATTTTAAGAGAGGCTTAAATGACCTTCCACTCGGAAATAATATGCCCTTAAGCGAAAGAGGTTTTATTTATGGTCTGTCCAAAACAAATCCAGCCCAGTCTTGTGCCAAGAATATGTGGTTATACTTTATCTGCAATTGGCTAAGTCTGACTTGCAATTTTCTTCTATTCAGGCTCATCTTGCGTTCATAGCAGCCTTTAGAAAATCTGTCACATCTTTCTTGAAAATTCCAGTGATCAAAGACTTTTTAAAAGGGCTTAAAAATGTGTTCCCTCCAATTTTCTGCCTCCTTCCCATCCACAGGAACTCAATGTTGTTTTCTCCAAACTGATGGGTCGCCCATTCAAAGCTATCCATAAAGCCTCTCTTACAACATATGACATGGAAAGCAGCTTTTGTTGTGGCCATCGCTTCAGCATGAACGGTTTGTGAAATTCAGACATTATACTTTGAAGAACCATACACAGTTTTTTTCATGACAATAGAGTGGTGAGAACTCATCCCAGCTTCATTCCAAAGGTAGTTTCCGACTTCTACATTAATCAAAACATCGCATTACCAACTTTTTTGTGGGATGAACTTGCTATTCTAGTCTGTCCTTATGATCACTGATTAAGATACCCTGTATGAGTAAAGTTGCTCATCTGTAATCCTAGTTCTCTTCAGGGGAATCCTCATCAAAGTCATAAGCAACCCTCCCACCTTCCCGGACAGGCATAGTAACAGCTTGCAATAGATACTTCACCAGTATTACTAATCATTGTAAAATTGACCTGACCTAACTGTCACCTGTGAGGCATGATGTGATACAGGGGTTACTGTGAGGCTCTTAAAAGCACAATGCTAATTTTATTTACTATTCTTTGAGAGGTAGCCTATTTAACAATTTTTCATATTCCTTTTTGTAAGGAAATGCCTCCTTGGCATGGTTACCCCCCTGACTTTTTACCTTTGCTGATGCTATGTTTTGAATTGAAAGTGTGCTGATGCCTGCTAACCAGGCCCCAGCACCAGTGTTCTTTCCCTAACCTGTACTTTTGTTGACACAATTAGCACACCCTGGCATCCAGGTAAGTCCCTTGTAACTGGTACCCATGGTACCAAGGGCCCTGATGCCAGGGAAGGTCTCTAAGGGCTGCAGCATATTTTATGCCACCCTGGGGACCCCTCACTCAGCACAGACACACTGCTTGCCAGCTTGTGTGTGCTGGTGAGGACAAAACAAGTAAGTCAACATGGCATTCCCCTCAGGGTGCCATGCCAACCTCACACTGCCTATGCAGTATAGATAAGTCACCCCTCTAGCAGGCCTTACAGCCCTAAGGCAGGGTGCACTATACCATAGGTGAGGGCACCAGTGCATGAGCACTGTGCCCCTACAGTGTCTAAGCCAAACCGTAGACATTGTAAGTGCAGGGTAGCCATAAGAGTATATGGTCTGGGAGTCTGTCAAACACGAACTCCACAGCACCATAATGGCTACACTGAAAACTGGGAAGTTTTGTATCAAACTTCTCAGCACAATAAATGCACACTGATGCCAGTGTACATTTTATTGTAAAATACACCTTAGAGGTGCCCCCTGAAACCTTAACCAACTACCTGTGTGGGGTGACTGGTTTTAGCAGCCTGCCACAATCGAGACATGTTGCTGGCCACATGGGGAGAGTGCCTTTGTCACTCTGTGGCCAGTAACAAAGCCTGCACTGGGTGGAGATGCTATCACCTCCCCCAGGCAAGAGCTGTAACACCTGGCGGTGAGCCTCAAAGGCTCTCACCCCCTTTGTTCCAGCACCACAGGGCACTCCAGCTAGTGGAGTTGCCCGCCCCCTCCGGCCACGGCCCCACTTTTGGCAGCAAGGCCGGAGGAAATAATGAGAATAACAAGGAGGAGTCACTGGCCAGTCAGGACAGCCCCTAAGGTGTCCTGAGCTGAAGTGACTCTAACTTTTAGAAATCCTCCATCTTGCAGATGGAGGATTTCCCCCAATAGGGATAGGAATGTGACCCCCTCCCCTTGGAGGCACAAAGAGGGTGTACCCACCCTCAGGGCTAGTAGCCATTGGCTACTAACCCCCCAGACCTAAACACGCCCTTAAATTTAGTATTTAAGGGCTCCCCTGAACCTAAGAATTTAGATTCCTGCAACTTACGAAGAAGAGGACTGCTGAGCTGAAAAACCCCTGCAGAGAAGACGGAGACACCAACTGCTTTGGCCCCCAGCCCTACCGGCCTGTCTCCCTCCTTCAGAAGAAAACTGCTCCAGCGACGCTTTCCCCAGGACCAGCGACCTCTGAATCCTCAGAGGACTGCCCTGCTTCCAAAAGACCAAAAAACTCCCGAGAACAGTGGCCCTGTTCAACAAAGACTGCAACTTTGTTTCCAGAGGAGCAGATTTAAAGACCCCTGCAATCCCCGCAAGAAGCGTGAGACTTGCAACACTGCACCCGGCGACCCCGACTCGACTGGTGGAGAAACACCGCTACAGGGAGGACCCCCCGGCGACTCCAAGACTGTGAGTAACCAAAGTTGTCCCCCCTGAGCCCCCACAGCGACGCCTGCAGAGGGAATCCCAAGGCTCCCCCTGACCGCGACTGTCTGAATCCAAAATCCTGATGCCTGGAAGAGACCCTGCACCCGCAGCCCCCAGGACCTGAAGGATCGGAACTCCAGTGCAGGAGTGACCCCCAGGAGGCCCTCTCCCTTGCCCAGGTGGTGGCTACCCAGAGGAGCCCCCCCCTTGCCTGCCTGCATCGCTGAAGAGACCCCCTGGTCTCTCATTGAAACCTATTGAAAACCCGACGCGTGTTTGCACACTGCACCCGGCCGCCCCAGTGCTGCTGAGGGTGTACTTTCTGTGCTGACTTGTGTCCCCCCCGGTGCCCTACAAAACCCCCCTGGTCTGCCCTCCGAAGACACGGGTACTTACCTGCTGGCAGACTGGAACCGGGGCACCCCCTTCTCCATTGAAGCCTATGTGTTTTGGGCACCACTTTGAACTCTGCACCTGACCGGCCCTGAGCTGCTGGTGTGGTAACTTTGGGGTTGCCCTGAACCCCCAACAGTGGGCTACCTTGGACCCCAATTTGAACCCCGTAGGTGGTTTACTTACCTGCAAGAACTAACATTAACTTACCTCCCCCAGGAACTGTGAAAATTGCACTGTGTCCACTTTTAAAAATAGCTATATGTGTTTTATGTAAAAAGTATATATGCTATTGTGATTATTCAAAGTTCCTAAAGTACTTACCTGCAATACCTTTCAAATGAGATATTACATGTAGAATTTGAACCTGTGGTTCTTAAAATAAACTAAGAAAATATATTTTTCTATACAAAAACCTATTGGCCTGGAATTGTCTCTGAGTGTGTGTTCCTCATTTATTGCCTGTGTGTATGTACAAAAAATGCTTAACACTACTCCTTTGATAAGCCTACTGCTCGACCACACTACCACAAAATAGAGCATTAGTATTATCTCTTTTTGCCACTATCTTGCCTCTAAGGGGAACCCTTGGACTCTGTGCATGCTATTCCTTACTTTGAAATAGTGCATACAGAGCCAACTTCCTACACTTTTCCTTTTAATAAAGGTTTGTGAACGATTTTCTATAGTCATTTTTATTAACTACCTGATTTTCTGTGACTGGATGGCTTTTGAAAATGAAAACTCAACGTAATATGGCCATTTTGTTTAGCCTTTCTATAAGCTCTGTGTGTGTCTGTGTGTGTGCAAGCCATCTATATTCAGACCACTAGTTGTGATATGTTTTCTAGTAGAACTGATCCATATGTTCCAGCGAACACCATTTGTGATACCTCACTGGGACCTCTGTCTAGTTCTCAGTTTTCTCACATACACTCCATCTCAGCCAATGCACACATCACGTCTCTGATTGCTTATCTTTAAGGTGGCTTTTCTCATATTGATAAGATCAGCTTGTCACATAAATGGTTGCTCAGGACTGAAGTAGTATTTCTCCTGAAAGTTGTCATGCCGTTTCACATAGGACAGTCTAATACCCTACCAGCTTTCTTCGCCCTGCCCCATCCTTTTTAGATAGTGTCCTGGGTTTCAAAAATCTGCTATGGATTGACCAAGAAGCAGCTCACGGAAGGCCTATGCACTCATTCTACCAGACAAAGACTGCTACCACAGCACTGGTGTGCTGTGTGTCAGTCTTGGAGATCTGCCAGGCTGCTACTTAGGCATAGGTCACAAGTTCACAAAGCTTTACTACCTGGATAGCCAGGTCTGTCTGGCAAGGAGGGCAGTTTGTCCGATCTGTCCGGCAAGTTGTCCTAGTCTGAGCCATTCCTCAAACCCCCCATAGAGGTAATGTTTTTGCTATTCACAAGGCGAGGAATCTGCAGTTAGAAGTATCCCATCAGAAGAAGAAGTTGGTTAACTTCAGTAACACTCTTTCAAGTGGACCGCAGATTCCTCCCTGACCCACCCTTTTCCTTGTTCTTTGTAATAGATTCTTCTAGTCTATAATAATAAGCCATCCCTTGAGGTCTGCACACTGGCCAAAGTGATGACTGGCTACATGTCAACAGCGCTGGCAGATATCAGACAGAAACTGAGGTCAGCATGCAGAGGTGACGAATATGTAGGGGCCACAAATTACCCTCTGGGCTGAAATGGACGCGACACATCTGCCCAATTTACTGACAAGTGAAGGAGTTGCTGAAGGAAATTATCCACATCCAGTCTGACACCTATTCATAAGGTTAGGAATCTGCATTTAAATAAAGTATCCACCTTAAAGAGCAGCATTAGGGACGGTGGGTAACCTTGTCTTTTTTTACTCAATTTAAATGTTCTCTCTGAAACTGTAGGAATAAAAAATCTTAAAACACACTGTCAATGCTTAATATACTGTTCTCTTCACCCCCTTCCTCTAACTATTTCTTTCAGTTAAGTTAACCTGTTATTACAGTTCATACAAAAATGTTAAAACTTCCCTTTTCTTATTATGCCTATGGATTCTAGATGGGGCTAGAACTACTTCCTTTTCCCTGAATAAGAGTGACGGCACCCACTCAGGTATTAAGATGGAAGAGAAATGTGTTTCTGAGCCAGCTAACCGGGGAGAGAAGAGTGGGCACGGTAGCCGAATCAGCGAACTATCTGTGGGTGATAAGTATTCACCTAAGGTAAGTGTAAAGGGAGGGCACAATGAGGAGTGTAGCAACTTGGAAATGAGTGAAGCATGACTTGGAAAGAAAATGTGGTATTAGAACCTGCTTCAAAGAATTGATGGATGGGAAATTAATACTGAGTGAGTTTAGGCAGAACAGAGTGAACATAGCACTTAGACATTCAAAATAAGATCATCCCTAAGGATATTATATGTTAAAGTGAGGTAGGCTCTTGTAGGTGGTAGGATGGAGAAGGCATGTAGACATCAGTAGATATGCTGGGGCATAGGTTACAGAGCAGAAGGACTGCACTTATCTC